>NC_069733.1:6461009-6829759 GCF_027358585.1 Pangasianodon hypophthalmus | reverse complement strand
TGTGAGACTATGTTGGACAAAAATAAAAACACTGAAGAGAACTCTTGTGAAGCTTGTCATTATATTATGGATGCACTCTGTCATGACCTTCAGAGCATGCAGGTTTAATGAAGCAAACATGCAATCATATAAAAAAAAAAAAAAAAAAGAAAAAAATGTTCCCATTTTTGTGCGCAATCATGCAGTAATAAAGCATGATAGAAGCAATAGAAATAACATTTGCACAGATTCAACTAATGTCTATTAAGGAGGTTAACTGCTGTGTTTAGTGACAAACTGAGGCTTCTTCATCTTATAAAGGTGACAGCTTCTTTTTATCGTCTTTCTCCTGGGAAGAACTACAAGAAGTGGGTTTATAAGGCGGTATAATGATTATGCAATAAACCTGATGAATCCCTTTATACAGAGAAATGGCATAGGTGATTGTGATTACTGTGGGCTTTCTTTACTGAGACAATGTAATTCAGATGTTTACGACTATTTCAGGTCTATTTCACCATCATCTAGTTATGAGTTATCAACCCATCAGCCCAACAGCCCAGCAATTAGGAAAAAACAAAAAACACCTCGAATAGTGTGTGAATGTGCACTGATGACTTTATGAAGCCTCTGACTGTTCAGAGAGGTACATGTTTCTATACGAGCGTATATAATAATATTCACTTTCTGAACTCTAATAATCATTCTAATAGTTTAGATGATGTCTTAATGGTACTATATTATTTCTCCTCACAAATATAAATACACTTGTTCCTTTTGGGAAGTTAAATAAGAATCTATATGGTTTTTGTCCATAGCTTATGACAGGTTTTTTTCAAAAGGTTGTTTTCCGTCTAAAGTATAGTGTTCATGAATACACTTGTTAACGATCATTCAGTGTGTGAGGTTTGAGAACTTGATCCTGTAACATCTCTCAAATAAATAAGAAGAAACCCCCAAACGGAGCACCAAAGCACTCTGTCGTCTGAATTTATAAAAGTAATCTAACACAGTGGTACAGCGGGTAGTGTTGCTATCTCACAGCCCCATGGTCCTTGGTTCGAAACTAAACTAAGGTTACTGGCTGTTGGAGTTTCCCTGTATCTGCGTGGTTTCCTTCAGGTTCTCTGGGTTCCTCTTATCTCGTACAAACTTGCTAGTATATCAGCTGGCTACACGTGAAGATGTGTGTGGTGCCCTGAGATCCCCAACCTGCCTTTTGTCCAGTGTTCCCTTTATCCTAACCAGGATAGAGTGATTACTAAATGAATGAATAACTGAATGCCTGCTGAGTCATTGTGGGGGTTTCTTTTTAAAATAAATCTCATCATTTTACAAGCCGTATCTGAAGAGTGTTCATGAAGGAAATCAGCCAAATACATGATGCCGGTTTTTTTTTTTAACCATTGTGATAACCGACCCTGTAAATCGTCTGTGATCACAATCTTCACAAATGCCCAGCACTCACAATAAATAACCATTAACATTATTTCCCCATTTTCCTATTTCGCCTTCTCAGATTCACTCCTCTTCCCATTTGCGCAGATGATATATTAAAATCTGTGAGCCGATAATCCCATTAATATAGCTCTTGTCTGTATTACATTTATTTTCCTCCTAATCTCCCTCTCCAACTTCCCCTCGCTCTCCTCTTGTCCCTTGGCTGACCCCAGCCCACAGATCCTCCTCTCCAGCCTGAGAGAAATTTAGATTGATACCAAATATAATGGCCATTTGTGGGTTTCATAACAAGCTTCCCAATGGTATGATCAAGGGCGGTTTACCCTGACTGACCACGTCGGCCTTCTTTCCACGTGGCTGAGGGCAAACCTAGGCCAAACTGAAGACCTCAGGATTTAGCCTCTGTGACGTTACAGAGCTTTATGATTTTCTAATTCCCAAATAGTTACTTTAAACACATTAAGCATCGCAAAATATTTGCAGGACTGATGACCAAACGATCAAGTATCTCATTCTCGGAATTAATGCCTGGACAGATGTCTGGCTGGAATGTCTGCAGAGAAGATGGCTGAACCACCAACACCACCACGCAAGACTAATCCTGATGGGAATCCTTGTCATACATGCTCTAGTAAAGGTTTATGGTTCTGCCCATGAGTGTCATCCTTATGGCTACACCAACCCCAGATTTTCCAAACCCGTAAACCCATCAGTTCCACGGCTAAATCCAAATGAATCAATCCCAAACCCTCAGCCAGGCACAGCGACTCTCCCAACCATCCAAGTGGAGACGATGTGAACATCGTGAATGCAGTCAGCCTAAAAATGATAAGTTAGTTTGTATGCATGTACATGCAATCCTCTTTACATGCAGAAGGGGAGATGGTGGAGGCTAGCTCTGCTAAGCCCAGAAAAAAGGAGTGGGTATAAAAAACAGACAGTATGATCCTGTATCTAATGAAACCATGTAAGTAAGGGGAAAAAAATTCTATAGTACATATTTTTCATGTCAGCAAATTATGCGGTGAATGTCAACGATGCACCTAATTATACAAAGATCACGTTAACACACGTGTTATTATATGACTGCTAAATGTTTACAGTCTGTAGGTGACAGTCCTATTCCAAGCTGGTCCATATAATTCCACAAGTGTTGTTTCTTTTCATTAACATAAACATACTAGTTGTGGCACTAGGTACACAGTATGATTTGTTTTCTTTGTGCGAGACTCGAGCTTGTTTCGTCGAGCGAGGAATTACCCAAGCTGAGGGAAACATTTGCTCTAGTTAACTCCTCTAGAGGCTGGTGCAGGGGACATGTCAGCAAGTGAGGGCTGGACAATAAAAGTGAGCCATTGGCTGCGTAAGTGAAAAGTTTAATGTGGCTTTCACTTTGGCGCATAATGTGTCGCGACCGATGAAGCATTTCCCATGGTTCACAGGGCTCTCTGTCAGCGGTGATGTAAAAAGGCCTAGAGGCAAAGACCTGCGTCTGGCCTTTTCAACTGCTGCCACGCAGTTTTAATTTGCGCCTCGGTGGAGAATTGAGGGGGGGGATTGGGTGAAGGGAAAGAAGGAATGAAAAAGAGGAATGTGTCTAATGAGCGAATGTGTTTTAGCCAAGAGAAGAGAGAGGAATTCAACTAAAAGCGACAAAGGAATTTGGAGAATTTTTAATGAATATGAAACCAGAAATTGGCTTTTATGTTTCAGTTTTTGAATAGGAAGTGATAAATAACAGAAAGAAGTGGAAACATATACAACATTTCACATACCTAATATTATACTGATCATTATATTTTAATTTTTAATAAATACTAGACCTTTTGTTCACATTCAGTACTGTACTACTAAAAACACATGTCCACAACCTTGTAAAATGAGTGCGTCTTTATGTCCACAGAAGGGATTTTTTTTTTTTACATTAAATTTACTGTCTGTATAAAAGAGGGAGATCAATTCTCTAAATGTTTGCCAAAAGCTTCACTCCTACTTAAAGACCAGCCAATCAAATGTCAGACATACATATATAAGCTGAATAAAAGCTTTTATTAAAGCATCTCGTGCAGAATCATGGATGAAAGGAGGTTTGAACCGATGCCACTTCATGGACCTAGAGAGATCAAATCTTGAAGTGGAGCAAAGAGTAATTGTGATTGTCCTCACTGAAGGTCCAATCACACATCCATTTCTATTTAAGGTCAAATATGTATGAAGATCAGACAGTGAGCGAAAGCAGAGAGAGAGAGAGAGAGAGGCCTCAGGGTTCTGCTATTGAAGATATCCTGGGCACGGTCCAAACGAAGCTCTGGCTAACTTTGTGCTCCATGCAATTATAACTATTTCACATAATTAGTTCTCTGTTCCATGACCTGATCAAATGTAATTCAAAGTCCAGCGAGTTAATTGTACTTGAAAAGATACAAAAAAAGAAATTCTTGAATAATTGCATGTCATTACTCTACTGTACTACTTTGGAAGATTTATATTTTACTCCAGTGTTATTGTAATTGAATACTTGTATTCTGCATGTCAGTTTACAAAGGGAAAAAATGTACTTTTTACTTCCTGCATTTTCATTTTGACCTTCAATGTACTTCTGAAATGCCATGATATATTTTTTCTATTTTTCTCTTGCCCAGCTGCTATGCCAAATAGTTATTGTTTCACTTGTTATTATTATTATTATTATTATTATGTGCATTTTTTAATTATTAAACATTATTCAATGAGCAACCCAAATTTACAGTTTGTCTGAAACGGCATAATATAAAAAATGAGCAATTCAGATATGAAATAAAGAAATTTCATATTGAAATTGCTCATTTTTGATCAGCAAAATATATTTACCATTATATTTACTGTTGAATAATTGAGCAGATTCTTGTCTCCATACTTTTAACTAAAAATTTGACAAAGTACCCATATTTAAGTAGAGTTTTCTATATGTTTTCTACCCCTGGTCTGGGATTGCCACAAATTCATAACAGTGCTTGTTCAGCACTGATGCAGTGTTTTTATGTTGCTCTCTCTCTCTCTCTCTCTCTCTCTCTCTCTCTCTATCAGGTGTGAAGCCACCCCATACTTCAGCCCCACCGCATGGAGGAAATGAGGGGGAAAATGATGATCTTCCTTCCAGGCCTGCATTTTTTTCCCCTCCACCGCTTTTCCTTCTTTCCTCGGAAGGGATTGTCTGCCAAGAAACAGGCTCTCCAGCCAGGATGACAGAAAATCGAGGCTGTGGTCGGTGAAATCCTCCTGTGCATTGGGGCCTCTGTCTCTAAACACAGGGTCAGGTGTCAGCCCTGAGCTGCCTGCCAGAACATAGTATGCTTTAAAAAAAAAATCGGCCTGCCATTGTTTCTCTGTCAGTGTCAATCCAATTATGTCGCACGCAAAGCGCTGGCAAAACAAGCAGAGAGGTATCGATCCAAGCCGGCCCTCACCTGTGGTTAAACTTGTGGGCTTGAGAGAGGATTGAGAGGTTAGTGTGTACATCATATTGAATGGCTTAGAGGACTGCTGAGAGTTACACTGAATGCATGCTTAATAAATAATGTGTAATTTATCATTAAAAACAGTAAGTGCTAGTGGACCTTGCAGTACTTCTTCTTTTTAATAATCCTACATCTTACATCATAAATAAAGCCAGGGCAAATTATTTACTCCACACTTTTATAATATGCAATTTGGTATTTCCAGTAGATGCTAATATTTGTGATTATTATATGTACAGGAGAACCAGCACAACTGTTACACATTTGTTTGCTCCAAGTGCACAGACACAACAGTGACGTCTTTATGTTCATAGACAAGTACATCATTTGTGCGTGTCTGTTTAAAAAAATTGCAGAATTCATCCAGACATGCTGGGGATATTTGTGAAAAACCCATTTTCTCCCAATTCTAATATTATTTTTTTCCTTACATGCTCCAAAACTGAAACTGGAAATTGAACTTAGCTCTACATTAACTGTTAGCATAGTTTTCAGAGTTTGTGCATGCTATTTCTGCTTGCAAGAAGTTGAGAAAGCATGGGCACGACCTGTGGTACCATTATAACACCTGTTCTAATTACACAGCATCTTGCTTCAGAGGCTCTCAGACGATTAAGGGCTGTGAAAGGTGGCAGCACCGAAACAGAAAAGACACACACACTAATTTCGGCCCTCGTAAAAATAAATTGCAGTTGATTCAGAGGATATAAAGACCTATTATTTATCCTATTTTTTAAATAACAGAATTATATTTAAACCATATTAACCATATACCATACCATAATAATCATAATTACTATGATATAATTAAAAAATGAGAAGAGAAAAATGAAAACAAAACAACAAAAAGGACGACGTGGAGTTCTGCGTCGATTATCAGTCGATTACACTGCACGTTTAAATACATGATCTGTGTGCACTTCTCCACATGATGTACGTGTAAGATTCCAGCGGTTTTTAAGGGGCTTTCAGTTGATTAATGCAATGTTAGAATCCTGCCGCTTTGAAGATGCAGTTATAACACAGGACTCAC
Organism: Pangasianodon hypophthalmus; assembly: GCF_027358585.1. Taxonomy (NCBI): domain Eukaryota; kingdom Metazoa; phylum Chordata; class Actinopteri; order Siluriformes; family Pangasiidae; genus Pangasianodon; species Pangasianodon hypophthalmus. Next base: position 6,823,789 of record NC_069733.1, on the reverse strand, counting down.
GGATTTCAGTGAAAATGTCCAGCCCTCGCTGACGACATGAACAACCTTGCACTTGATGAAAGAAGCAAACGTGCGTGATGTTATGTTATGTGGTGGGAAGTATGAACAAAGCATTGTTGAGTAATTTAACTCAAACCAGAAAAAAATTACAACTGTACTCTACAGCATCATCATTCATCAGCTGATTTGGCTTCATTGGTTAAAACAGTTGTTTATTTTGCTGTGCAAAATATATTTGTGGGATAATATCCATAGTGGTGTTAAGTAGCTGCAAACTAAATGCATTGGCATTTTGAATTATTCATATTAACTCACTGGTCTAGTGCAGCAAAGCAATACATACTAGAGTTTTCTTCTTAGGCAATGTGGTCCTACACTGTGTATATCTGCACAGCTACAGTGCTTCCATAAAACGATGCCTTTACTGCTGGTGGCATTACGCTGCTTAGCTGCATCATAAAGGGAGAGTAATTCATCCATAGTAATAAGGCGAAAAATATGGAGAACATATATCCTATATAACAATATACCTCGTCAAGATAAATTAAACATGACTCCATGATTTACAAAGTACACCTATAAATTACCGTAATATTTAATGAGCAAAATATAGCAGAGAGGTGACGCCGAAGCTCCTGCGCCACAGAGGCTGAGTGTAATAAATGTGTGACACTAGGAGGATGGGTCCTGCCATAGTGCCACAAAGTGCACTGTATCATTCGAATACCAATAAAGCCGGGGCTGGCCGTAGGTCTTTGGAGCATAAGGAAAGTTATGGAAAATATTTCTCTCCCAAGGACATGGCACCAGATGTGCAAAGACTTATGGGAGCAATCATAGGTGGCCAAGGCTTGGGCTCTGGGGCCTTATTAAGTTAGGCTGCGTTCCAGCACCTTCAACTTATTAAGCTGTCAAGAGTTGCAATGATTAAAACCAAAGAAAGGTCACAAGTGGACCTTCGCCATTGTACAAAGCCTGATATTTTCTCTAGAAGCACAGGGCCTAATGAAGACATTTTACTTCATATGCACAGGTGGGATTTGATGAAACGGCCCTTTAGTGATGAGCTGCTTTTCTTTCTCTTTCTTTCTTACCACATCTGAAGTGCTTCAAAAGTTTTTACTTTTTTTTATTGCCCACTCTTGCCTCATCTCAGGTGAAACTCTTAAGAAATTCATTTAGTTTAAAAGACACAATGAATAAGAGAGAGTGGTGTAAAGGAGAAATATTAAAACCAATTTGCTCATCCAAAGCTCCAGAAAACGGCCTCCTTTTCAGATGACGATCATCCTCCGAGATCAAAGTAACGTGGACCTGCCGCTTAGGTACGCGGATGGAGGAGCCAAAGCACGGGTGGAGCTGTCTGCTAAATATCAGTCCCTTGTTGTGTTGGTGGGATTTTAGCACCTGTCAGCTCCACGCTGACGTCCTCCAGAGATTAAAGAAATGTGGCACTGTATTGAAAACTATTGTAACTCTTAGCATCCATGACTCCATCTGAAATTTATTCACCTGTCATCCTAGATGATGCCGTGCGTCAAGTGGATTGGTTTGAGGTTGGATGGAGAGGGCAGCCCACCTGGCCGAGATTCACAGAGTACTGCCCAGACAGCCACATCTATCAAGTGACAATGATGCTCTTGTTTTATTCACTGCTATTTCAGCTCAGACAACACATCACTCGTAAAATCCGTTCTGCATGAGTCTGATCTGACATCTCCACAGCGAGTAACTCACCAGGCAATAACACAAAAGTTCACTAAACTCTATATGGCGTAAAGAAATATTTTCACCGCAGAACGTAACACGTGCACCCAGTTCATACGCGGTTTTCGTGAAACAGCTCTCAATATTGATGAAACAAAATGGAAAGGGGAGGAGGATGGGGCACCTGTCTCATTTCAAAGTGTGTCCTTGACATCTTTGTAGATTGGCTTCTTTTCCTCTCCCTTGCTTTGCCCAGGACACTGTTAGAGCTGCAAAATTGCCTATGATAGATATGTAAAAAGGGGGTCATAAAGTCCTCTGTCATTTCATTGGTTTGAGCAGACATATAGGTCTGCAAGGTTGCTAGAGGTGGTATATGACCTCTAAAACTATTTTCACATATTGAAGAGCACACATTGCTACGCGAGAACAGCCCATATACGAGGGACTTATTTAGCTGCTCTTGAGGCTAGTTTAGCTGTCAAACTGAATTGGGAACATGGCAGCAAATATGGGTTAGGAGCACATAGTATGTGATACATTATCACATATATTTGCACTTAACTCTTCAATATAACATTCTGACATTACTTCTGTTGGCGACCCTCCATGATATCCATCATCAATTCCTCCTTAGCAGAAGACACCTTCAGATAGCAGTGTATATTTATCTTTATTTTTACCATTCAATTTCATTTTTAACACTGGCCTATCACAACACACCAAATCCAGCCGGCAAATGGTACAGCGTACAGGCTGTAATCAGAAAATAAAAGATGAAAGTTATTTTAACCAAAAGGACCCACGTATAAAGTCAAAGCCACAGAGATAACACTTCCTTAGGCTGCAAATGTCCTAATTACTCCTACGTGCCTCACAGGTCAGGTAGTGCTGCCAGTGCTAGCTCGCTACCACCAGAGCATTCTGCATGTCGTTTTCATGACATTTCAGTGTACACGGCTAAATGTTCCCACTTCTGCCCTGCTCTTCCTCCATGGATTCCATGGCCTACATACAAGTTTTTACCCTAGGCCTATGGAGCTACTTTGTCTTTTAGAAGAACTGAGAAGAAGAAAGGAAGCACATGATTTCAAAAAGGCGGGAAATACTCACAAGCAAACATCAAATATTACTATAACTACTGAAACGTCTATATTCTGTACATATGCTGATTACACTTCATAAATTCTACCTTATGCATAAGTTCTACCTTATGCTTTGGAGATTAAACTTAAAATTATATGTATATATATATATATATATATATATATATATATATATATATATATATATATATATATATATTCTATTTAACCATCTGTAGTTTGACAGTGCACTACTAATACTTTTGTGATATTTTACGTGTTTGTTCTGAGGGATCCATCAGCATTTTGAAACATCTCGACACCTTGTTCTCTTTCTCTAATAGCTCCCTGGGTACTCTTTGCTCCGCTTGAATCAAATTGCCTACAGAAATCTGCGCTGCTTCCCGTCTCGGAAATGCGAAAAGATATGCAGAACACGTCACTTGAAAGCTCAATACTCTCATGTTTTGGCTTTTCTTTTAAACAGTCTGCTTAAAGACATAAATAAATATATAAATGTCAAGAAAGAAACTTTATAGCCTCTGTACTTGTGAGTTTGTGCTCTGGGCAAAAAAAAGTAGAAGAACTAGAAAACCAAGCTATTGTGCTAAGCCTCCCTTGCACAGAGACTTATCACCATGGAGTTGCTAGATGGAGCTTCACAGCATGTTTTTGAGTGAATGTAATATGTAGAGATGTTAGAAATTGCATTTTTATTACAATGGGGGCGTGAGAGATGCTCATTTAGAGAGATAAGCATTGAGGGGGCGTGCTTGGGAGAGGCCTGCTGTGCTAGCATTTATGCTTGTTTAATTCAGTGCTCAGATAGCACCATCACTTCTTATTGGGATGTACAGCATGTGAGATAGCAGGTGATGGCATTTAAATACATGAAGCTACTGGCTGTTTCTTCAGGGATAAGTATTTGCACATCATATTGTCTGCCTGTGGGCTGGAGAGTGCATCCTTCTAAGAAAATACTAGACCGTGAAACAAGGCCTTGATGTAACATTTCTAGTTCAACTCATAAGAAGAGCAGAGAAAGCAGGTAAGAAGAAAAATCATACTCACATTATGTGACTTTGGTATCATTTAGAAAGCATAGGATTTTTGCAGGGTTATGGTACACTGCAATACACTTCTAATGCAAGCTTACACAGCTGTGGATCATATTCAGTTGAGTTCAATGTGTGTAGTGAAGAGTTAATACAGAAATTGCACACTTTGGTGTTCAGACCACAGAATAAAGAATTATGCGCTATTTACTCAAGTGAGTGGAGTTTGACCAAACTGAGGTGCACATTAATTATGCAAAATTCAGTTTTTCTTGTGAAATATCAACTCAAAAGATGAGGAATATTAGTTTTCTCTCTCTCTATCTGTCTCTCTATTAGTTTGTTTTTCCCATTTTTTCTCCCTGTCAATTCCCACCCACTATCCAGCTCTACCCTATCATAAAACAGCTGCCAAGTAGGAAGGCTGAAGGCTAATACACACTTCCTCTAAAACACATAAAGTCAGCCAGCCACATCTTTACAAACATCTTTACTCCTCATGCTGCATCACAGGGTGGTGTAACACACTTAGAATAAGGCGCTATCTGCCCTCTTCCACATACCTGAGTTCCCAGTGCTAATTTGCTAGTGTCACTGTGATTGACAGGGAGAAGAGAGTATAACATCCTTCCCACCCTAAGATTTTTTTGTTCTCCTTTGACTCCTGGACACAGAGAGATTCAAACTCACCATCTCCCAACAATAGAGTGAATCCTTTTCTGTTGTGCAACTCGGGAGCAGTTCCAATACAATTAAGCTAAAAAACTATGGAAGGTCAATCAAAGGCAAGATTAAATGTCTAATAGGTGACATTTTATATCCTTCAATTTTTTTTAAGGCTTAATTATAAGTGATTGTTTTAAAGGTGATGGTCTGGATGCTTCTGAATAACTCCTGCCAGGACAGCCTGAAAACCTCAGAGGCTTCAACTGTGCAGAGGTAATTTCAGTAATCTTAATAGGACGCCCAGAAATTCAATTGAAGCACCTCTCTAATGCGACGCTAAAGATGGGGAACTTTCCCAGCGTAAATACTGAGCTATCTTTTGAAATAAGTTGGCGATATTAGAATGTAACTCTAAGCTACTAAATGCTAGTTATTATGTAAAGAATTAAACATGACAGTTGTGCTGTTTTAGGAAAATAATCACTGACAGGATGGTGTGATGTGATGTGTGAAATGTTTTATTCCTCTTATACCACTGTGATTTGCCAGTGATTAGAATTTGAATTTATTAACATTAATAATTAAACATATCATACTTTTTATCCATGAAAAGCAATACAGTTACAATGTACTAACACTGGAGACTCCTTCCAAAAATGCTAAATAAATGACATCTCACAGAACACCTCAACATATCAAAAATGACATGTTTTTTAATTCATTTATTCATTTATTTAATATAAACCTGTGATTATGTCTTGCAGCTGGCACTACTGTCAGAGCTGCTGTTATGGAAAATTAATCAACACTTTCTGACCAATCAGAATCAAGCACTCTGGTATGCAGTCAACTCAGTGTCTTATTCCAAAGAATTAAAATCCTATTGAAATAACTTTTTTTAATAGAGAGGGTGCAGTGAAAAAAAAACTGCTTCATTATTCTCTCACAAACTGCACTAATAAAGATTTCAAATTCCTGCCCATACGCAGAAAATCTTTGAAAAAAGTCAGGAGTGGTAATGATGGAGCAGTTCAAAAAGGTAACCTTGTGCACATCACCTATTATGGCAGGAGCTGCAGAGCACGCAGAGCTCCACTGAATAAAAAAAATCCCTGTGGAAAGAAAAAAACACCCAGCTGAAGAAAAAGACATGAAATATATAAATAACATGAGCAGGTTCACTCAGAGTTCATTCAGGGAAGGCCAGTGGTAAGACAGGAGCAGAAAGCGGGAGAGAGAGAGAGAAAGAGAGAGAGATAGAGAGAGAGAGAGAAAAAAACATTCCCCTCTCACTCTCCTACTCTTCCTCTTTTGAGGAAAATGCCTCTGCTCATAGGTGTTGCTAAAATGATTAGCTGCCAGCAATCAGCCCCTTGCTGAATCAGCTTTGAACTGGTCAGGGCCGACTTATCACATGACCAGCAGGCGCGAGGCCCAGCGCACCGCTTCCTGCTGTCAGACGAGAGCTGCTTCACTGCGTGCATAATTCCTCAGATGGGTGCGATGAGTTCACCGTCTGTGAAACCAAGAATCAAATTGGAGGGATTGCTGACACATAATCGTTTTAGGATGGAGAGAGGGCCTCAGCAAAAACTCTACAGTCTTGGAGTGTGCATCTGAGAGTCTACACACACACACACACACACACACACACATCCCACTCACTCAGACCCAAACATTATTGTGGTGTGAGACAGACAGAACCAGGTCAAGCTCAGAGGCAAGGCTTAGCCTGTTGTTTCTGACTCCCTGCTAAACCTGGGTTCAACACTTTCTAAAGGATTAGCAGAGACAGGATGTACTAGTGTGTGTGTGTGTGTGGGTGTGTGTTTGCTTACACTTCCCAATTAAGATGACTCATCCTGCTCCCTTGCCTCTCTCCCACTAACACACATACACGTCCTATTGAGCTGAATCAAGCGTCAGAAGTGAGGGCTTTCCAGCTGACATTTTTTATTCTGGTTTTACCTCTGAAAGCAGTCAAGTCACTCAATTTGTAGTTTAACACGTCTGTTGACCACAAATACCTCGTCCCGGAGGGATCTGGAGACTGAACAGTGACCCCACAGTCTGGGCTGATCAGTGCGTGCCTTGCCTGTTCTCGCCCCGCTTGCCCAGCTGGTCAGCATCATGCCATCACTTCACACCCTCTGCGTGCTTCTCCCTCTGTCTGCACCGCGAGGGACTTGGACGTGTGCTTCACACATTCCTTTACAACTGGGTAACTTGTCAATAAGTGTGTGGGATATAAACCACACAGGAAAAGCTATAAATGATAAAACCTTACTATGACTAATTTACAACAATACAATGGCACTACTGAAACTGTAAGAAGTTTGCTTTTGCTACAACCAGGGAATATGAGTACATTATTCGGAATGAACAGATGTGTTCTAAACAAATACAAATACAGATACAAATAGCAGGTGCACTATTCACTTTTTTAAAAAAAATAAAGCTTGCCAAAAATGTCCATAGGGCATCTAGTTGAGACTAGAGGTGTACAACAAGAGACGCAACAAAACCTTATGCGAGTGGTCATATCTGAAGCTTGTGGGACAAAGAAAGACCACATCCATTAATGTGAGTGTGAGTTGCTGCATGTGGATTTACAAGGTTCATTTATTCATCCTTAGTAACTGCCTGGTCAGTGTTGTGAAGGTTTAAATTAGACTAATACATTGTTTATATTTTGGAAAATACAACCAAGTAAATTCATTCGAAAATATAGCAGGCAATTACAAATAAAAACTGCGCAAGGAGCATATAAAAAAAACACTCTCCTGGTCTTTTTCAAGGATTTAGTAATGCAAATAATCACTCTTTACAACTGTGGTGAGCAGAAAAGCATATCAGCATGCACAAAATATCGAACTTTAAGGTGGATGGGCAGCAGAACAGTAGAAGCAGAACAGTAGAAGGCCACAACAGCAGAAGACCACATTGGGTTCCACTCCTGTCAGCCAGGGACAGGAATCTGAGGCTATCATGGGCACAGACTCATCGAAACTGGACAGTTGAAGAAAAAAAAACACCTGGTCTTTTTCCAGTCTTCAGCTGTGCACTTCCAGACCAATTATGAAAAAAACTTTCAGGTTTATGCACCACCAACGTTGGGTTTAAATCCAATTAAAGATTCATATATGAATATTTGGAGCACTCAATAGATTCAGATACAATACAAAAAATGACATCTTAGCAAGTGGAAACAGTCACATTTAACTAGTATTTCCTATTATAAGATTATAATAAACAATTTGATGAGAGAAGTCAGATGAAAATGGCCAGATTGGTTTGAGCTGCCAGGAAGTATATAGTGACTCAAATAATCATTCTTTACAACTGTGGTGAGCAGAAAAGCATCTCAGCATGCACAAAACATCAAACTTCAAAGTGGATGGGCTACAAGAGCAGAAGATCACATTCGGTTCCACTCTGGTCAGCTAAGAACAGGAATCTGAGGCTATCATGGGCACAGAAACTGAAACTGGACAGAAACTGGACAAAGAAAAAAAATCACCTGGTCTTTTTCCAGTCTTCAACTGTCCAGTTTGGGTGAGCCAGTGCCCATGATAGCCTCAGATTCTTGTTCTTGGCTAAAAGGAGTGGAACCTGATGTGGTGTTCTGCTGTTGTAGCCCATCCGCCTCATGGTTTGATGTGCTGTGCATGCTGAGATGCTTTTCTGCTCACCACAGTTGTAAAGAATGATTATATGAGTTATAGATTTCCTGTCAGCTCAGACCAGTCTGGTCATTCTCCTCTGATCTCTCTCATCAACAAGGTGTTTCAGCCTGCAGACCCTCCGCTCATAGGATTTTTTTTTTTTTGCACCATTCTGTGTAAATTCTAGAGACAGTTGTGTGTAAAATTCCCAGGAGATCAGCAGTTTCTGAAATACTCAAACCAGCCCATCTGGCACCAACAACCATGCCATGGCTAAAGTCACAGAGATCACACTTTTAACCCATTCTGATGTTTGATGTGAACATTAACTGAAGCTCTCAACCTATATCTGCATGATTTTATGCACTGTACTGCTGCCACATGATTGGATAACTGCATAAATGAGCAGGTATACAGGTGTTCCTATTAAAGTGGAAGCTGAGTGTATTGGATTTGTCTTATAATGGGAAATACTAGATATATTTGACTATATTCAATATATTTCCACTTGCTAGGATGCCATCTTGTATTCAGTGTAGTGTCATTGCCTTACGTATACTCCTACATACAACATTATAGACAGATAAGAATCAGGAAAAAATGGACAAATGAGCTCATTCGTTTACTACAGTTGCTTTTTCCCTCATCAATTTATGTCCAGTGTACAGTCATGTGTGCTGCTCTGCTCCACTCAGTCAGAATAAGTGCTAATGGCTGCATGTCACTAACACCTGAGCTCATATGCCTGTTTGTTTGGCACACTGTCACTTCAAATCACTGGCAGGAAGCAGGAATACACACTGGCATAATGCCCTCAGGGAAGTAATAAACATTGCTCTCATACACACACACACACACACACACACACACACACACACACACACAGTTAACTCTCCCATTACAATCAGCATGCCACAGCCTCTCAGTGCTTATTGGAGGTCATCGCAGAATGACAGCCGTCACTGCTCCCTGATTGCCCCTGTGCGGGAGGGAATTAAAGACAAATAAACCACTGGTAAATGGTGGGAGAGGGTGTGTGTGTGTGTGTGTGTGTGTGTGTGTGTTTGAGGGGGGGTGAAAGATAGGGAGAGAGCAAGTTATTTTCATTATGTTGTTCATTGCAGAAAATCCAGGACACAGAGAAACAATAAATATTAACAATAAAGAATAAATAAATGAATAAAACACAACTGTAAAATAACAGTGGGGTTTTTGTGCACTGATGTTAACATGCGAACATCACAGTATATATATTTATGTCATACTGCCGTTATTATGCTTATATAACTCATTAATTGTTCCATTTGATATTTCTATTCTGTCTCAAAGGAGGCTCAACCGTGGAAATGAAAACCACAATGAGTACTTTGGGAATTTTCCCATTTCTCACACAAATCATTCTTAATTAAGTCTATTTTAAAAAAAAAATCTTGATGAAATGCAACTTGATCGGTGTAACAGTTTATACCTGACAAAACTTTCCCTCGGTGTCTGTAATAGGTCTAGATCTGAATTATCATGCATCATTTTTGGTCTGTCCTCCATATTACTTAGCAGTTGATTTGAAATGATCTAAAATACCTAAGCCTTTTGGGATTTGTGAGGAAAACTGAAGCAGTCAAGCAAATGGTTGAGGTCATTACTGACTTGAAATTTAGTAAGTTGTTCCGTAAATTGTAAATACTTCCAGAAATGTTCATTTTCCATGAAGTCATCTATCATTCAGTCTCAGCCAGACTTAAAGGTAATTTGATTCAGTTTTTCATTTTACTCAAGCAGAAAGCCCAACTTCACTGAAAAAGCTGCATCATATGTCCAGCCAAACCTTTCCAGCATTATATTAATCTGATAATCTGAATTGATATTAATAACACTCATAGAAATATAACAAAAATGCTCACAAGTGTTTTACCCCCCCCCCCCCCCCCCCAAAAAAAAAAAGTTGAATCGTTCCTCATATATCCAGATCACTTGTAATTAACACCAGCTCATAATTGAACATACATTCATCTAAGTTTTGATTCCTAATTTAATAGGTAATTTAACTGCTTCTGGGATCCATTTAACTGTGTCACTGATTATGAATAGCATTATTTAGATATTAGCATGAGCTCTGATTTATTCCAATTAATCCTACATGCAGTTAAATCTGTACGTACATGACTGAAAAGTGTTCAACAGCGCAAAAAGACCCTACAGTACTGCCTCTATTACACCCTACAATACTGCCTCTATTACACCTTACAGTACTGCCCCTATTACACCCTACAATACTGCCTCTATTACACCCTACAGTACTGCCCCTATTACACCCTACAATACAGCCTCTATTACACCCTACAATACAGCCTCTATTACACCCTACAGTACTGCCCCTATTACACCCTACAATACAGCCTCTATTACACCCTACAATACTGCCTCTATTACACCTTACAGTACTGCCCCTATTACACCCTACAATACAGCCTCTATTACACCCTACAGTACTGCCCCTATTACACCCTACAATACAGCCTCTATTACACCCTACAATACTGCCTCTATTACACCCTACAGTACTGCCCCTATTACACCCTACAATACAGCCTCTATTACACCCTACAGTACTGCCCCTTTTACACCCTACAATACTTTCCCTTTATACCCTACAATACTGCCTCTATTACACCCTACAGTACTGCCTCTATTACACCCTACAATACTGCCTCTATTACACTCTACAATACTGCCCCTTTACACCCTACAATACTGTCCCTTTATACCCTACAATGCTGCCCCATATACACCCTACAGTACTGCCCCATTACACTCTACACTACTGCCCCTATTACACCCTACAGTACTGCCCCATTACACTCTACACTACTGCCCCTATTACATCCTACAGTACTGCCCCATTACACTCTACACTACTGCCCCTATTACACCCTACACTACTGCCCCATTACACCCTACACTACTGCCTCTATTACACCCTACAATACTGCCCCTATTACACCCTACACTACTGCCTCTATTACACCCTACAGTACTGCCCCTATTACACCCTACAATACTTCCTCTATTACACCCTACAGTACTGCCCCTATTACACTCTACAATACTGCCTCTATTACACTCTACACTACTGCCCCTATTATACCCTACACTACTCCCTCTATTACACCCTACAGTACTGCCCCTATTACACTCTACAATACTTCCTCTATTACACCCTACAGTGCTGCCCCTATTACACTCTACAATACTGCCTCTATTACACCCTACAGTGCTGCCCCTATTACGCTCTACAATACTGCCCCTTTACACCCTACAATACTGTCCCTTTATACCTTACAATGCTGCCCCATATACACCCTACAGTACTGCCCCATTACACTCTACACTACTGCCCCTATTACACCCTACAGTACTGCCCCATTACACTCTACACTACTGCCCCTATTACACCCTACAATACTGCCCCATTACACCCTACACTACTGCCTCTATTACACCCTACAATACTTCCTCTATTACACCCTACAATACTGCCCCTATTACACCCTACAGTACTGCCTCTATTACACCCTACAATACAGCCTCTATTTTGCCCTACAATACTGCCCCATATACACCCTACACTACTGCCTCTATTACACCCTACAATACTTCCTCTATTACACCCTACAATACTGCCCCTATTACACCCTACAGTACTGCCTCTATTACACCCTACAATACAGCCTCTATTTTGCCCTACAATACTGCCCCTATTACACGCTACAGTACTACCAACCATAAAGCCACAGCAAGCCAGTTGCCAATCTGTTCAAACTGCTGCTCATGCTGCATCACAGGGCAGTGTAACACACTCAGAGGAAAGTGCTATATGTCCTCTTCTGCATACATGAGCTCACAGACTCCTAAAATTGGCTAGTGTCACTGTGATTGACGGGGAGAGACAATAACCTCATCCCACCAGAGCACAGCCAATTTTACTCTCTTGGCTCCCAGCCATGGATGTGGCATTGTCAGGATTTGAACTTGCGGTCTCCCGATGGAGGAGCCCTGCTTTAATATTCCAGTTTAGCTCAGGTTCCATAGCAAATATTAAATGAACATTCTGGCATAAAACCGGTGATCAGTGTTATTTGTTATGTTATGTAATATCCCGTAGAGCAGTGTTGCAGCTCTCAGGCTTAGTGTTTTGGCAGAATTTATGACATTGTATTGTTATTGCATTTGCATCCATCAGTGTTCTGTCATTTCAAAATCCAGCATGCATTACACAAACACATAAAGCAATTATTGGGAATTGCCACTGTAGTCAATCCTACACCACTTACACCAGGAGTCTTACTGGTGCGGGGCAATTCTAAGGCTGGTCATGGCAAAGGATCATTTTTCTTGATCAAAGATAATTCAGTTGAGTCATGGTGTCATGAGACATTGAGTCATGCTAAATACAAAGGGAAGAAAGCTAAAGGTCTTGTCTAGAAGTGGTTAATGGATATAGGAAAGGATGTTAATATGTCAGTTAAAATATGTCTATCTGAGTGTGCAGTCAACACTTCAGATTGAAGAATTATTAGAGCCAAATTATAAGGATATCCTCCAGTTCTAAAGAAAACTATGATCTCATCTTTTCTTACCACACTAAACAGAAGCCAGAGACACGTTCCTCATCCTCTCAGTCGTAAACAATGTAGACTTAAATATCTAGCATGTACTCATTTTCCCTTTTAGTATTTCATCACTCATGTGGTTAGGCTTGTGCACATAGCATTATCAATTTAGAATGCATTCTGTACCAAACATGAAGTATATTCTTAGCTACTTGGATCAATTTAATTTGAAAAGCTTATCAGTATGCTTAACAGTATGTTGTGTCTGGCTAGATTTGTGCATCTAATGAGATAGAGCTCACTAGTAAGAAGAAACTATAAAATTTCACATTGGTAGCTCAGTGGTTAAGACTTTGGACTTGTGATCGGAAGGTCGTGAGTACAAAGGCCATAAAATGTAAAAAAAAATTTAAATTAAAGCTGGCATCCCCAGCAGGTTTAGTCAAAATCTATTTCAGCACACAAAATGCATCATAAGGAACAAGTTTTCCTGTTATTCAAGGAAGGAAGCATTTCTCCAAAGAATATTGTGCCACCTCAGAGTCCTTTTAAGAGTAACAGTGAGACGGTGAAAACCTGTTTCCTTGAAACACTGGATTAGATACTCTAATGCCTCTAGGTGTGAATGAGTGTGTGAAAGTGTGTGTGCATCCACACCCAGTGGAAATCCACCATGACCTCAGTGGTCAAATAAATAAACGAATAGTCCTTTATAGAGCATGAAAATCCCTGGTTCTAATTTCTACTTTCTTCTTTTGCTTTTTTACATGATTTTTTCTTTTTTCTTTGGACAGTTAATAGTTGTTGTTGTTGTTGTTGTTATTCTCCACTTAAATCAATACAAATGTCCAGTGGTGAACAATCATAATGGTACATGGTGTACAGTCTATGAGTGTCCTGATCAATAAGAATGTTTGATATCAGAAATCAATTCTAGAGCAAGATTTGTGACAGAAATTATGATCTCTCTCTCTCTCTCTCTCTCTCTCTCTCTCTCTCTCTATCCTCCATCTATCAAACTAGGCCAAATGCATGAATAGCAGCCCTTTGGCTCTTGTGAAAGCTTCTACTGACTTTCAAAGACCTCATCACTCACCTGATTATAATATCTTGAGAAGATAATGCAATAGATTACATGTAATAAGATGAGTCTTTTTTCTTATACTTCTTAATATACTTTTTTAAAGCACTTATCATTATGGAAAAAAAGTCTCTGCTTATTTTAATTACTCAAAAATTACTTGCCAAATATGTGATAGAAGTGAAATGTGAAATTCGCCAAATCTTACTCTTAAAGGAAACACTATTTGAAAGACAGCAAAGTAATTAAAATGGTTGGAGAGTCCACATGGACTAACCTACCTTGAGCAACCAGGACAAATCCACTTCACGCACTGTTGCAACGGGCTTTCGTCAGTGCCTTGTTTTTGGCGTGTCTTGCACTGCAAGTGCACTCTGTGCTTAACACGTGTTCCTGGGTGGTTAGCATGCAGGACGGGCACTGTGCCATGGTGACTTCTGACCCCGGTGGAGAGTCTGTGTGTTGGCCCCTGAGGGACGACCGAGCCGTAATGGTAATTTTAGTGGGAAATCTGCTCTCTGGAAGAAAGGTCGTGGTATCTGCATAAGCCTCCTTGAGCCGGGCTTAAGGTCCTGTCGGCCTTCCACTGCGGAGCAAACACCCGTTTTGCCTCTGCAAATTCTCTAGACCTAACACCCCCCCCTCCACCTCCACCCATCAACCCAATAGCCGGGCAGTGGAATCAGATGAAGGTCGGAGGTCAGGTGTATATGAGTGTGTGTGTGTGTGTGTTGTGGCTGTTGCATGCAAAATTTGAGCACGTTTTTACATCCTGAGGAAAGGGGCTTACAGTGTGTTTGAATGTCTGAGTGATCGATGCTGTATTTAGGGCCCGTCTCCACATACACACACACACACACACACACACAAACACACACACTGCCTCAGTGTGCTTCAGTAATGAGCCTGTAGGCTAGAGGCTGGCAGATGGGAGGCCACTGCCACTGCAAATGTCACTCAGCTGTGGCAAGAAGTATTAGAGAGGAACCGCTCCTCAAATCACAAGAGAATAAGCATATGTTGTTTATGTCCCTTTGTTTGCTTTTTGACTGGAGTTTCCCCCCACCCCATTTTTTTTTTATTTATTTGTAAACTTGCTGTCATGTGCTGGGTCGTCAACAGCTGGCTTTGTTAGAGCGATGTGTACTGCGTAAACTCAGCAAAAAGAGTGTGAAACTTCACATACTGCAAAACAATGAAAAGCCTGACCGTAAGGGTGGTGGAAATAAGGAACACAGTGTTCTGGGCCTGCAATACATACATTCTAGTCAATTACAACCAATGACACCACAGTGCTGCTGAATTCTTGAATCTGAATGGTCAGAAGGTGTTGATTAATTTTCTGTAACAACAACCTCTGACAGTAATCTAATAAGTTCTAATATGTTATTATTTCTATATTAACCACGCTACATAATCTAAGACCAACAATAAAGGGATTAAAAACATGTTATTTAACAAAGAAAAATGTATAATCATTGATTTTTTTTGTAGGAAAACCCACTTTGTAACTGTCAGTACATTTTCCGTCATGGGAAAGTCTTCAGCACAGAGGACTTTGCGCTATCTGGTTTCTCAGTAACATGATAGGGTTTTTTTTTTTTTTTACTTCAAGAGAGAGAGAAAAGATGCTAGTGAGGTAATGACTGCTCCCTCACTATAGCTGCTATAACGTAAGATACACAAGAACAGGAACTAACTTGTCTCTGATACGTTCCAAAACATTAACTGTAACTATAAATAGTCAAAAGTGTTGCGTGTCACTGATTAATAAATGAATAATTGTAATCACTGGCTAATTGAAAAGACTCTATATCAATTTCTTGGTGGTAAGAGTTGCTCCGCTTCATGCCAGACCACATCACACCACCCTGTCGTTGATTATTTTCCTATAACAGTACAGCCCCAAGTTTTTCATTCCTTACTCCTTATTCCTTACTTATTTATTTTTGTACTCTATGAGAAATTCTTGCATTGGTATTGACTATAGGTTTTAGTTTATTAAGAACAACACTTTCCTATACTTCATGCAGTAATGCACTTACTGTGTTAGTAATAGAAGTATAGTCAGTACTGAAGTTCCTCCACGCAAGTGCTCCAGAGTTTCAGACAGACAGATAGAAAGAAAGAGGAGGGGGTGTGAAAGAAGGAGATAACTATTAATTTCCCCTAGATCGCGTCATTACTTAATCATTCATACTTGACGAGAGCAGTCCCGTTTAACAAGAGCTTGTTTAATTACAGAGAAACATATGTGCTCCTATTTGGCAAGAGCCACCCACAGGAAGCTTGAGAGTGAGAGAGACGGAGAGAAAGGGAGGGGAAGCAAATCGTTTCAGCTAGCGTCACAGAGAGCGACAGATTTAAGGGCCATGGTGACGGAGGGAGTCGGGCCCATCTTAAATTGTGTTTTCATAACAAAAATAGTGTCAGGCTTAATTTCCCCCTCTGAAGCCATTTAACAGGGGAGTGTTTTGAAGTGGTACAGAAGGCTGCCACGAAACGTGATCCCGGGAGCATTAACCATATTTTCAAACATGTGGGAACGCTTTCTTTCTGACATAAAAGCCGACCTGTTCCCGAGAGGCCAGGACACGTCCAAACGATGTTCGCTTTGACAACTCTCTGTGCTGCTTTGTACGGATTTAGCCTAGAGTCTACGAAGAGACTTTGAAGCCATTGCTTTGTCGTCAGGGGAGAGGCCCTGTAAAGGTCAATACCTCCACTGATTATGGTGCTATTAATGAGAAGTGGTCTGTAAGCCCCTGCTTCGACCCCATTTTAACACGAGTGATGTCTGAAAGGTGTGAAAAGACTTGAACCCTACTTGAACCTTACCTTTTAATTTGTGAAAGAATGGGTAAACTATCATTTTGTGTGCTTTGGCATCATGTGGCCTTATATCATTACAGTGCAGCATTCTCTGCTTCCTGACATCCTCAATCTGTTCTTTATGGAACAGGAAGGCTACTGTATGACTGTTCTTCCAAAAATCTATCTATCTATCTATCTATCTATCTATCTCTATATATATATGATTGATAAAAAAGATATCAGTTACCATGTTCCAGCGCATTCTCAGAAATAAAGTCAACAAATTGTACTATTCCTTGTCACTAGGATTGGAGTGGTACCATTAAAGGTACTTGTTTGTAGCTTTAGTGTGTATCTTTTACCTGGGAAGATGCACGTGTTGTACCTTTAGTTAGCTTTAAAGGTGTGTCAGTTGTCCAATGTAAGATCCAATATACTTTAAATTACTTTTAAAAGTACACTATAGTCACATTTCCAGGTGAAAGATATACACTAGGGATGTAATCCAAGATGAATACATTATTTGGAGTGAACAGATATATTTTTTTCACATCGTATCTGGTTGAGTTGTGACTACAGGTGTGCATCACATGACCAGGATGTTTATCTTCATGGCCTGCAGTGGTCATATATTAAGCTTGCGTGAAAAAATCGGACACATTAATTAATGTGAACGTGATGATGCATTTACAGCGATGCTTTTACAGCATACATTCATTCATCCATTCATTCTTCCTTAGTAACTGCCTGGTCAGGGTAGCAGTGGTGTAAATTAGGCTAGTAGTTTGCGTAGAAGTAGAACTAAATTTGTAAATGTAGCGTGTGTGAAGAGGCAGGATGCACGTAAGTAAACTCAGTATGGTGTTTATTCAGGGCAAATCAATATAATATAATCATCATAATTCCAGGCCAATGATAGGCTAAACTGAAAACGAAGGAACACCAACCAATGACAAAACAGGGGCGGAGACAGGAGAGTGAAAACAAAACAAATGTCGCAGTAAAAGTCTGAGCAGCGCACTTCTGTGCTGTGAAATGTGATGTGTGCTGAAGGGATTTGTAACAGGAAAATATCGCAGGCAGGTGCAAACAAAAAAAAAAACAGCTCTGCGCACATCTCTTTAAAAAAATGACATTATATAAAACCTTCCATTTTAGGCCACGCCCACTTTGGTGTGAATATGGATACAGATAGAGATATGAATATTTAGTGTGCAAAACAGATACATTTGCAGATACAGATTGCATTACACACCTAACATATAATAAAGGTAAAAAAAGATGTACGCTTGATGGTAAAACCCCAGCGACAAGCAATAGTAAAGTTTGGTACCTTTGTTTATAAGAATGCATGAAGGAATGTCTTAACTCTTCAAAGATAAGCCACTGTATATCTCCATGCCTAGCCAACAAAGGCTGTCTGCCCATTGCACATCTATAAACACAAGGCAGGAATAATTCAATAAAGCACACAGTGTGAAACATTGCTTGGTATGGAAAAAGTCAATGGGCTCCAAAATCAATGTACTCGTAATGAATGACGATAGATTGCTCGGTTTAATATTACACCTACCGGTTTGGGAGTTACAATACCTCCACAGAATAAATGTTAACCTATAATCCCTCCACTAGGATCTGCAGTACTGTTTGCCGGCTGCTCCCTACCCCGATACGTGAACATTGATTCTCTTTTATCGAATGCCCAAATGCCAAATGCAACTAGATTGATCATTACTAATTAAAAGCACCCTGAGCATATTCTTTTATATAACTAATCATTCCCACTCATATTGTAGTAATACAGAAACAATCTGTAGGAGAGGAGGTGAATTAGGCAAAGCATTTCAATTTAATTTGCCATCTCTCGTTTATTTTCTTCTCTTAATTTCGCTGAGGTAGTGCAGCAGGCTTGACCCCGACCCCTGCTCTCAACCTCTAACCCTTGACCCTGACACATCTGACCAGTCACCACTCTCGGGGCAGCAAATTAATAGAAGGGCCGTGCCTTGTTAATTGTCGAAGAGATCGGCTAACTGATTCATCACCTCAGTCATGGCCATTGCTTTGGTTTGACCCCTGCGAGATCCCATAGGGCATCTGTAAGCAAACCCAGCTGTGCTCTTGCCTATAGCTGACTACCCTCTGCGTGTCTGAGCCATAATTATTCAGTATCAGCCCCCTTATTAATCAAACCGATGGCCTGCATTTTAAATGGAAATTGCGGGATTAATATAAGCATTCATTTTGTCAGGGGAAAACGTGATGGCTTTAGCTCTGCTGATCGAATTGGAATAAAAAAGCAAGGTAAGTGAAGGATCTGATTGAATTAAGGACAGGCAACCCCCCCAAACACACACACACACGCACACACACACACAAAGTGGTCATGCGGCTGTTGAAGAATATGGACAGCTCCATTCGTAAATAATTAGTTATCTTGTCTTTGCATGATGATGCAATACGCACCAGTGATGAGGATCAGCGCAACTTACATATGAAGAAATCATGCCAATAACAGACACACAAAACCTGCCTCATTAACTTATATCTCTCTCTAAATAAACTCTGAGCCAATTAGAGGTTGTGCCAAGATGACAGAATGGTCACGCCAATTATCCCGTAGCTTAACCCCAAGATCAACAAAGCAAGACAGTCATAAACAACATCAACAAAGTGGGGCAGCTCACTGAAAGACTGCTGTGTTCCAGATTCAAGGATTCTATTTTCGAGACAGTGAAATCACATGTCAGGATTGGCTCTGCTGGCGTGCAGGTCTCGCAATAAATAAAAAGTCTCATTGCATTATGCATTCTGTGATTGATTAGATTATGAACAGGTGGGCATGCATAACATCATTGATTTTCTCATTGTTCACCCCTGACAGCTTTGCCCTGCCACCCCCTAACTCTCTCTTACGACACCCGACAATCTCGAAAACACACACACACACACACACACACACAAACACACAGACCACAGATTGACGGACAGATCAGATCGGACACAGCTGACAGCAGCATGTGCGGTCCTATCTGGTATTTGGAGGTGCTGTTTGTTCAAAATGACAAAGATGCAAAGCACTCTTTGCGTATGAGTTGCCTCCAGTGCAGGGAGATGGGTGATAGCAGGGCTGCCAGCTCTGCAATCCTGCTCTCTGATTACCATCAGGTCGAGCCGAGGTGCTTTCTCAAAGCCTGTCATTTCCTGTCATTTGTTTGTCAAGTGAGGGCAGGCTAACCCCCGCACCATGAGTGTCTGTTCGGGAAAACGCATTGAAGTGCATCTCCTCTATCCTTCTTATTGTTTGTCCTCGTTCAGGTAGCATTTCCTGTACCTGACATGGTGTTTGACACTTTGACAGTATTTGGTGGGCAGGAGATACCAAACAGACAGAATTAGAAAACACAGACAGAATTAGAAAACAACTTGTTCGAGATGTTGTCTGGTGCTATGGTGTGTCACGGGTTATCACTGAAGTTAGTGTACCAAATGCATTAACAATAAAAATGGTTGATGTAAGGAATAATACATGACAGACCGTACGGTTATACCAAAATAATCCACACCATGGTGTTGTGATACCGCACCGAAGTGGATTATTTTTGTATAACAACACAGTCTGGAGTGTGTTATTCTGCTTGCACCACAGTGATTTGTCAATGATTACAATGTTTAATTTATTAATAAATCACAGGGCGTCTCTCTCTCTTTCTCTCTCTCTCTCAAAAACCACAGCTTGTCATTTTACCATGAAACCAGAAAGGATAAACTCCTCTGTCCTGAAGCTCTTCCTGTGCTGGGAAACTTTACAAAGCATCTTGACTGGTACAAAGTGCTGGCACCCAAGACTCCTTACATAAATGTTAAATAAATATTTCCTAACAAAAAACTTCGCCACATCACCAATTCTTTTTAAAATCATTTTTAAAATCTGTTTCTTCTTAGTTTTAGATTAGGTGGAGCATCTGCCATACAAATCCCTGTGAATTTACTGTTACTATAGAAACAATAATGTATTAGAACCACCGCATTAATATAAACCTATCATTTACAAGCTTACAGCCAGGACTACTGTCTGATCTGTGCGGTTATACTAAAATAACGTATACCTTCTGACCAATCAGATTTGGGAATTCAACCATGATGTGATATAAGGCTATTCATTATTAGATACAGAATAAATTAACAGCATGTCCCAGTGTTTTATTTCTTTTCTACAACCAATTTAGTGAAGATCGACACTTTTAATCACTTATGTTTCATTTAATTTTTATTTGAATGCCTACAAGACAAGTTAGTTCCAGTTATAACTTAAGCTATAAACTGTCATTTGTTCACCAGATTCTTTTTTTCTCTCTCTTAAAGTTAATAGGATAAAAAAAAAAACAGAGCTTGTCACAAAGCACAAAAATGTCCTCTGTGCTGTAGACAAAATGCTGACACTGGTACAAAACTCTGACACAAAACTCTGACACTGGTACAAAACACTAATACTGGTAGAAAAAAACAGTGACACTGGTACAAAACACTGACACTGGTACAAAAAAGACCACTGACAGTGGTACAAAACACCAACACTGGTATAAAACACTGACACTGGTACAGAATACTGACACTTGTACAAAACACTGACACTGGTACAAAACACTGACACTGGTACAGAATACTGACACTGGTACAGAATACTGACACTTGTACAAAACACTGACACTGGTACAAAACACTGACACTGGTACAGAATACTGACACTGGTACAGAATACTGACACTTGTACAAAACACTGACACTGGTACAAAACAATGACACTTGTACAAAACACTGACACTGGTACAAAACACTGACACTTGTACAAAACAATGACACTGGTACAAAACACTGACACTGGTACAAAACACTGACACTTGTACAAAACAATGACACTGGTACAAAACACTGACACTGGTACAGAATACTGACACTGGTACAGAATACTGACACTGGTACAAAACACTGACACTTGTACAAAACAATGACACTGGTACAAAACACTGACACTGGTACAGAATACTGACACTGGTACAGAATACTGACACTGGTACAAAACACTGACACTGGTACAAAACACTGACACTGGTACAGAATACTGACACTGGTACAAAACACTGACACTTGTACAAAACACTGACACTGGTACAAAACACTGACACTGGTACAGAATACTGACACTGGTACAAAACACTGACACTTGTACAAAACAATGACACTGGTACAAAACACTGACACTGGTACAGAATACTGACACTGGTACAGAATACTGACACTTGTACAAAACACTGACACTGGTACAGAATACTGACACTTGTACAAAACACTGACACTGGTACAGAATACTGACACTTGTACAAAACACTGACACTGGTACAAAAAACACAGACACTTGTACAAAACACTGACACTGGTACAGAATACTGACACTTGTACAAAACACTGGCACTGGTACAAAAAACACAGACACTTGTACAAAACACTGACACTGGTACCATACACTGACACTGGTACAAAAAACCACACTGACACTGGTACAAAAAAAGACACTGACACTTGTACAAAACACTGACACTGGTACAGAAAACACTGATACTGGAGACTCCTTCCACAAATGATAAACAAACAGGGAGCTTCACCATATAAAATTTATACAACTGACACTGACACTTGTAATAAAAAAAAAAAAAAAAAAAAAAAAACACTGGTACAAAAAACACTGGAGACTCCTTCCATAAATGTATATATATATATATATATATATATACATACACAGTTTTTCAATCTGTTTACTAGTATTACTAGCAGTTGCTTGGATTATGTGGAGCACCAACCATATATCTTCCTGTGTTATTTGTTAGTATAGAAACAATAACATGTTAGAGCGCATTAACATAAACCTGTGATTTGATTTACTACTGTCAGAGATTCCTGTTAGGAAATTCATCAACACCTTCTGACCAACCCGATTGGAAAATACAGCAGTGCAGTGGTATAGTAATAGAAACATATTAGATAAGAAGTCAGTCCGTTGTTTTATAACGAGTGCCTGGATTTGATTACTTGTGTTTACATTAGGTTTAAAACATTTATAAGAGAAGTTATCTCTTATCTAAATTAAACTCGCAGGGGAGAAAAACGAGAACATCATACCAATCAGTGCTGCATAAGAATGCAGCCTGTGGAGGTTCACTCTGACAAACGTGGGAATCTCTTGCAGCACTTTCCTCTCCATGGAAACTCCAAGAGGAGGAATCTAAAAAAAAAATGGATGAGTGTTTGGAGATGTTTTGGCCTGGTTGAAACAGTCTTCCCATAGTTTAGAACTGATAAACAGTTATCTCAGCTTCTTGTCACATCAATCATGTCTTGTTCTGTTTAGATGCTGGCGCGCTTGTGCAGTTGGAGTAAACTGTGTATCACCAAGACAAATGAAGGACATGCTGCATTCAGAGAATATGATGCTCATTCCTGTAAAAAAGAGCTGGCATGTGTTTCAGCTGTACGGTGGCTGTATGGAAGTCCATATATCCATCAAGGCTGCAATAACAGCACACATGACAATACACATCTTCTGCACTTACTAATAAACTTGTTTTTGTGTAAAGGCTGTTGAGACTTGTAGAGAAAATTGGTCGGATTTTTTAACCTTGACTTCATGTAGGTTAGTCATCTTTGGCTTGGTAAAGAATAGAGAATGTCTCAGTTATTCATCGAATGGTATTCAGAGGCTTCTACTGGCAAAGTATTTTCTGAACACTCCAGTGGAAAGGACTGATTACAGAAATCCACATGTATCACAACAATATAACAGTAGAATTTTAGATGATGTTGTGCCATTTATTATTGTGAGTTGTAACTTTTAAATTTGAAACTATCTATTTTATTTTATTTTATTTTTAAGCATTGAATATGAAGTTAAAAAGTTTAGGAAAGTTTAGGAAAAACATATTTCCCCATCTCAGGCAACAATATGATTTTTACAAGGTTTCTTTGGTGATGATAGATTTTGCTGTCAAATGAGGATTTTTTTTTTTTTTTTTTTTGGGGCTAGCTAGCATTCTTTTGTGGCTAGCTAGCATTCGTGCAAATGGCATGATGGCATTAAAACATTCAAATGAGTGATATTAAATTAATTACTTACTGTCAATCTATAATTTGGGTTACAGTGTTGTACCTGTCAGTAGGTTTGTCAGTCAATATCACACGATCACTGAAAATAAAGGGGGGAAAAGAATAAGAGAATTTACTTTTCTTCTTCTTCCCATGATCTTCCCATGCTGCACTGGTGCAATTTCCTGTTATGGAATGGAATATTTCATAAGGTTGAATGTGTTCAGGTAAGAGTCTTGAATAAATATAAAAAATATTTATTTTGCATAACCTCTAATAGATGGCTCATGTGACGCGATGTTACAAGCATGAGTTGTTAAATGCACTCACACATTTTTCACACAAAATTATGTGATTATATTTCAAGGTAAAGTGTAGTTATAACATCGTGGAGCAGCTAAAATGCTGTTTTCTAAGTAGTGTAGAGGGATTTTTGTTAATGTTTTAAACTATTTATCTAATTCATACACATCAGTAGTTGTGAAGGACTTTTCTCATGTATAAAATGTCCTTAATTTAATTTGGCATACATACCAGTGGAGCATAAATTGTTGAATTCCCGTCACCTCCTGCAAATTTCCATTGATGTGAAATAGCTGTTTACATTGTTTGCAATGTATGTTCAAGGATTTCAAGGCTTTGTAAAACTGCATATCAAAAGACTCATCACTTCCTGCAATATTTCCAACATAACAAAGGAAAAAAAAATACCCAGAGACGCTAGCGCAGCCCCAACACGTTTCTTCCTGATAAATGTTGTCATTAATGTCAGACTATCAGTGGACATGACTGAGGAGAAGCTGGGCCTCACAGAACACCCCTGACCAGAAAAAAAGCAAGCTGGGAGAGAGAGAGAGAGAGAGAGAGAGCAAAAGAGAACAAATAGTTCTGATTAAAGTCAAGGACATTCCATACAACTCTTCCGTCGAAAGGCATTCATCATGGGTGATGTTGATCCTCCCAATGCTGTCCACCCTGCTCTTGCCGGCTGAAGGGAGAGAGCCTTGTGCTAACAGAGACATACTGCTGTGCTTATGTGGTCAGTCAGCACGTAGTCCACGCCAGGCCAATTGGAATATATGAATCCCAAGTGGGTGTTTAGAGATGCTAATGGAATGGATGCTGGCGTAGAGTTTCTTCACTGATGTATAGTTTATTGCGGTTTCAGGAATTCCCATGCACTTACTGCACATAGCCAGAGGTGAGATTTAGTAAACGCCTCATTCAATTACACAGATTATATCTTTATAACTTATTAGAACTGTAGTGACAGTGTGGTAATTGACAGGCAGTGATGGCGCACTAACCCTTTCTCAAATAACATCCAGTAATGTTGTGACAGCACTGATATGCCAGCTGCCACTGACTCAGGAAATTGGGCCTAATAGCTTTATGGCAGTTTTGTATTATCCAAAAATAGACGGAAAAGCGCCAAATTCTGTCTTACTGAAAGATTTAGCGATTAGGGTTCAGTGTAGCATACTCTGCCCTTATACCCTCGACTTTTCATCACGCAGGGAATAATAAGCCCTGAGAGTAGTAATATTTTCTCAGTACACAAACACACACACTTAGCCTCGCTCTGTAGCGATAGCTTTCCATGTCATGCTGTGTAATATTACCCACAGAGAATCATAAAGAGATAGCCAAAATTGAAATTCTGTCATAGTTTACAAAGTCTAATCCAAACATCTGTTCTAATGACGGGGGATTTGTGGTGGATCTGCGAGTCTATGGGAAAAGCAGGGCACTTCACTTCGCTCACACAGTTTGATCTAAGAGCCAAAAGCTTCCTGCTAATGTAAGCAAGTTTCCTTTGGGATTGCTCTAGCTAGAGCCACTCTCCATTACAATTCAGTCTTTCAAACATGGGCTACAGGTCAAGATGAAGAATAACAATCATCCACAAAAGAAAAAAAAATATATCCCAGTAAGGATACCAGTATTAAAATAGGACTAAATAAGAAGCTAACAGGTTCAAGAAAAAAGAGAGTGATGGCATAACAGATCACAGGACCGAAAATAGCATCGGTTCATAAAGTAAATAACGTGAAATGTCTAATAAGCCTCTATGTGTAGCCTCCGCTTTAACAGGAACATGTCTCGCTTCTCTAATATTCTATTTTTACGAAGTCATTATTCCATTCCCAGTTGTAAATCCTTTTTTAAACTCCAGTGTCACAGAGGGAGAGAGACGTGTGTGATTTTAATCAGAGAGGCCTAAAGATTTTCCCACTGCCTCACATCCTCCAGATGTGGATGCCAGACTGGAAAAGGTTTTTACTTTGAGTCAGCCATGTCTAACAGAAAGTCAAGTGGGAGATTATTGGGCCACACTCAGTGGTGCTCCTAAACACCCGGCGTGCTCAAATATTTTGACAGTCATAAGAGAGGCAGAATGGATCAGTTACTATGCAAAACTACAGAAGTGTGTGTGTGTGTGTGTGTGTGAGAGAGAGAGAGAAAGAGAAGGAAAGAGAGAAAGGGAATGAGGGAGAATGTGTGGTCTACGTCTGCACAACTGAAATGAGACAGAGGCAAATGAGAGGTCGTCATTTGTGTAACCGTAACAGCAAATAAGCTTTATAGTCTCAAAATACAACACTCATGACAGACTTATCAGGCATATAATGATATTTTTTCTGTCTCCATCACATTTGAATTTGCTCTTGCTCTGCTCTGCCAATGCCAAATTATTTTTTAGAATAATATCTCAAATATATCAAAGAGATTACTGACTATGTAACTGATGGCTCACTAGACATTACCAATAAATGCGACTAAACTTGAAATGGAAGGCAACCATTAAATACAGGACACAAAGTTATATCACTATGCCATGTTTTATCTCTAAGTTCATAGAAAAAAATAAAGAATTAAAATTCTGTATTACACTGATAAATTCATTGAATGATTTGTTTACAGATGTGCCATAATGTCAGTGACAGTAATGAATGGTACACGTCGAGGGGAAATAATAGGCTTGTCTTTAGACGTGCAGGTGTCATTTATAACGTCACCAGATATCTCCGGGAAAAGAGATTGAGATACTAGTACTAATAAAGCTGTTTTATTTCACATCCCTGACTTTTGCAAAGGTGTGTTCTGCTTTAAACTTCCTACTCTGTTCACTATATAGAAATGAATGCCCACTGATTAAGTCCAGTAACAAGTGACCAAGGCAAATGATGATTTTTACAGCACTAATGTTAATTTGTTATATCTCATATTGTAAAAGATTCTTTTTACCTCAAACATTAGTAAAGTAAATTACTTATAACTCTGCGCCAATGGTATGGACGGGGATGCCTCTGCTACTGACATGTCTAGTCCTTCTTGTTACTAATTTTTATGCCTTGAGTGCCCTTAAAATATACTTTTAAATATATATCTATCAAAGAAAAACTATTTGGGACATTTGAGCTTGCTGTGACCATGATCCTGTTTGGATCAATTCCAAAATGTAATTAGTTCCTCTGCTGGTTACAACGATAATTCCATATAAATGCTATGAACATCTTACAAACCACTCATCCTTGAGATATTGTACTAATGAAAAGCTTGGACGGACAGACAAATACTGTTTGCAGCCCCGAGCTTTGGTGAGGCCCCTTGACAGTCGATACTTCATTCAACTTACCTTGGAAGTGTGATTAATCAGAACCTGAAATCAGTCATTTTCTATGTGTATAGTGAATGTTATAGATGTAACGAACAAATAAGTCTGGATGTCTTTTGAGCTAAAGTAAGGTGGGAAATTACAAGTTACGACCTTTAGTTGAATGCAGTTGCATTAGTCCATGAAAATTTCAAATCTCAAAGGGCAGAACCCCAAAACCTCAGATGGGTTATGTACAACGTTATACCAGGAACCCCAATAAAGGGACTTGTGCAAGTTAATTTAGAATTGTGCGCTTTTCAAACTAAAAGGAGCTTACCTGTCGTGGATATAATCTAATACCAAAATAATTAAGGATAACAACTGTAGGCTAAGCCATAAAGTAATGTAACGCTAGCCCAACATCATTTTAGGATGCAAACAGCTAGCTAAGAAGAAGAAGAAGAAGAAGAAGAAGAAGTTTTATTTGTATAGTGCCTTTCCACAAGCTCAAGGACACTTAAAAGATTTACATCAATACAGTACAATTAAGCATACCATACGATTCACTGAAAATACATTTCAAATAAATATGTATTAAGCTGAGATCTGAATGCAGGTAGAGAGGAAATATTACGAAGTGAGAGGGGTAGTGAATTCCAGAGCTTGGGAGCGACAACACAAAAGGATCGGCCACCAATAGTAGACCTTCGGGAATCTAGGAACTGACAATAAGCCAAGTTCAGATGATCTAAAAGACCGAGTGGGCAAGTATGGGTGAAGTAGGTCTGATGGATACAGTGGTGCAAGACCATTTAGAGCCTTAAATGTTAGTAAAAGAACCTTAAACTAAGAGTTGGCACTTGGTTTGGAGCGCATAATGTCTAATTGGGAAGCTTGACCTAGCATGGATATTATAACACTAACACTTCCAGACAGTTATCCTGATTTTGTATAAAGGAATCTGGGTAGCATAATGGTAATAATGGGGCCCTTTGCATTTTTCCTGCCTGAGACCCTCACAGACCCTACAATCACCTCTGGGCACAGTGTCAGGTTAGAGAAAGAAAAACATTCCAGTGCTCGACTGTTGGTTAACATTTTATATGAGTCACTTTAACCTGAACAGGACAAACTGATTAATCAGGAAATGTATATAATACTTCAAATGACTCTCTGATTTGAAATGACTATAAATAAAGCTTCTGTGAATGACTGTTATTGCATTTAGCTCTATATTGGGATCTAGTATCACCATGGTGATAGGACTTTGAAACTTTGTCTTTGTGGAGACATTAGACTGTGCAGATAAGCAGGGAAGGGTTAGTAATTATACACCTCCAAAGTGCATCCATATGATAGGAGGTGTATTTAATAAAGTGGAAAGTGTGTGTATTTTCGTTATAGGTATCAGATCATTGAGTAATCTTACTCACCTCTCCTCTGAGTGCAGCAAGGAGAGTGAGATTTATTTATTTATGTATCTATTTGTTTCTTTATTTGTTTTTTTTTTCATTGTTTTACTGAAGAAATGTATTAAGAGTATATAGAGAGAGATTTGTCCTTGAGTAGATACATTTCCAGAACATACCGAAGTATATTAATAAAGTATTTTTTACTTCTTTACAATATAGCACAGCACAAAGTTATGTGATATCTCACTACTTACAGCAAATGTACAGCATATTAACCAAAGATAAAGAAAACAAAGAAGAGGCTTCACCCCAAATCCTCCCAAACATGTGAGCAGCTGGATTTCAGATGAATTTGGAACAGTAAAGATTTACATTCATTCATTCATTTTTTTCCGCAGATGTGTTTATCTAAAGTTTATCCGAAGTGAAAGAATCCAATTCGACCACAGAGCTGAGCAATAAAGGGTTTAGAGTCCTGCTCAAGCTCACAACCTGAGGATTACTAACACAAAACCTTGACCACTGGACCACTGAGTTAAAACAGCTCATGAAACAAGTCATGAGAGCAAGAATGAGTGTATGAGAGAGAGAAATAATAATGCAGAGTATGAACCAAGTGATTCTGTCTATAGATCATGTACAATTTTTGATTTTTCTAATTAGTGCATTGTGTAGAGATGAAATTAATCCAGAGTATTTCAAAGAGTGAGGTCTGATCGCAGGGAAACAGATCACTCAGGAGCAAACCGCACACAGGATCACTGAAATCTGCTCTGGTGGCCTGAGCAGCACTTAACTGATAATAAAACAAGGACGTAGCAGGAGGTAAAGAGGTAAAGAAGCCCTACCAAATCAAATAACAGGTCTGTTGACTTACATGGCATCATTAACTCCTATATGAAAACATTTATATATTCATCTTCAGTAAGTGCTTTGTCCTGGTCAGGGTTAGAGTAAGCCTATCCTTATCCCTGGATTCTATCCCTGAAACACTGAGCATGAAGCAGGAATACACACTGGATGGGTCACGAGGACATCAGGGCTTCATTCACACACATCATTCAGAAGGGCAGTTTAGTGTAGCTGATCCTCCTACCAGTTTTTGGGAGAAAACTAGAGAACCTAGAGGAAACCTGCCGGAACATAGGAGGAAAACGCACAGAAACTCGACATGGATAGTAAACTAGGCACAGGATCAAACTGGAGACTCTGGAGCT
Source organism: Pangasianodon hypophthalmus (assembly GCF_027358585.1). Lineage (NCBI taxonomy): Eukaryota > Metazoa > Chordata > Actinopteri > Siluriformes > Pangasiidae > Pangasianodon > Pangasianodon hypophthalmus. The sequence continues at coordinate 6,793,739 of NC_069733.1, read as the reverse complement.
GTGAGGCAGCAATGCTACCTGCTACCTGCTGCCAATGTGCTACAAATTCAATATATACTGTATTTATTGGGTTTGCTAATAGTCTTTGTAAAAACATAAAGACGTAGGAGAAAATCTGCCTCTACCCTATCAGAATAATTATAAAACATTATAAAAAAATTAGATCCATTTGCTTTATATACACTCATATCTCTCGAAACCTTCCTAACACAAATTAAGAACAGATACAGAACCCTTGACCTGACAACAACTTCATTACTGAAAGAACAAAATGTCATTATACAAAGAAGGGAAAAAGAAAAGTGGTGACACAATGAATATTATCACTAGCACTCAGTCTCTCTCTCTCTCTCTCTCTCTGCCTCTCGTGCTGACAGCCAGCGTTTTTAATTCTGTAATCCACACAGACAAGATGTGATAAAAACAGCAGAAGAAGCTGCTCCCTAATCGCTTACTAATGGTTATGACAAATATCTGTCTGTGTGTCTCTCACACACATATCTACACAAACACACACCAACACAGTAACAAACCTCATTAGCTTAGCTTTGGGCATGCAAAAATCCTTTAAATCGAGGATACTTGTTGTTTAAAAGTATGTCATCAAAGATTTTCTGGGGAATTTGAATTATTTTTGGTGATTTCCTTTCATTAATTTTGACTGAATGTTGAATGCTTGAATCTGATTGGTCAGAAGGTGTCGATTAATTTCCTATAACAGCCTCTCAGACTGTATTGTTAGCTGCAGGGCAAATCAGAGGTTTATATTAATATGCTCGTTCCAAAACATTATCATAGGAACTAATTTGTGTCATGGATATTCTACATCATTAAATGTAACTATAAAAGGATAAAAGTATGACATATCAATTGTTAATAGATAAAAAAAAATGTTAAATTGTTATGGTACAAGAAGAATGAAACACTTCAGGACATGCTTTTATAGGAAGATAATCAGCTTCGGGCATCACACCAACTTGTAGTTGATTATTTTCCTAAAACTGCACACCACATTGTGTTTTATTCCTTACAAATACATCAATTGACATTTTTCTCCTTCACTGCAGATGTAATGCAGCAGGTCTATAATAATATGACAAAAATTCTTCTCTGTTTTACTTACGCGTGTTTTGTAATCAGGTGTAGCAGGGTGATCCTGGGTGCGCTTCCATTAGAAAAAGGGTTGGGCTGCACAAAAATGAAACATACTGGGAAAAACGATCTCTTGGATATTTCATTTAATCAGTGTTTTTAATCAACAAAATCAAAATAAAGCTAAATCTATTAAACACATTTAAAGTCAGTTATGTTTTGCCAAATTAAGTCATTTTCATAATCTTCATATTATAAATAATTTTATCAAATAATAATCAACAATTCTTTAATGTACGGTACTGTGCAAAAGTCTTAGGCACCCTACTTCTTTTAGTACAAACTTTGTTATAGATTTTTAATTTATGACTTCTACATTATTGATTCAGTACAAAAACAGTTTAGATTTCCAAGCATTAGTTTTCCAGCACAAAATTAAATGTTACAGAAAAATGTTTGTCAGTAAAGAAAGCAGCATATTACATAAGAGACATTTTTCAGCCAAAAACATAATGAAGGCTGCTGGGTTTTGCTGCAAAAATAAGAAGCAAGTGTGACAGTCAAAGTGGCTGCTTCTGCAAGATGCTCAGTAAAACCTACCAGCTAATTTCCTTATAAAGCTGCACAGATTGTACCTAAGACTACTAATTTCTTATTAAAGCAAAGAGCTGTCACACCAAATATTGACTTTGTTTCATTTATTACTGTTTACTGCTCTTCATAGTATTTTTTTTAATGTAGAAACATTTAATTTCATTATTTTTGAAGGCGTCTTTGCTCTACAGCATTTCATTGTATGTGCCTAAGACTTTTGCCCAGAGCAGTAAGTAAGAAAAGTTGCTTGAGAGAAGTTCTTACTGTTTCTCTCTAGAACAAAATGGGAGCACCTATGACACTCATGCCAAACGGGCCTGGGCGTAGCTAAGGAGGTAAATCTTAATAAATCTCACTAGTTTGAATAATACCTCAACACTCACTACAATATCTCTGGGAAATTTCAAAGATTGTATCATCATTGTCCAATGTCAAGGATTGTCAGTGAGTGTAATGCTGTGCAGGAACAAGCAGGTTTAGCTAACACAGAAGAGAATGACTCCCTGACCCCACTGACCACATCTGCGAATAACATTGTATTTATTTCAGATCCTTATTGATATTAAATCCATACATCATTAAAATGCAGCATAATGTTATGTTAACATATATGCTAATAATTTATTGTAGCTTGCTAGATGTTGCTTATCTGTGTGTCTTTTATGTCTGATGGGGAGCTTATTCAGTTTATATGTAGATAGTGGTAGCTGCATTATTGTATTTTCTGCTAATTATTCCAAAAACTACCATCAGGAAGGCGATTCTGCTCCCTGATAACCAAAACTGCACGCCATCGAAAAAGCTTCTTTCCACCGGTGATTTCTGTTATTAACCAGGCTGGCTAGAGAGCATTCAGTGATCATTCTATTCCTGCTTCCTGCTCTAGATACTTGATTTATTATTATTATTATTAAATATGAATCGTCATTACAACTTATTAAAGACATTATTAATTATTAAATATTGTCATTAATATATACATATCATTGCTATTATTATTATTTATTATATAATCACACTCAGTACCACTCTGTTTTATGTACTCTGAACAGCATTCAGCTGCTACTTCTACCTTCACTGTAATATAAATTACACCTGAGTCTACAAATTTCTGCTTAAGGTGCAATAGTTGGATATTAGGATGGTAATTGTGTTGTGGGTTTTAATGTGTGTGTGTTATAAACTGTGTTGAATGTATTGTGTAGTGACCAAACCCCAATAAAAATTCCTAATACATGTAAATGTATATGGCGAATATAAATGATTCTGATTCAGTAAAAAGTCATTAGGTCTAAAATGGCCATTGTCTGGCTCCACTCCTGTACAAGGGCAAAAAGAGAAAGCAAAATGTTAAATATATATCCGTTCAAGGTGTCAAGTTTTCTGGGCATTCTGACAACATTCCCATAACACAGAAAAGTTTTGATTACTTTTTGCCTACCTAAGAATGATGTGTGAGCATGAATAATCCTGCTGAATACGACCTGAACCAAGACTTCAGCTGATATCGCATGAGACAGATTGTAGTTCAAGGTCAGTATCCTGCATAATTGGGCCACACCTCTGTTTTTATAGCAAACTCCGCCCCACTGCATGAGCATCACAAGTCTGTAGTTACATGTGAGGTATGAATTTCCATATTATGTCCTCACTATGGACATGCACGTCCTCTCTGAATATGGCGCTAATTTATGACCAAGAACATAGCAACAGAGTCAAAAGTGGGGGGAAAAAAATAGCAACACACTTGTGTTAACCAGCAGATTACACCTTCAGACCTGTGACTCAAAGCCTTTGGTCAGACTGAAGGCAAAGCTGCTTTTAGACATTTTTCCATGCTTCCCTCATAGCTTATGGAGTCCAAAGTAGGGCACACAAATCACTATTGTCTCACTGTTATTTTGCAAGGATAGCCAGAGAGAGATAGAGAGGGTCACTTTATATTCAGAGTGATAAAGATTTATTCTCTGGCCTTCACATTTACGGGCGTGTTTGAAAGTTCCTACACGGCACACTGACAAATGACACATACTTCTGCCTGACGAGAACACTGTAGTCAAAACGACCTTCTCAGCGAGGACAAGCGTCCTGCTCATTCACATGTCTTTCAGTGGGCACAAAAATGCCAAAAGTCGGGAACTTAATAATGAAGAAAGCAAATAACCTTCAGTGGCATCGACATTGCCTCCTGAGTTCAGTGAATTAAAGCAGTTCCTACAACTCATTAGGTATGACACGTGTACTTTTGCAACATGGCTGCTAAGTTATTGGCTTTCTCACATGTCAGGGAAACAAGTGTCTGGAGACTTATGTAATATACTTCTAGTGCATATATCCATGTCACATTTACACACAGAATGTCTTTTGACTTTGCAAAGTATTTGATTACCACATATTAAAACATTAGTACTTTGCTGTAAAACCGTTGTCTGCAATCACAGCATAGAGATGTGTACGGTTTCATTTTGGCCTTCCTCTTGGCAAATCATCTTCAATTCCCCAAGGTTACAAGGGTCCCTCTGATGAACTAGCAATTTCCTTCATAAATCAAGTCGGGATGTTGACTAGGCTATTCAAGCACCTTCACCTTCTTTTTTAGGAATCAGTCTAGAGTTATTCTGGCTCTACGTTTGGGGTTGTTGTCTTGTTGAATCATCCATCTTCTCCAAAGATTAAATTTTCCTCTAATAAGTCCCAGTACATCACTCCATTCATGTTTCTTTTCGAAGACATGATGCACCACCTCCATACTTCACTGTGGATATGGTGTTCTCAGGATCATATGTGCAACTCTTCTTTTTCCAAATGATGAAATGAGCTGAATTAATTGCCAAAGAGTATTTCTTTTTTGTTTTGTATTTTGTTCCAAAAGAGTTCTGATTTGTCTAAATGCTTGTGTGCAAATTTTACACACACCTCTGTGCTTCTTTTGTAGCAGAGGAGTTTTGCATGGGGGTGTAGGGATGGAGATGATTGCAGTACAGTTCAATGCTTAATGTTCTCTGTGTAACTGTAACTGTTGTTCCTGCTGCTTTCAGGTCATCCTGCAACTCTTTTCAAGTGCCTGCTGCTTCTCTCTTACCTCCCTTATCATTAGTCTGAGGGCGTTTTGTGAAATCATTTGTGGTGAACGTGTGCAGGGACGATCAGTTGTTCTGACAGGGATATTTGCGGTCAGAGCTTTTTCCAGTGTTGTTTAGTAATGTTTAGGAACTTTAGGAAGCTCCTTCACCTTCACCATGATTGCAACCTGTTGGAGGAAATGTCCAAAACAATGGCAACATCTTTTAGGATGACAGCATGTGCAATTTGCATGAGCATATTGTTACAGCATTCACTTGTGTTGTACCACCTCTGATATAACACAAGCTTTATACTGAATTAAACACGTTTTGAGCTCAGTAAGATGGTTGGTGATTCTGTACACATAGAAATATGGATCAGCGAGCTGCAAACCAGTACTTCCTGGTCTGTGAAAAAGTACCTACTCTCAAGCAGGAAGTAAAGAATTTTTTAGTTCATGGGAATTTAAAAAAAACAGCCCTGTGCCTAAAATGGCTAAGACCCTGACAAATTAGCTTGGTTCCTGCAATGGAAACACATCCTATGTGGGGTTTGAAGATGCACAATGGTTAAGGTAGCAGATGTCAGTAGAAGGAGGCCATTTCATGAAGCCAATTATTCCACTCCAGGTGCTGCACCATCTTGAAGCTGGATCTTTTTTGCATGACAAAGCATGCATAAGGTTTATGCAGACTGCATGTGGTCACCAGGATGAAACAGCACGCAAGCTCCTTTAAAGCCTTCCCTCATCTCGACCCGTCTACAGCAACCACTCTGAAGAAACAAAACTTGCTCATCTTCAAAGCACTTAAAGCAGTGCCAAAAACGAGACAAGCTGCGATACAAAATTGTAGGAAACCGGCAGAGAGACACCCCCCCCCTTTTTTTTTTTGAATGCTGAATCAAAACAAGGCGCTGCCATCATGGCGTCTCCCTGACGACACCTAAACAACTTCACAGATAATTCGGCGTAAGAAAAAAAAAGAGCAAAAAGGGGATCTAAATGAGTTAAGCGATTCTGAGGTCAGTTTTCACTAATAGTTCTCCGTAAAAAAAATAAATCAACTGCAAAAGGACGTGACCTTCCCTTGACCCCCACAAAGTCTGCAGAGAAATGGTTTCCTGTAAAGAAGTTTATCCGAGGGTACGCAAGATTAATGAGAATATTTTCATTGGACGCCTCCGTTCCCCGCCTCGCATACTTGGAGGCGATAAGATCAGATTATTTATTGGGCTCTCTTCTCCAGGTCATTTGCTATGTTAATTTTTATGAACTTCATGTTGGCTTTGTCTCTGCGTTTGTGCTCTGCTCTGTGCGCACCTCAGGCAAAGGCGGGAAGAAAGAAGGATTTGTGTACTTAGCTAACGCTCTGCCAAATTAGTCACCCATGCCGATTATTTCTGCCATTCATGGCTGCTACGCAATGTCTAATTTAAGTTGCACTGTGTGAAATTCAATTCTATTAGCCGAGCCAGAAAAATAAGCACCATGTTTGCGGCACCTTCTGCTTGTTTGTGAGGTGATAATGAATCGTTACTTGTAACAGATCCGTTTGACTTGGGTCCTAGAGGCAGGAGACGCATTCTCTGGTTAAAGCATTTGAATCTGATGCGCAGTGTGGTTTAAAAGCAATAATTTATAGTGACGTGATGTATTATAGTTCAAACCAACGTATATAAAAATGGTTCGAGGTGAAGTCGGCACCTTCTAATGCTTCCTAAAGCACAGCGTAGCTGAAAAAAGGGAACAGTGAGGGAAAGCAGAGTGTCAGTCATCTGGCACAGACAAACCTGTTTAAGAGGATAACTTTAGTATCCAAGCCTTCATGGATAATTCATGTATAATTACAGAAAGCTTTCAAACAGGTTTAAATCTTGGTTCCTCCTATTTCTCCTTCACACTCACACACACACATACACACACACACACCATCATTGTCATCACAACAGAAACAACAACTGTTAAAGCCAGGTTTTAGGCGCACATTGCAATTGATAGTGATAAATATTAAAATATAATGACTGTAAATTTTAGAATATAACCTCTCTCTCTCTCTCTCTCTCTCTCGCTCACACACACACATACACACAACCTTTTTTTAATCAGAAAAAAGTGAAACAACAGAAACAGCAAATGTTAAACTTGATATTTATATTGACAAATGTTAAAAATATAATGACATCTGACTGTAAATTTGGGAATGGAATATAAAAATGATGTATCATCTCTCTCTCTCTCTATCTCCTGTCTTTTTTCCATCTTACTTTTGTTTCTCTTCCCACCCTTCATTGCCATGTTCTTTTTTTTCTATTTCTTCCTTCTTATTGTTTTTTTTGTTCAACTCTTTCATTTGACTCTTCTTTTATTTTCATATTCTCTTTCTCTTTTTTCTATTTTTGTTCAGTCCTTTTAGCTATTTCTTAATCTTTTTTCTCTCCTTCCTCTCTCTTTTTTCATCTTTATACACACACGCACACACACACACACACACACACGCACACCACAATCACTGCACACTGTTAATTTCAGCCTCATTCACATCATGCCTAATAATTAAGACCATGCAGAGATTTTGGTTGGGGGGGTGTATGTGATTGTGTGTGTGTATGTGTGTGTGTGTGTGTGTGTGTGTGTACAAGACAAAAGAGGTTCGCCTCAAGGTCAACTACAGGTGAATGTAGGGTCACCTGGAGGTCAGCCAAGCTTCTAGACGGGTCAATAATGTCCCTGTCCTCATATGGGGGTTGCCTTGGCCTCTCATCAATTGGCCAGCTAGCAAAAATGGCAATAAAAGAAAAACAGATACAAAAGAGACAGAGTGAGAGAGGGAATAGGGGGACAGGAGAGAAATGAAAAATGAAAAAAGAAAGAAAGAAATGTATGAGATGATTGCACAACAGCGTTGGCTTTCAACTACTAACTCTTTTTCATGTACATGTCTCTGTCTGACACCTCTCGTACATCCCTTTCCCTCCTCTGTCTTTACAGAGAGAGAGAGAGAGAGAGAGAGAGAGAGAGAGAGGAAGGAGCAATGAGCCACTCGTCGGGGTTGGCGAAAGGTCAGAGCTGACAGGCTGCAGGGTTAAACTGCAGACTTAAAATACTGTTCATGACCCAGTGCAGCCTCCAACCACATTCCCCCTCTTTTGTGTCACCGTCAGCACCCAGCATCAATATTCCCCCCGTGCAGATTTATTAGACATTGTTGGGCAAGGGAAAAGGGCTCTTTTATGTACAAAAGTCACATTGATGTAATGGCTAATTCAGCTCGGCTGCCAAAACAATCACAAAGCACTGCTGTGCTTTTTCAAATGAGGCTAAATGTGTGATCGTGTGCATACGCTTGCTCCAGTGTGTAGTGTGTTTATGTAACGACTGTAAATGCTGCAGTTTGTGTTGTCACAGAGCAAGACATAAACACGAAAAAGCTAATTACAGTGCCATAACACGCGAACATATGTTTCTGCTACCCGAAAGCTTCTGTAAACTACAGTATTATTGACCCATTTTAAGAAATTCAACAAAAATTAAAAACTAAACACAAACATTTCAATTTCACACAGTCAAACAGGAAACTACTTACCTTTCCTCTATTCAACAACTATTCTCATGAAAACTTTTTAATAGTATTTCTCCTCAGACACATGTGGCACAAATAATGACATCCCTAAAGAATTTACTAATATGACTGTGCAGAAGTGTGTCTTTTAAATGAACAATATATCATGTCCATTTCGCCTGTTTGCCTTAATAAATACGCAATTTGGAGTGTTTCTACCTAAAAGTGCAAACTATAGGGTGGAGTCAATGTGAATGGACTACTTTAGCACCTGCAGTGTCATTTCCGAAGCCTGATAATCACAACTAGAATTGCAATTGAGTGAGCAAATAAATATGACTAAAGATCAGGTATTAAATTTGCACAAGCCTGCCAAAATAATCAGGTTTCTCAAAATGATTACTCATGATTATTTCTCAAAGTGATGGTTTCATATTCGAGATTTTCCAGATATTTGTGCCCTTGGATACTAATATAATTTAATTTATAATAAACATATAATACTGTATATACTTTGTGAACAGAATGCACAATCATGTCTACACTATTTTATTTAATGAGCATTATACAATTTATGTATATTTTAGTTAGTTAACTCTCAGAGACCATCAGCTATTAAGAGCAATCAGTTATACAACAGCTTCATTTACATGATGTTCATTCATTCATTCATTCGTTCATTCATTCATTCATTCGTTCATTCATTCATTCATTCATTCGTTCATTCGTTCATTCATTCATTCATCTTCAGTAACCAGTGGATCTGGAACCAATCCAAGTAACAGTGTCCGCATGGTGGGAGAATTCACTCCTTATTTTGCCTGTGATGTCATTCAACTAATTGTTCTTTGTAAATCACCCAAAATACACTTACTAACAGCACACACAATTTATCTGACTACACACACAAATTAGTGCTTGTTATTTGGGCTTCTGTCTCCAAGACCTTTCACCATTTCTTGTTTCCATGAGGTATAAATATAGGGTTGCACACATATAAAATCCTTTTGTCTTCCAACATCATTAGAAAAACTAAAAACTATTGGTAATGGATATTAAAAAAAACATAAGCAGGTAAAAATCAGGGCCATAACAGTTTTAACAGCTTGAAATAATTTGAAATCAATGGTTTGCAGTATTTGTACTACTTAGGAAAGGGTTTTACATTCGAGAAAATATTGTTTTAAAACAAAACTATAAATGTTTTTACGCCATTTTCGGAAAGTTGCATTTGTTCGTTGATTTTATATATTTATTTTTTCTCATTTTCAACAAATTCTGCCAATAATTCTGGATTCATTAGTAAGAACATAGTCCTGTAGGTACTACTCGCACTACTGAAATTGAAGCATACTTTAATAGGATGATGCAGGCATTGAGTATGTCTCATCAAACTGAGAGCATCCCTCTTTCATTAGTCATCACAGTCCTGAATAACTGACACATTTAAACACATCCGAGCATGTTCTGGGCAAATTAAAACACTTCTAATTAATGCTATGCAAAACACAGCCCTAAGTTGATTACCTGATTTATCTTTGTTCTACTTTAGAAGGACAGAGTCGGCCCAGCAATTCATCTTCTGCTCGCATACTTAAGATTCAGGGTGTGTTTAAATGATTTATTTAAAAAACTAAGTGAATAAATCACCTCACAGCTAATTTCCCTAATGATATTAGAAATGAGTAACTGTACAAATTGTGCAAAATATGAGCTTCTATTAACCCGTGGCACCTTTCATTTGGCGAGGTCAAGATGTCCATCCGGTTTCATTTTTGCAAAAACAAAAACATGATTAAAAGAAATGACATTTGACATGATTTCCACAAACATAACATGTTGCCTACCTTGGCCTTATGAACAGGCTGAAATGTGCGACAATGTCAGAAATAAAACAAACAACAAGACATGCTTCATTTAGGTCCAAATGTGGAAGCTGTCCGAGTACAAATAAGTTGCAATTAATTCAATTGGCATAGAGTTTATAACTTTATCTTAAATAGATGACATTAATATCCATTTTGGGTGTTACGTCCCTTGGGCTCAAGGGAAATAAATGGCTGTACTTTAATATTAGGAGATAAACATAATTTCCCCAGCTAGGTCCAACATTCAGTCACCTGACCGTGAGTGAGCAGCCGACACGCACTAAAACGTTTCGCATCTGCGCGCATATAGGGAGCATAAATAATTCAGAATTAATCCCTGCAGAGAGAGGGATGATGGGAATCGTAAATTATCCGTGCACAATGCCTTAACGTGGGCACTCTGTGAACCCGTGCTAACTAGTCTGCTTGCTCATTACACACTAGACACAAGCCTCTTAACCTCTGAATATTAATTTGGCGGCAGCTGCACAAAATAGGTAGAATGGGAGTGAAAATGTTAGGGGTGGAGGGCGTGTATGCGTGCTACCTGTATTATCTGTCTAGATCTGTAAATAGCTTTGTAAAAAGGCCTGTAAAAAGCTTTGTGCCTTTGATGTGGTTGTCAAAGATAGATAGACACGTCAGCGGCAAGTGAAAATTGAAAATGTTGCAAATGCTATTGTCTATAAAATATATATTAAAAAATACTACTGTTCAATATTAAGATTTCAGTAGATACAATAAACTGGCTACTGCATGTATTGTGTAAAAGGTGTTGTAAAGTGACTCTGGATATAACAAGCAGCAGTACAGAGCGCATTAAACAGGGAAGGATGAAAAGAAAAATCTCATAAATGTACAGAAGTTCATAAATGATTGTGGCATATATGGGTCCCACGATTGCACTAAGAACTTCATTCGTTAAAAGGAAAGTCAGCACTACGTCTACTGATCAAGTAGATGGAAGTTGAGCACGGCTAAGGAAAGACTTCTTGTCCAGGAATAATTTTGAGAGAAAGCCAAAAGCAAGTGTGGACTCATAGGATTTTGTGATTCATATAAATCTAGTGGATAATCTTTCAAAGACAAAGGAAGACATCTCAGTTTTTACCTAATAGATCTTGTGTTAATAAGGCAGAAACAATAAAAGTAGTTATTACCAGAGACTTATACTATACATGAAGGAATTGGTTCCACATGTTCTAACAGTAAATATGTCAGAACGTACAGTGAGGGGAAAGTATTCATACACTTTTGTTTTTCTTATTTAATATACTTCCAATGTATATATCTATTTAAAAATGTTCACGTATGTATAATGCCATTTGAATTTATACTTAAAAATATGAACAAAAAGTGTATATTCATAAGCATAAATGAAGATATTTAAAATAAATAAATAAATAGTAATAATTTGATGAAGAAAAAGGATTCGGACACCACAAATGACCAAAATGAGTATTTTTCTTGCAAAGCCATTGTTAGCAATTACAGCTTTGAGTCGTCTACTGTAAGAAGAAAATAGTTTTTTGCAGAAATGTGGTTCGATTTTGGCCCATTCTCTTGCCAAACCTTCTTCAGTTCCCCAAGGTTATGAGGGTCCCTCTGATACACTCTCGATTTCAAAATCCTCCAAGAAATTCAATAGCATTCACAAAACAAAGCAAGTACCTTCACTTTCTTTTTTAGAGTGAGTTATTCTGGCTATGTGTTTGGGGTCATTGTCTTGAAAAGTCCATCTTCTACCCAGATGCAGTTTCATGGTCGATGAGATTAAATTCAGCCCTAATAAGTCTCGCTCCATTCATGTTTCCTTCGATGACATGTAATGCTCCAGTACCCCGTACCCGATGAGAGCCCCATATCATGATGCTCCCATAATGATACTTCACTTCATGTGTGGATGATGTTCTTGTGACCACATGCAACCCTTCTTTCTCCCAACATGACAAACTTAATTACTACCAAAGAGTTCTGTTTTGGTTTTTGTCTGACCCGATTACATTGTTCCAAAAGGGTCCAGCTTTGTCCAAATGCTGATGTGTAAATGTTTGTAGCAGAGGAGTTTTGCATGGGGGTGTAGGGATGGAGATGATTGCAGTGCAGTTCTTTGCCTAATGTTCTCTGTGTAACTGTAACTGTTGTTCCTGCTGCTTTCAGGTCGTCCTGCAAATCTTTTCAAGTGACTGCTGCTTCTCTCTCACAGTCCTTTAATTAGTCTGAGAGACTAAAGTGATGTGTTGTGAAATTTTGCATGGCACTCCTGTCCAGGGACTATCAGTTGTGGCTCCATGAACTCAACATCTACATATTATTGAACTAATTGTATAGATATGGATTTTTAAGGCCTTTGCTATGGTTCTGTAGTTTTTTTTTTTTTCATTTGATTGTTGTTTAATAATGTTGTCCCTGAGGAGTTTGGCATACTCCTTCACCTTACCCCATGATTGCTACTTGTTGCATGAAATCTTTCCAACCAATGGCAACATTTAGGTCCAAATGTGGATCCAAATGTCTTTTATAATGATATCAATAACCTTTACACACACACACACACTCACACACACACACACACACACACACACACACAGGACGTACAGTTAGGTCCGGAAGTATTTGGACAATGACAGAGTTTTTGTGATTTTGCCTTTATATACCACCACAATGGATTTGAAATAAAACAATCAAGATGTGATCGAAATGTAGACTTTCAGCTTTATTTTAAGAGTTTCCACAAAAATATGGCATTTACCATTTAGGAATTACAGCTATTTTCAGCAAAGTACCTCCATTTTCAGGGGCTCAAATGTATTTGGACAAAGTGACATAATTCTAAATATAACCATAATTTTAATACTTGGATGAAAATCCTTTGCAGTCAGTGACTGCCTGAAGTCTGGAGCCCGTGTTCTCAAAACTCAAATTCTGAGTTTCCTCCCTGGAGATGCTTTGCCAGGCCTTCACTGCAGCCACCTTCAGTTGCTGCTTGTTTGTGGGTCTTTCTGCCTTCAGTCTTGTCTTCAGTAAGTGAAAAGCATGCTCTATTGGGTTGAGATCAGGTGACTGACTTGGCCGTTGAAGAATATTCCATTTCTTTGCCTTCGAAAAGTCTTGAGTTGCTTTCGCAGTATGTTTCGTGTTATTATCCACCTGCACTGTGAAGCAGCGTCCTCTCAGTTTTGTAGCATTTGGCTGAATGTAATTCCTAAATGGTAAATGCCATATTTTTGTGGAACCTCTTAAAATAAAGCTGAAAGCCTACACTTCGATCACATCTTGACTGTTTTATTTCAAATCCATTGTAGTGGTGTATATAGGCAAAATCAAAAAACTCTGTCATTGTCCAAATACTTCTGGACCTAACGGTATATTAAATAACAAAACCAAAAGCTTCCGAATACTTATTTTCTCTTTCTGTATATATTTGATTTGTGTATCACCAATGTAAAGCCTGACTCATCTACACCCACATCATTTCCTTTAACACATCAGGAAGAATGATTGCACAATATACAAACCTGGGATATGATGTGAGAAGAGCTTAAAGCAAATAAGTTAGTATGCTCTGTAAGTACAGCTAATAATACACCAATAATGTGTGGACTCAAAAGTATGAAATAGCAACACACCGCCTTTCTAAAAGTTCAGAGGAAAAATGGCAGCCTATATCAAAGCTCTATTAGATGAGACCTGAAGAAGCAATCCTGCTAGAAAGAGACATGAATACTTAACAGATCCCTGATAAAAAAGCCTCAGGCAGCATGTGCTGAGTGGTATTTGGAACGAAAAAATATCCGATTTGGAACCTAGTTTGAAATATACATATCAAAGACACACACGCAGACCCTGAGATTCCTTTCTCATGTGCATCATTCCTCCATATTTCATTCCAATGACAGGCACCACCAGTCCATTCCCCAAAAGACGCTGCCTGTTGCAGAGCGGTGGGTAAAGACGAACGATCTGCTTAATATGCGCTCTTCTTTTATAATCCAGAAGTTCTATTAGGAGATTAGGAGCGGGGAAAACTGGAGGTAAGACAGAAAGCAGGGCTGCGTGTGCCAGATGGGACAATGCTGTCTTCAGTCAATGCCACGTTCGTACAAGGAGAGAGGACATGAAAGTGCCGCAGCACAACTGCTTGTAAGATGAAACTGTAATACTCGCTCCCTGGTTCACGTGAGTGGCTTAGTTTAAAACTAATATTGTCAAACGCATGGAGTGATAGTTGAAGTGTAAAATACAGATCAATACTATACGCTGACACGTTATTTACTGTGCAGGAGCATAGAGATGTCTCAAATAGGTTCTTTATCTGTCCTGTCTTGTTCATTCTTACTCTCTCATCTACTATATCGCCAGTGTAGCTCCTTAAACTGCTCGAAAACTTGCCTAAGCTCTGATTTCTAACATGTTGGGGACCAAATATGCAGTGCAACACATTACTCACACACATACGTATTTGCCTATTATAGACATAATGGCAGTGCTTCACCTTCTGATTTTCTGCAGGAGCAAAATGATTTGTCAAGGGAGCAGGCAAACGGCTTTATTGCTCCGAATTTCATCACAATAAAAGCTTATGGGAGAGGTGGAATAATCGTCGCACCATATAAACGCCTCTCTGTAGATTACATGCTTCTTGCCTAGCTAATCCCGATAATTGATGAACTCCTATGCCGATGATTTCCTTCATATTATTTGTAATTCGTTTATTAATTAAGAGAAGACTTATTTTGGGACACGAACCAAGTAAACACGATTATGTGCTCGGCAGGGTGAGAGAAAAGAGAGCTTCTCCATGCATCCTCTCACCGCTCCCTGTGTGAGCAAGGTTTCAGAAAGTGCATTCGAATGTACTCTAAACAACGCTAAAAATACACCGAGACACACTTGATTGGATGAGAATGTGAATGTTATTGGATTGGTAAATTAAATAAGAGGATAATTAAGGTGTAAATGATTATACTCCTTGTTGGAGAGGGTAATGTGGAGTTGGGTTTAGTTCAGCACTTATTTTCTTTTATCTACAGAAGTTTCATAAAGCATACAGGGGGATTTTAAGCCTAGAGGAATCACATGTAATTGAACGTGTACACATTCGCAGTTGAAGACTGGAAAAAGATCTTCAGCTGTCCAGTTTCGGTGAGCCTGCACCCACTGTTCTTGTTCTTGGCTGACGGGAGTAGAACCCGATGTAGGTTTTAACATGTTCTGTGATGCTTTTCTGCTCACCATGGTTGTAAAGAGTGGTTATTTGAGTTACTGTAGTCTTCCTGTTAGCTCGAACCAGTCTAACTGTCTCTCATCAACAAGATGTTTCTGTCACTGGATGTTTTTTTGTTTTTCGCACCAGTGTAAACAGTCTACTGACAGTTGTATGTGAATATCCCAGGAGATCAGCAGTTTCTGAAATACTGAAACCAGCCCATCTGGCACCAGCAACCATATCACTGTCAAAGTCACTGAGATGACATTTTCCCCCCATTCTGAAGCTCTTGACCTGTATCCACATGATTTTATGCATTTCGCTGCTGCCACATGATTGGCTAACTGGATTATTGCAAGAGTAGACAGGTGTACATTAACCTACAGTATCACACTGGAATATTCACCATGTTAGATCAGGGAAACTGGGGACATAAACATGAATAAATATCTTCACTAGATCATCAGTATTCTCACACTATCCATCATATCCACTGTATTTTAATAATTTTACAGTAAACTACTAAAATAAGTTCATTAAGGACTAAAACTTACAATGAATAACAGTTATGATGGATATGTTAAAGGATTAACAAGGATTCTGGACATTAAGCAAGTGGATTTCTTGATCTTTTATACCACAGCGCTGTTGAATTCTCCAATCTGATTGGTCAGAAGGTGACGATTAATTTTCCCTAACAGCAGCTCTGATAGTAGTACTTTCTGTCATTCAAATCACAGATTTATATTAAACGTAAATCCACTTCACCTCGGGCCACATCACATCACCCTGATGTTGATTATTTTCCTACAACAGCATGCTCCGTCATGGTTTTCCCTACAAACTGTATCCTCATATTTTTGTATTTGGTAAAGCTCACTGTTTCCTATGGAACATGATTAAGACAACATCTTAATCTGTAATTACCCCTCTTTGGGTCTGCATCTAACAATGTTATTCCAGGAGGGCCGAGTGGCTCTAACAAGCATCATTACAGCGTCTGGGTGAGATTCTGGAGGCAGCTGGAACTCACATGTGACCTCCAACTACTCTGTGGATTTAACTTTGGTCACCATGATCAAAGACTCTGGACCAGCAGCTGAGACTGGCAATTCAAACAGGGTGATTCAACAAATAGGGCTAGCTAGCTAGTGTGTGTGTGTGTGTGTGTGTGTGTGTGTAAATAGAAGTGCAGACAAACCAAGAATAACCCATTATAGTCATATGTTAGAAAAGACTGTGACTCCATTGTAGAAAGTGCTTTTGTCTTGGTGGCAAGAGTGGATTTGAAATGGCTTTTTTTCCTCCAGATGTGGTGTGCTGTTTTAAGCAATGTTTAAATATTTTATGGCGAGCTAAATGCAAAGCGGAAAGCTTTATATCTTTGGCGCCGACCTAAAGATTTGTACACAAAGAAACATATGTCTATACCTCATGGGAAGCAACGTACATTGTAACCAAAGTATAATTGTATATCTTTTCTTGGCCGGTGTACGGGAGTCATGGAGGGAAGTGGTCAGGGGAAACACTTAGATGTGGAAACGCTGAGGTCAGAGCGAGAAATCAGTGCAGCAAAGAATTTCATCCCCCTCTGTAGTTCCCGTTGCTTTGACACTGCACTGTTGTCTGAACCTATGTTGAAAAGACAGAAAGAGACCTTTTTTTTCTAAAGGCATACTTTTGAACCAGTGAGAAGCTGTTAAATCTCCTGTTTGGTTTGCTTTACCCTGATATATAGTCCTCAAGCCTGCCTAGTTGCCCTTACTTCTTTTTTGTTCTTCAGAGCACCAGTGAAAAAGCAAAAGGTCTTGGCCGCATATAAACTAATTTCAAATGTCATGTCTTGTACGGCTTAAATGAAAGGAAACCTCTTGCTCGTTTGCCAGGGCCCGACTCAATGAATTTGTCAAAAATTTTATGATAATTCATTCAATTATTCCTCAGACATTTAAATGATGGCGAAGGCATTGAGGTTAGACGAGAAGCAGAGGGAAGCAGACAGCTCTTCTAATAATCCCACTCCTGATATTAGAGTGCCTCCAGAGGGCTTTTAAAAGCTCTATATCTTAGGGAAGACTGCTAAAAGCTCACTCCCTCACATATAATGTGGCAACATGCTCCTCCCCTTAACCAAGGATATGTTTACACACTTAGCTAACATATACTCACATCTAGTACTAAGTGTGGCAGCATTTGGTTACACTTTCTATGACATACTGTATATATCTATTCATAAAGCATTATAAACACCTTTATACCATCACATAGCATACCGAATATCTTACACTGCTTGGCATAAGTCACACTGAATAAAGCATAAGTATATGACTGTATAATGCCAGGTTACATAACAGCTTATAATATCTGTTCATAAGAACACAGCATACACTGTTGTAATGTGCTATAACACACATAAGCTTTGGTATAGTTTCACGTTATAATGCATTATAACACACGCACTGATTTCTGAAACTGGAAATAAAAGTATAAAGTATATTATAATGCTTTATGTCAGGTCACTACAGGTTTAATTTATTTAATAAAAAACAAGATTATTTATTTTTGAGATTAACATGTTAAAGTGTTCTTTAAGCATATTTAAAAGCAAACAAACAAATGAACAAAGGATTATATATATATATATATATATATATATATATATATATATATATATATATATATAAAATATAGATAAATAAATATATATTAATCAAATGAAGAAGCAAACAAATAATACATTTTCCTACACATATTACACCAAAGCCTGTGTTATAGTGCATTGCAACTTTAGTGTCTACAATGCTCTTATAAACAGATATCATGATGGAGTATTTCATTTGACATTATGAAGTTATGAGTCACATACTGATGCTTTATGCATGCAAATATATCTTATGAGAAATTACACACTTGACAGAAACACAAAAATATAAAAAAATTCAATGTATCCAGCAAACACATTGTTTGACCCATTTAAAAAGAATGACAATAAATTGGCTCTCTGCTCTTCTCAGCCCTCTGACCTTTGCCCTCTCACCAGCTTGGCGCTTGGAGTTGGTGGAGGTCCAGGATGCCGAGCTCCATTTAGATCCAGTGCAGAGGCTGCTGTGCCATGGCTAAGCTCCCCCTCTAGTGTTCACACGTCTACATTCCTTACAGCTACACGCACAGATGCAGCCTTTGGTGTTCAGCTCAGCCCAGAGCTACAGATTTCCTAGCTCTGCTTGCATTTACATTGAACATGCTTCCAAGCACCAGCGCCTGCTCTGCTTGAAGCTGAAACACGTTTTTTTAAACTTGATAAATAGCAGATGATGCATTTGCCATTCTTTCTATCCCATTTTTCCACATGCCGTATCATGTTTTCTGAACGTCTCTCGCTCTGCTGGTTATTTCAGATAGAAAAAGCTAGAAAAAAAACAGAAAAGATAAAGGAAAGTGTGTTTGTATATATTTCAGCATTCACCGCATGTCAGATCACAGCAATAAAAATAAATCGGAAGACTAAAAGAAAGGAAATCATACAAAAATATACAGTCTGTCTCCTAGCAGGCATTGCTACACCAGCTGGGGTGTCAGCTTACTTCCCCTGTCCCTTCTCACCGGCTGCTGTGGCGGAGAGCTTTACAGTGACACACACAAGCTAGCCTGCGGGGTTGCTAATTACGCTTTCACTCTCCAAATTAACCAACTTTCACTGGGACCCAGCCTTCATCTGATGCACTCGAGGAGGGGGGTGCCAGGGTGGGGGTGACAGAGAGAGAGAGAGAGAGAGACACACGGAGAGAGAGAGAGAGAGGCTAGAAAATAGAAACAAACCAATAATCTTGTACTTTGCCTCTTGAAGGCAAGAGCCCAGCGCCTCTAATGTAGACAAGTCATTTTGTACAAACCGCAAGCGCCCATGGGGGACAGGGGAGCACATTGCAGGCCGCCTCATTTCAAAGATCTTTTGCAATCGGCAGCACAATGGAGGCCCTCATTTTATGCTGCTACATCATAAAAGTGGTCCTTTTGTTACATTTCCATCCTTAAAAGGGCCTTAATCCCTTTCTTTTCAGGCAAGTCTATGGCAAATTCCACAGGGACATCCCATTCGCTGCGAGGGCTGGAGTGACCCACTCAGAAAGCAGCATGCGAGGCTTTGAGCTTTTCTTCTGCTGCCACTCTCCCGAGAACATTAAATCGTACTTTTCATTCCCCTCACTGTAGGGGGACGCCCCTTAATGATGACAGAGAAAGAGAAATTCCTCCACTCGGGTCCTATGATACCATTCTGCTGTCAAGCGGGCGTCTCGGCGGACAGAGAATCAAACATGGCTTCCTGCGGGTGGAGCGGCGCTGAAGGTCACGCCACAACCCGAAGGAGCAGGGGGAGAGGCAGCACTTCAGAGGAGCTGCCAGCTTTCCCACACCAAATTAAGTCATCTGTGAAGACGTGCAGCTCCTCGGCTTTTTCATCAGCGTTAGGGGTTTGTTTGTCCCTTAATTGTTTCTGCTTAGCACAAGGGGGAATTTCATCTTCTTTTGCGTGCAATATTTTCGAATCACTGCCTACGACAGCAAGAGGGCCACAGTCTGGCCTCTGTGAATCTCATTAGCCTGCTGCGCTCTGACTCATACCTTATTGCTTGTTATTATTTTTAAATTTCTCTTTTCTTTAAACAAAGATTTGCTACAAAAGCTTCGTGCTAGCATGTTTTGGCTTCCAGAGCATTTCTGTAGCTGATTAATCAGTTCAAAAGTGAGGCATGCAGCTCCCGTCTGATCGCTCAGTGCCGGGCGCTTCAGCAAGAACGCTGAACTGATATGAAACATATGTCAATCAAGACTTGCACAAGTTACCAACCTCTGTGCTTCCCAAGATTCTTAAATGCTATAATGAATTGTCAAATAATTCCAGCACATGTGCCTTTCTCTGTGTAACACTAATGATAAATGTCAGAATAATAGTGAACACAGGTCCCACATCCCAAAGCTTCCCATACTTCCTCTAGAAGCAAATTTCATTGCTGTCGGCTCTCATTTCATGATTGACATACTGGCCTACACTGCACAACCCTAAGCACATACACACTCTTATATACAGTGCTAATTATTTATCTATTACACTGCTGCTAAAGAATTTTTAACCATTACAGGGGCCAAACTGGTCTGCACTGGATGAATATAGTAAACAAGCGCATTAGGTATTCGGACCATGGAGACCCACGGAGACCCCCAGATGCTTGAGGCGTAATGCAGTGGGATTTGACCAGGTGAAAAAGTCAGACAATGTTCCTGCAGCTAGTTGAACAGAGAGCTCAAGACAGTGTGAGCTTAGGGAGCATTTTTTGCAACAAGCTTCACTCCTTTGTAATGGTTTTTTTTTTTCCTGTCTCCAAAGAGTTAGCGAGCAAGACTGAAGGAAACGTGTTACTGTGCATTGTGCTCACCAGAATGCAATTTCCACATCCTTATTTTGTGATCCCAGCTAGCCTGGAAAGCAAAGCCACATGAGAGCCTTACAATATGCTTGCATTAAAAGCGTCCTTGTTTGTCATGGTTTGCAAGTACACTAAGGACTCAGCGACCTTGGACTGAACTTTTTTGTCTGTGGAAATGATGAAAATACAGCAAAGGCTCCACCGTTAGGCTTATCATATCAGCACTGACACTCAAGTTTATTAAAGGTTAATGAATCATTGATCATAGTTCTGCTTTAATTCCAACATCCTTGTGTTGATGATGTTGCTTCAGCACAATGGTCGCAGTGTAGCACTGACACATGACCACAATAAGGCATTATGCTAGAGATGACCACATCATTTGGCAGGACACAGGGAGAGTAGAGAGAGTTTTTTAATTCACACCCACACGCTGGTGCTAGTGGCCTGCCTCTTCACCTGCCATCACCTCTAGAACTTAAGTGGCCTTGTCGATCAGTGACAAATGTGATGGATGAGGTGTTGAAACATAAACACCATCCTGCAAATTCATGACACACCCTTTGTAGGTTCATACCAACTGCCAAAGAAGATTTAAGCAGGTCAGAGCTTCTCTCTGTGTATGTTTGCCTCATGTTGAACTGACCAGTTTGCAGATCTAACAAGCTGCGGTCCATGAAAACAAACCTCCAAAGATGGAATATTTTGAGTGAACCTGCGGTTTCTTCCACCCAGGAGATAAAATATTCAGGTCAGATCACTGTAAGGCACTGCAAAGGGTTGTTATCTTCATTTTTTTGGCCTCCAAAGCCCCTTAGAACCTGATATTAACATACATCTTGGGTGATCTTAGCTAAAAACAGGTGTGCATGGGCTCAAATCTGTCTTGTGAGATGATCACGCGGACCGCATTTGTAGCGTGAAAAGTAATATGTGTCTGTGTGTCAAAGACAACATCAAAAGGCTGCCTAATCACCACTGTTGCCAGGTTTGTGATTTTCACATGGTATTAACATTTTTTTCATTGTCCAGCCACACTGTTGTGTCTGATACACTGTTCTTCAGTGAGTTGATTTTTAGTGTCTGTGGCTTCAGTCTGTATATTAAAACATTTGATAATGGCCATGCAACTTGTCCTTTCATACACATGCTTCTTGTACCCATTCTCGATATAAGATCTACTGTATGAATGTAAGCGGTGGTTCGATCCTGAGTTTTGGTTTTTGTCTGTGTGGAGCTCCAGATGTTCTTCCCATGTTCGTGTGGATTTCTTCTGGGTTCTCCAGTTTCCTCTCAACTTCCAAAAATATGCCTGTTGCTAAATTGGCTATTCTAATTTGCCCCTAGGTGAGCGTGTTAGTGTGTGCATGGTGCCCTACGATGGACTGGGGTCCCATCCACAGTCGAATCCTGCCTCACACCTGGTGTTCCTGCCATAGGTTCCAGATTCATTGAGCAGGATAACGTGGTTACTAAAGATAAATGTATAGAAGAGGAATGTATTTGTGTCACTGAACTGGTCTATTCGTTCTCAAGACAATAATAGAATTATAATATTATCAGAATAACACAAGACTATATCTATTTAAGGATTTTTAAGGTTATTTTCACTGCTGCTTCATTAAGAAATAATGGCACTATGTTTGAATATTACAAGCTATTTTGCAATGTTGGTCTTCTATCTGCCAATACTACTGCCTGACATTTTAATTCAGATGCCTAAATATGTACTTTTTATATAATTCGATATTGGCTAGTATTTTCAAGCTCATTTAGAAATAACATCAAATTGCTTTTTTTTTTTTTTTTTTTTTTTTTTGCAATTTGGCAAAACTGACAAAATGTAATTATAAGTGTTCAATAATGATGCATTTGAGACACATGAAAATGCCATGTGTAAATGGCTGTCTACTGTGATTGGATTACCCGAGACACATATAAATACCATCTGAACAGTCTCTCCATGCTTTCTCATTCCAGCTTTCCTTTCCTTTTAAAGAAAAAAAAAGTTTGAATGCTCCTGTGTTTACTCATATTAATGTTCATGCTGTATTGTAGGTCAGATGCTCTATCGAGCCGCCGCAGATGCCAGCTCATTTTCCATACCGTCTTCTTCATTTTATTTTCCTACAATTTATTAAGCAATTAAAATTCTCCTATTACACACCTTTTATGCTGTCTTTTTTTACCAGGCAGAAATTATGACACCAAATTGTGCCGTAATTATCATAACATTACACTAATTCCCAAAGAAGTATTTAAATTATATGGTTGGTTGATTGCGTGATGAATTAAGGAACCGTTCATGAGGAATGCTGAGAAAGAGGCTCATACAATTCAAATATGGATTAAACCTTAAAACAGAGGAAGGGAACAAGACTGGCTTTGCACAATGGCGTGGGCTGTAAAGTAATAGTCTTTAAAGGCAGGGTTTCATTAAAAAGGCCTCAAAATGACACACAAACATTAGTGGCTATTATTTCAAATGACTAAACTAAGTGTCCTTTCCAATAATTGTCCATTCCACTGAACTTGCAGTTAAAAAGAGGACGATAACGTCCTCATCTCTACATCTGAGAGTGCCATCAACTCCATTTTGCTCTGATTACACTGATGTCCAAGTACTAATAGGAAGAATTTCATTCAGCAAAAAGCAGAATAGTCACTCACTTTGCACTGAAGCTCCGTAAAGATCTAATTACTCTTGCCTTATATAGGGAAAGATTTATTGTAGATGTTCCAGTCTACGTTTTTAAACCACAGACGACTGGAAATCTGAAGTATAAAAAAGTAAAACAAGAACAAATATTTAGAACACTTAATAATCACCTTGCACAGGACAATATAAACTCTGTTTTATATCACACTCATATATTTAATGGCAATAAATGTATACTTGGAATGGAATAGAAGGAAACGTAGTCCAAATGTAGTCCTTAATGCAGACAATTTCCAAAATACAGGAAAGAAAGAAGCACTTCTAATATATCACAGGCTGATGAAGGACTTGCTGTGCTCACCATAAAAGATTATGATCAAAATTAGTCGTTATTTAAGGTGAATTTATTGAAGCACTTGCATACACACACACACACTCACACATCCATGCTAGGGTTGTTACAGTGTCACAGTTAGTCATGGTGTATGATCAGGTGATCACCTCAGCACTGACTTTTTCAGAATACTTATTGAATAAATATTTCCATCTATTTTTATGCAATCATGTTCCTTACTCTAGTAGTAGTTCTCAACCTTTTTTTGTCTCCCCAAAAATACAGCCTTCCCCTAAATCACACTATAGCAACCTCCGGTTCTCCATGTAGGGGGCACGTAAGGGGCACAGGCTGCACTCAAAACCCTTTGGCTGTGAAATCCGCTTCCATTTAAACACTTTACATTGCTACCTCTGCCACTTATAGCATGTTCATACTGTAACTTTATCATACTGTAACTTTATCATACATAACGGCTATCAAACCCACAGAAAAGCATGGCACTGCTGACCAGAACTAAATGAAACAACTGTCTATTTTTGGCTAAGCATTAGCATGCCACCTTTCCTCACAGCCACTCTCTCTTTCAGCTAATAACAACAACGTGATAAATACTGACAGTGTAAGAGATTTTATGGAAACGCTGCTCTGAAAAATATCTATCTAAGAAAAAACAATTAGGGTATTTCATCTTTTTATTCCCTTTTGATTTTTGTTATATATACATGGATATCCAAATATACTTTTTGGCCAGTTAATACTATAATCCAGTGAAGCCATGATATTTTTAGACTAAGTTATCATACTGTGAACATTCTAACTGTAACAACCCTAATGTACTCACTACCTTAGGCAGAGTAAATAATGTAAGAATCTTTTCTAAGACAACGCCAAGAATAATATTTATTTGTTAATTTACTACGGTATTTCAGAAGAATAAGTAAGTATATTGTTTGTCTCTCTTCTATTTCATTCTATATCGAGTGTAATGGTTCCAAAAACACGGCAGGGAGAAACTCCAGCCACACAATGCTCAGTGGGCCTTCGTATTCACTTACACCCCCTATTGCTTATAGAACTGAACAGGGCTTTGATCCTCAAATCTAATTGTTTAATGTTGCACAAACCAATTCCAAGCCTGATTGACTGCCTGGCCAAATAACTTCAAACAAGGCCTCAACTTGCGGGGGGAAATGAGGGTGCACACATACATTACCAGTTACAAATACACCGCAATCCATACTGAAACTTTTCATCTCTGAATTATGCAAATTCTTCCAATTATGATATCACATTAGAACATTTAAGAGACAAATTCACTGATGAAATGAATACATAATTAAGAAACAAAGTACACATCAGAAAACAGCTATTAGTATCAGTAGTATGCACTTACAAAGCCTCTGTCTCAATACAACCCTTTTTTTATTCTACTTTCATTACATTCTGAGGTACAGCTGAGCAAATTGAGCACATGGAGGGTGTTTACGTGGCTGTGTTCCTGCAAACAGTGGCAGCACAAAAACAACTGCCGTGTCTCATTGTGCGCGTGTGGGTGAAGGGGCTTTTTTGCACCATTGTCCGGCGTGTCAGGCGAAATGAGAGAGGGCCGTTAAGAGGCGCAGAGATGCAGTGGCACACCTGCTGGGCTGGCCCAAGCACAGCCGCCATTAAAGGCCGCTGCTCGCTGCCGGGCCCCCTTTGTTGTCAGTGAGCTGTTGGTGGCGACATGTTTGAAGTGTCACAAGTGTCACAGTCTTTATTAGATGCAGCACGACGCTGGCAAACGAGTGCCAGGGAAATAAAGGATCGTTTATAACAGACAGCTCGGGCCACGCAAGAAAAGTGATTTAAATGAAAAAACTTGGCAAGGCTACCTGTCCAGTGCAGTTTCAGCATTAAAGTTTGCCACGTTCGCTAACGTCAGACTTGAAGGATCATCGGTGACGCCATTATTTATGCACCAATATCAATCCATGTGTTGATTAAATTGTCTTTTAAATTAACAATGACAGTGAGAGGATATTATAATGTCTTCTCTGTCAGTGACTATGCAGGATGCCACATGCCACATGATTTTTTTTTGCTGTTTTAAATAGAATTAATTCATCGGTAACCATACTCTAGAGTCCAAAATGCTGAGATCGGTATTTTTATTCAATTATTTATCAAAATCAATGGATATACCAAAGAAGTATTCAATTAGCATGCTCACGGGACAAAAAAGGGTCATGAATGTGAACGTATAATATGTATTTATATTATGTTAGATTATTATATTAATATTATATTAATTATGTGCAATATATATATATATATATATATATATATATATATATATATATATATATATATATATATATATATATATGTGTGTGTGTGTTAAATTACATGTAATATACATTTATATTATGATAGACAATATTAGGGGAAGGTGCAAACAAAAATGTTAAAGAAAAATGATCAAATCTAGTCCACATAAAAATCATTTTTATAACAGGTTATATAAAACTCATATATTCCTGGTAGTGGACTGAGATGTATGGACACTACTGTACTTACATTTATTTTATCCTTTAGGCTGTGTTGACACCTGATATCAACATGTGTCTCAAGTAATTTAATCGAAAGTGGTCAGTGCTAAGTACAAGTGTAAACAGGATCGTCTCAGAGGCACACTGTGATTCGTTCACTCATACCACATTCCGTGGTGGTCAGGGACGTACAGCGTACAGTTGCATTTCAAAGACAAAGTCAAAGTCAACTTTATTGTCATTCGTTCTCATCACAGAAGTGTTGAGTAAGGGATGAAATATAGTTTCTCCAGGAGCAGACAACAGTGCAAACAGTCAGACAATAAACTATACACAACATTATACAATAGACTATACACAACATTATACAATAGACTATACATGACACTATACAATAGACTATACATGACACTATACAATAGAATACACACAACAGTATGCAATAGATTCATAGGGTAATTCCAGATAACATTTAAGGATACACTGGCGTTCAATGAAAGATGTCTCAGTACATTATTAGAACTGAGTAGATCGCGTTTAAATAACCAAAAGAGCCATACTCATCAATATACATGCACTAAATGATGGCATCCAGTCTAGTGATGAGTACTGGAGGTAATCCTGTATCAGGTTTACTCCTCAATACACAGTGGACTCATGAAAAGTGTCTATTGATTGACATTTGTTGCCAGCATTCATGCACAAAAGCTCAGCGCTGACAGAAAATACCCATAATTGCTCTCATTGCCACTTCATTTGAGGCAGGCAATTTTAGGAAGAGGCTCAGCGTGACCTTGCGCTTATTTAATTCCATAGTAATAAGTCCAGGAGGATATGATCACTGAGGCACATAATGGCATTCTTATCAATACATGGATCCATGTAGAATGGCTAGTGAAGAGAGCTATGAAACATGGCAAAAATACATGAAACACTCACTCCGTGTTCAGTGGAGGTTGTTGTTGAAGCTCGGGTGAGCGCATTTGGGCCGTTCACCAGAGCCCCATATGGTATTCTCTCTCCGTGTCATTGCCTTGTTATACAGTCCTGACCAGCAGCCAGAGAGAGAGAGAGAGAGAGAGAGAGAGAGATGGGCCACTGAAGACAGTGCTCCGAAGCTGAACAGGCTAGGGTCAACAGTGCCATAATTACTTTCAAATGTCAGCCTACAATAAAATACAACAGTTCATCTGGCAGAGAGCAAATTAGCTTTGACCATGGCATAATTACCCTTTCTAGGAGAACCATTAGGAGAGATCAAATCTGCCCATCCAGGGTTTGAGGAAAGGCCATCAGAGTACACTCCACCTGACAAGGATGCACATTTGCCATTTGGCGCGGTAATTCATTGTCCTTGTAATAGAAATTTTTATATTTGACTCTGGAATTGAAAAGTGTAATAACCTGCCAGTTTTATCCTAAGCATTTAAGAGACAGGGGTGGGTGATTCCTGGGTAACTTGCACCTGGAAAATGGAGCTGAATTTTCAGCAATCGTTACACTCAGGGCTTCGTTCTGACATTTTCCCCTAAAAAATACCATTGCTACATCTTATCCTCCTTTGTATACACACAATACCATAGAGGCTCAGATTTAAAACCAAATAAAAGGCTCGTTCCATTTGCCATTACAGCAATCAAACCCTCACAGACAAGTATAAAGTAGATTTGGGTCTAAGTGGACCAATTTCAAGACAATTAACCTGCCTATCACTCAAGTATCCTGCACAAGATCACAGTGACCCAATTGATACCGATAACCTTAAATCACTAATCGCTGGCCAGCTGTTCAATTCTCACCTAGATAAAATCAACCAGACACCCATTAGGCACTTTAAATCGACTTTTTCAGGGACGCAAGGCAAAGATAACGTCTTAATGGCACTGAAGAAGTACCACTATCCTCACCTTTTTGAGAAAGCAGATAAAGCGCAATGTCCAACCTCGACTTCTTTATTTATTTCCAGTGGTGCATTAAGGTGGACCCTTTATAAGAGGTAATTACAGTCGGAGCACACTTTCTCCCAGTCGGACTCACACAAAGAAGCCAGAAATGAATAAGGCGGGGAAAACATGTCTTCTTTGTTCTCACCATCATCCAAACTAATTAGAAGTATTGCAATCTCCAATTAGCTAATGCGTTTGTGCTGACCTTATATAGAACAGCTGCCAGTTAAATGTGGGAATGGTTAACATTTCAAAACCTCTGCCTACAGATGTGATGATCTCACACTCCTTTGGTGTTTGATAGGAGAAAAAGAAGATTTAATGCTTGCGCTGAGAAGGGGAATCAAGAACAACTGCAAGGTTATGATTAGGTTATGAAATGTAAATAAAGCAGTGGTGGCTCGTCCAAAGGGGCTGGTGGGGTGCAATCGTGGGGCAGTGAGCTCACGGCCGCATTTAGCTCCACAGAGTTATTACTGCACCTATTGGTCAAAAATGGGAATTGGAGCAAGCGCTAATAGACGCCCATTAGGGCAGGAATCATTGCCCCGTGCTTACTCTCCGGGAACGTTTTCAGTGGAGGAGGAGCAGCCTTTTTTTTTTTTTTTTTTTTAACGCCAATTTGAGCTAATTGTGGGCAATGCACAATTTTTTTTGCCCTAGTTGCAGGTCTTCTGCGTGGCTTTTGAGATGAAGTTGGGCTGGAAATTTTGCTAAAATCTGCCAAACATGTGCTGTATCAAACATAGCTGAACAAAGGTATGTTTGATACATGATAGCTGGATGACTGCATGTTGTTGACTCCCAAATGCTTATTATGATTTACTCTACAAATTCACTAGATAGTAACCTATAGCATAAGTCAAGTGTGAATACCCTTTCAACTTAATTTTGTTTGAGGCTATGCCATTATTAATGTTGTTATTAACGTCATCCTGTCCCACCAAAATCTATGGTCATGAGACGCTGCTGAAATAAAGGTCAAACTAGATCATTCTACACATGTATGTATACCCTTCATTATTCTCAAACAGATTTAATTAGGAGAACATGCTGGTGCTGACCTCACTGAGCCACTCATTCATTTACCGCAATGCTACGTAACGCTGAGCAGTCCAAAAATATGCCTCCTCCATGATATATCACACATTGCAATCCTCCCAAGATATGCAAACACCCTTCTTTGCCAGTGTTTATGGGATTAGGGCATTATACAGGCATGACAAAGAGACTGTAATGTGACCTGCTTTTCTTACAGTACCTAAGAACGAGGCGTGAAGCCTCAGTAATCACAGTGAAAGCCATTATGATCAATTTTTGTAATCTGATGTGTGTTTAACAACAACTAGGTGCTGCTTATTTTGCAGCTGATTATTACTGTAATTCATGACGCTTTTTACGGCCGCTTGCTGGCGCTCTGAAGAGCAGGTGAGAGATGCATGATGAAAAATAAGACGCTTGGCCTGCCAGTTGGGAGCTTTTGGAGTGCTGAACAGGAAGATTACGCTCAAGTTGCTGTGTGTGTGTGTGTGTGTGTGGACAGGAGGCGCAGCCGAGGAAGAGCACCTCCCAGGTACAAACCCTGTCCTTGCTTCTCACTTTTCTCTTGAGAACCGCAGCTTTATCAAATTACAGTTGGGTTGACTGTCAGCAACGCTCCTGATTTGGCAGCAGCCACTGTGATTAGTCATATTGAATTATGAGTTCTGACAATGGCCTTTCCAAAACATACGCACACACTTCCTCTCCCACAGTCCTCAATCCCCTCTTCCTGCATTTATGTTTAGTGACACACCGACGCAGATGCAGGTAAACCGGATTATACTGGCTGTTCCGCTGTCACACAGGCTGCAGATTGTAATTCTCATGCCTTTCTGACAAGCTTGGCGGCTCTTGAAGTCACCTAACATTTCACATTGGCACCAAATAAAGGTCCAGGTGCAAATGAGGTCATTAACTATATATGCAGGAAAATACACTCACTGGCCAATTTAATAGGAACACATTCATGCAAATATCCAGTCAACCAATCATAGCAATGTATAAAATTATACAGATACGGGGCAAAAGCTTCAGTTAATACTCACATTAAACATCAGAATGGGGAAAAATGTGATCTGTGTGACTTTAACCATGGCATTGTTGTTGGTGCCAGACGGGCTAGTTTGAGTATTTCAGAAACTGCTGATCTCCAGGAAGTGTCTAGAGTTTACACAGGATGGTACCCAGTTAATTAGAGAGGTCAGAGGAGAATGGCCAGACCAGCTTGAGCTGACAGGAAGTCTACAGTAACTCAGAAAAACATCTCAGAACGCACAACACATCAAACCTGTCATCAACAAGGATGTTTTTGTTTTTTGTCCCAATGCCACAGTCAGAGTCACTGATATTTTCCCCCATTCTTTTGTTTGGTGTGAAACTTACCTGAAGCTCTTGACCTGTATCTGCATGATATTATGCATTGTGTTGCTGCCATACGATTGGCTGATTGGCTAATTGAATGACTAGGCTACAGATGTTGCTACTAAACTGGCCAGTGAGTGTTTTTCTAATGCATGTGTTCATTAATTTACTCATATGATTACAATGAGCTGAAGTGAGAGGCCACTGGTCCACAATCTTGTAGCTCACCGTCACCTCAAGAGAACTCTCCCATTCTTCAGCAGCGCTCAGGCAGCTGAGCGATTACAATCCTCTTCATTAATTTTATCTCGGACATAAACTTTTAATAAGCCGACAATCAGTGGATGGGACTTCCAGGGCAGTTTAAATGACTGCAACCTATAATTACAGTTCCAGAACTTGATTAGAATAATCTGATTGCAATTATTCAGTGATTTTCAACACAGGCCCCAAGCTAGATAACTATAATTCAAGTACATGTTCCTGGCTGGCTGTAAAACGATGTTCTAATCCAGGAGTGGTAGAGAGACTGCACAGAGGGGAGGAAAGTGTAATATAAACGTGCAGCATGTATGTAGTATTGTGGAATAAGGCACACTGGGGTGTGAATTTAATTAATGTGCCAGCTCTGAACAGGGCATTGTGGATCAAGGGCCACTGTGGATCAAGGATTTACCCTATTCAATAGTAAATAGAGGGATACACAGCCCAATGGCAAGCACTACAGTCACTGCACAGCCAATAACAACAGCTAGTCTCAGTTAATGGCTGACAAAAACCCAAAAACACAGTCTTACCCTCGCTAAGGTGGATAATCGCACCTGGATAATACGGAGTAGTACATAATTAATCATAAAGATCATATTTTATAACTAATGCTATAATCATAAAGACTGTCTTGAGCTCATTCCAGGATGCTTATTCACAAAATACTGAGTACTGTTTCATTTTATGGTATAGAGTTGTAGAAAAGTAATGATTTGTAATCTATTTAGGGTCATCCAGAAGAGGACAGCTTCCCTTTCAAGTCTGGTTCCTCTCAAGATTTCTACCTCATGTCATCTATGGTGTTTTTTTTTCTAGCTATGGTGTTTTTTTTTCTAGCTAGCTCATTAGGGATCTTAACATGCATCCAGATTTCTGAAAAAATTGAATTGAATCAACCCTTTAGCTTAACTGTTTAAATGTTGAACGTTACTGAAGTGTATGCATCTTTGATCAACTACAACACACACACACTTTTGTCCTCTGGGTTACTGTGAAGACAAGTGGAATACTGAACCAATGTAAATATCATTTTTGGCTCTGACATACACAGTTTCAAAATACATGCTGTGGAAGCCATTTACTAGGGTGCAATTACAGTCATTAAAATCCTAGAAGAAGCATTACACTAAGGCAATGACCTAGAGGTACATGGTAGCTCATCTAAACTATGATGAAACAGTGGAAACCCAACATCATCCAGTTGCTTTTGTAAAGAGGCTAATTAACAAGGACACAACGGATCTTGACTTAAGAGTCATTTCCACAGCCAATATAATGACTAGCTTAGTCTGGCTTCCCTCCCGGCAAAAGTACATGTAAGTGGGGTGATAGTGGCAGGCCTGCCAACCTTCACACATTTTGAATAGGAGCTCCATATTTTGACACTACAAGGTCTATCTTAAAAATACACCAAAACAGCAGTCTTCTTTTTCCCCCCAATAAAAACAGCAGCTGAGCCAATCGATGTATGACTCTGGCATGATTGACAACTGCGTAGGTGTTTTGAATGCTCCAATATTAATTAACCTCCATGGATGCCACACCCCCCTTCTCCCTCTCTCACGTTGTAATATTTTAGCCAGTACTCTTGTCTCGACTCAATTTTCTTGCTGAAGTTTTTCCCGCAATGATGCAGTGCCTTTGCTTTCTGTCAAGGTAAAGATATTTTAAGATATGTTTTAAGATATCTTATTTTAAGATAAGATAAGATATTTTAATAATATTTTGAGTTCAATAATGGGAAATAAAATCTATCAATGCACATTTGAACAATATTTACACCAAAGATATAAGAAAATTTCACAGAAAATTTCCAGAAAATGGTCAAAAACGCCATTTTCGTTCTTCCAGGGAAAAAGAGAAAAATGGCAGTTTTTATTATTGATAATTGCCAGTCACATAATTAATAACTGCCAGTCAGTGCAGACACATTTAAACAGTTTGATCAGGAGATCAGCAGTAAAAATGTCACAGGTGTGGAACCATTTCACAGTTTCTATAACGAGAAATTAAACAAGCCATTTGTACTTTATCAATGATCAGTTTTTTTTTTTCAAAAATATCTCAGTTTTTTTCTGCAGTCTTTCTACTGTTACAGAGTCACGACTGATGTTTTGTTTTGTTCATGAGCAGTAAACCTGGTTTGGTCCTATTTCAGAAATCAATAAATCTGTGCAGATACGTTGCATTTTTACATGTAGCCCCTTTCACAGCACTATTCATGATTCCTTTTCAGGGTTGGCAGGTCTTCAGTGGTGCACTTCACACCATTCTGAGCAACATCACAAAATAGAGCATGGAGAATCTCTATAATCAGTGACACACTCCTAACCTTGGCAGATTTGGACAAGAGAAAACTGAAGGATACAAAAAGCAAGTAAACTCTAATCTCATTAGCTTGTCCCATACGCATGTCCACATGCGACTGCTAATCCATGGTGCACTATCAGAAATACAAGTGTAATCCTGCAAAGAGGACAAGGAGCGCAGAGTAATTTAATTGTGGTTGATCTGTGGGTCAATTAGTTTAGTGTAATCCCTGAGGATGTAAGGTATAAATGCTATAATGTGTAGTTACACATCACTAACGTGTCATTTCACCTCTTGTGCAGAGATACGAGCAAAAAAAAACAAACAAATGGATAAAGAGGAGCCAAAAAAGCAGATAGGATTGCTAAGGTATTCCAAACTCCTTTCTTGTCAAAGCCGTATATGGAAATCCTGCAATGTACAATTCACCTTTCTTATAAATGTCGCACTGGCTTATAAATGTCTACATCAAAACTAGCAGAAATCATTTAAGAAATTTGCAGCCTTGCTCTATAAGACCTCTTACTTTCAAAGTCATCTGAACTTTTTAGAAGAGTGAGGAATCTTTCTTTTTTCTCTTCCAATCTTTGTATATTTTGGCCCTAAGAAATACATTGCAATTAAATCAGGATCAACCCTGGAAGTCAAGGCCAAGAGAGAGAGAGAGAGAGAGAGAGAGAGAGAGAGAGAGAGAGAGACTGAAAGAGGCAGGAAAGGAAGGCCTGGACTACTGCCAGGACAGGCAGAACCAGCTGGTCCCTGTAAGCAGCAGCCTGATCATGGTCTCCTGATTTCTCCTCCCTCAACATGGTGAAGCCGGCACACACCCACCACATCTTCCAAGTGCAACACAAATTAGCTGTTGAACTAATGCCATGGTTCTGCAGCTTGTAGCCTTTTTTTACTACTGACCTCTGCTATGGGCTACCAATTCATCACAGGATTCCCTTGTCCTGTGTCCTAAATTTGTGAACATTTGCTCAGGTGGCCATTTAGGATTTTGTGATTGGCCAGAAGGAGTTTTATAACGGCGAGATATAACTGCGAGTTATAAAGGCAAATCGCAGGTTTATATTAATGTGCTTATTCTAATATGTTATTGTTTCTATAGTAACAGTGTAAGCTGTATGTAAAAAGCGATTTATGGAAGGAGTCTCCAATGTCAGTGCTGACAGTCAGTAAGTTTCCATCATGGCAGAATCTTCAGGACAGATGAGTTTGTGCTTTTCGGGTTTCTTGGTAACAAGAAGCTGCCTTTGTTCTGTCTTATTAACTGAATGGTTGAGGGAAAAAAAGAGGCTGGTGAAGGAATAACAATCTGCTTTAATAAAGCTGCTTTAAATAACATGAGTGATGAAAAGAACTAACTTGTAAATGTAACTATAAATGGATAAAAAAGTATGATGTGCTATTCATCAGTTAATAAATGGAATCACTGGTAAATTGGTGTCGTATAAGAGGAATAAAAAACGTTGGGATGTGCCGTTATGGGAAAGTAATTAAACGTGTTGAATAATTGAACTCGTAGTAATTATTAATGACAGTTACTGTACATGCTGTATAACCTCCTGCAAGTAAGTCCACGTCCTGCAGCATACCTGTGATAAAACACATGACTTCAACAAATGTAACACTGTCTGGACTGCTGAATGTGATTCATTAGGTCTCTATCACGGAAGTAAATGAGGAGATGGCCAGGTTGGCATTACAAACACGCCACTCATCCAGGATGTACGAACCCACCATGCTTATGCCATCAGAAGCCCATCAGAAGCCCAAAGATTAATTAGATCATCATTAGGTGCCTGTCGCCAATTCCTCAGTGCTGCTATGGTTCTTTTTCTATAACACTTAGCATTGATATGACAAACCAGTGCATTCCACCAGGTGCAAATTGGAATTTTTATTATCTATGTGACTGACACAGAATTGCACAGCAGCTGCTTAGGCAGTGAAGAAGAGCATATGTTATGAGTGGCGTTTTGTGGAATGCCACAATGATCATTCCATATCATCAGTGTTATTTATACGCAAATCATTATTTTTTGTTAACAATGTTTCTAGACACTAAGTCCTTGGATGCTTCCAGATCTAGATACTCAACTAATTGAGTAAACATACATGATTATACTGTATAATATACTAAAGCTATTGCTGAGGTGTAGGATCCTTTGCATTAAGTGCAAATTAAAAGTGCAACGCAATGCCAGTATATCTGTATCTGTTGAGTGCTCCAAATATCCTTACCTGTATCTGGATTTAAACACGAATTCTTTCTTTCTTTCTTTCTTTTTTTTGGAAATAGAAATTTACATAGGAATGTTTTTTTAATATCCTGCTCACTCATTTATTATTTTTATTTTTATACCAGCCCGCAACATTTTCTAACAAGCTTTGTTGGTTCCCAAAATATAAGCTAACTAGCAGCTTAACTTAAACCAGCATGACCCTGACCAGGCAGTCACTAAGGATGAATGAATGAACACTGTAAATGCATAGTTCATGTTAATGAATATGCTCTTTCTTTGTCCCGAAAGCTTCATATCTGACCACATGCTCACATGAAATTTAAAACCTAGTGGTCATGGGAATTTTTTGTGGCATAATATGGGATCCCAGTGCCTTTGCACACCTATAGTCTCAACCAGATGTCCTGTGAACCTTTGAAAAAATAATAATAATAATAAAGAAAAGAAATTGTGCACATCCTATTCATATTTGTATTTGTCTGTTTGTAACAAACTATCTGTGTTATTACAGCTATTGCTACCAGTGAATTTCTACTTGTATATAATTTGTGAAAGCAAACATAGAGAACCGTCATGAGAGGACAGTAATAATGATGTATTATGCTTGTTGACAAGAGTAAAAAAGCTTCACACAACTTCAGAAAACTCAGGCATTTGCCAGATGATTAATACTGTATAACTGTATATAATGAGGTAGTGAGGCAGAGAGGCATAGAAAAAAAAAGTGAAAGGATTCATGATCAGTGAACTTATTACACTCTTCTTTTGAAATAACCATAGAGAGCTGGAACAAAAATAATTCGGAGAAGAAAAGTGGGGTCCTGGAATCAAAAGCTGTCACATCAAGGGCCTGTTTTCGACCATAGAATTCCTCGCAAGTGGTTCTTACCCACATATAAAGACAGAGTGTTTGAATGAGAAAAAAAGAGGGAAAAAAAAGAGAGAAGTGATGTGAAAGAAGGCTACGGTGAATACGCTATATAGCATAGCTGCCCTTTTGTCTTTTCTGAGGGGCGGAGTCTTCACTTCACAATTAACCTGTTTCCAAATAATCTGCAAGAAAAAAGAAAATTTACTTTTCCAACAAGAGCATTTTTTTCACAGTCTAGCACACACAAAAAATCTAAGACTAAAAAGACGAAAGCATTGGCTTCATTGTACTGGCCCACTTAAATGCGTCACTTAAATCTCACTTCCAATTCACTAAATGTGCTATTTGACTTGGCAAGTGAGTTGGTATGTGCTGTAGGCCAGAAGGATGTCTAATCATGGGGAGTGCGAGTTTGTGGGCAGGCCCTTCTGGGCGGCATTCGCCTCAGCTCATGACCTTAAGCTAAGTGGGTGGTTCAGCCCATAAGAAAAAGGAAAACAGTGCATAGTGTTAACCTTTTACTTGAACCTCATGCTTGATTTTTGAATTGCCTACAATGTGGAAACCCAGTATTGTGGGGAAAAAGTGTAAAAGTGTTAGGGGGAGATTTGTTTGAAGACAACTGGGTACTGCTAAAGGAGTTGGCAGGGACAGGCCTGAGGAAATGGACAGGCAAACATTGAAAGTACTTATGTTTTCATTTTAAACATTTACAAAAGGACTTCTTAAGTGATGGCCCAAAATTATACTGGAATATCAAATCATTACTTTAAGAAAGGCAATTTTAAGCCATTTAGAAAACCAAATAAAACAACTCAATGCCTGGCTCAGAGCACCAAGTGGTTTTTCTGATCTATATTTGGTAGTGGATCCAGTGTTTATCTGTCAACTCTTGTAGTTAAAAATCATTTATTAGTCTCCAAATATAACCACAAAGGACAATAAACTAGTAGAAGGTGACAGGGACAGAGAACACTGTGTCCAGCTTCTACTCGCTCTTTTACACTTATCTCTAAAATGCTGGGAGTAATAACATGACATCAGGATCAAAAATCAAAAGAGGCATGAATCGTTCACTGCCAAAGACAATATTAATAATATCAAGAATTTGAGGCATTTGGGAAACCAATCCCCAGACAAGATCAGTGAGAAAGTAGTAAAACAGCCTCATATATATAATTCCATGATCCATTTCAGGAGATTAGGAGAACAAGCGGTTCATCTTCAGTATGCACTTTGTCCTGGTCAGGGCCATGGTGGATGGATGGGATGCCAGTTCCATCGCAGTGTCCCACGCACCACACATTCACACACTTGTTCATACATAGTGGCAATTTAGAGTCACCAGTCCACCTAAGGAGGTGGAAGGAAACCAGAGAACCCGGAGAAAACCCACACAGACACAGGGAGAACATGTAAAACTCCACACACAGTAACCTTAGCTCACGTTCAACCACGGAGCTGTGAGACGGCAACGTTCCCTGCTATGCTGTATGCTAGAGAAGATGACACTTCTAAAAACACTGAAGAGTTTTCTTAAGTAATTACAACTATCCCAAAAGTACAACCACACTCCTCTCTCCTGTTGCTCTGACACACCCACACATCCCACTGGAACCTTTTACACAGGATAGAAGAAGACTCAAGAGAACCATACAGCACTGATCCCAGTGATAAGCTGCATGACTTGGTGTATTTGTCAAAGAAAATGCTTAAACACACAATATCCTTGTCTGCGATGTAAATTCCTCTGACAACCATATTTCATCCATGTCTTATTTTACTATGCGGTTCTTGGCAATGGCCTTTACTGAAACCCAAACGCAGTTATTATGGAACTTCACTGGCTTATAACAGGATATTAGTCAACACAAATGTAAATGTGGTAAGAGCAGGAGAAGGAAAAGGCACTTTGTCGGGTTTGGAGCAGCATGCGCTCTATAAAAATACACATCCAAGGCTAATGCATATGTTTGGTACCAGTGTAGCAGAAAAATATGTAACGCATTTGTGTGAAAAAAGGTCACTACTGACAATGAAGGCCACTTTAAACTCTTGGTCGTATGGTTTGATGTGTTAGTATTAACTATGAATGTAAGAAAAACATTTCGTTCCTTAATAACAGAATAACAGGATGTTCTTTAACCATGACTGATTTACGTGTAACTCTTGGAATGGCTTGTGGAAATTAATGCTTCTGTGCCTACACACACACACACACACACACACACACACACACTTAACTCAGCTAAAACTTCAAGAAAATGTGTCTAAATACACCAATTTATATCAATCCATTACCTTGCACCATATTATATCCATTATGTTCTTTATACTCTTTCATCATATTTATGGTGTGATGATTTGTTTCTGTATTTAGACGACCTCGTATTTCATTTCCCATAATTATAGAAACCACATATGCCTGAATCAACAGTCTGCAATGAACAGACTTTCTGATATTACTGAAAAAACAGAAACTAAACAGAAAAGTCAACAACGGTGAAACACACAATAATGTCCGCCTGTGGTAAAACTCCGAGTGACCCCTGGGACAGCTGTGGCTTTGTTTTAGGGATTATTGATCAAAGCTACAAACTGTGCTATTGACATTTACTTATTTTATCCAGACAGTTTACTACAGAACTCATACTGTATTAATGACTGTAAAACTGACATGAAATGCATATCTAGGAGGAGTGTATCCGAGTCCATGTCCATGGTCTGTGGTATGAAGGTGGGCTGTGCTGACAACCTGTCTCAGTTCAAACATGTTCTCTCAAGTGGCTTCACAGCACATATGTGTACGCCTGCCTCTCATTCCTGAGAGGATAGTGTAGGAGTGCAGGATAACTGAAAGGAAGACAGTCTGGAGCATTTTAATACAGACGGGAGGTGGGCCTATACAATGAAAACAAGTACACTGCCACACAAATTAATTAGATTCATTAAAATGAAACATCTGTAAGTCGACATACATGACAAACGAGTGCAATGTTATTCTGTCTAAATCAGGAACATTTGCAAAATTTGGATTAAGATAATGTTATGTCGTAACCCGGGTCAAAGACGAGCACTTCAGAGAATGTGCCAAATATGTGCTGAAGAAATAAGTAATGTCTGGATATTTGGACTGATGAACAATAAATGGTTTTAAATTAGTTATGTATATAATGATCGAATTTATTGAGTGACAGTTCAGTAAAGGTTCATTTACATTTCACCATCACTGTATTTCTGACCAATCAATGAAAGAGTTTATAATAGAACATTTTCAGACTTACACACACCTCAGCCAATCATTTTAATGCTTTTCCAGTCCTTTAATTATGTGCAGCAACATGAAAATAAACCAAACCAGATAGCAAAAAAATTTTTATTCTGATTCGTGCTCGGTAAACGGACTAATAGGTGTGAAAAGTGACACAGAGATTTTAAAAATAGGGGACATCTGGCAATTACTTATGCCCCTAGAGTGTAATCGAATCTTTACTATTTAAAGTAAGCTTTCCTGGCACAACCTTCATCACCCACTTGCTTTGGAGTCTCCAGCTCTTTTTCTCTGTTCATCCCTACCAGCTGCTGCCAGTCAGGGAAGACAGCAGTGCCAGGCGGTGTTGGTTTAGTGGAGCCCACCGGCACATCCCCCACCCTCCCCCACCCACATCTACCCCCCCAAAGACTGCAGGTCCTCCACAGCCTCGATACAGTCTGCTCCACTCGGCTGCACACGCAATCTGTTTTCTATATTACTAGCTGGTATCACTGTACTATGCACTATAAAACAGCAATTGAGCAGGAAATTAAGTTAGGTATTTGGCAGTGGCAAGGCGCTCTGTGGTCTTCCCCTCTGCATACAAGGATCATTAAATACCACAAAAGTTTCTTGATAAACTTCC
Organism: Pangasianodon hypophthalmus; assembly: GCF_027358585.1. Classification (NCBI taxonomy): domain Eukaryota; kingdom Metazoa; phylum Chordata; class Actinopteri; order Siluriformes; family Pangasiidae; genus Pangasianodon; species Pangasianodon hypophthalmus. The sequence continues at coordinate 6,753,455 of NC_069733.1, read as the reverse complement.
ATTGTTTCTCACATAACCCTGCCACCGCTAGCTGGATTTTCTTTTCTTTTTTTTTTTTTTTTCCTTTTTTTCATTACTGTCAGTGCGTATGGGAAACAAAATATCCTAATGGGTATTTGAACAGCTTGAGATGTGTCGGCCTGGGAACTCACTTCCCTGTGACAGTGAGCACTAGCGGAGATTTTTAAACATCGCTGTAGCTAAATATGGAACACTCTCTCTCTCTCTCTCTCATATGTATATATATATATATATATATGTATATATATATATATATATATATATATATATATATATATATATATATATATATATATATTTACATATCTTTACATCTCAAAGAGAAGAGAGAGAGAGAAAAAAATGAGAGGGAAAATGGATATATATATATATATATATATATGTGTGTGTGTGTGTGTGTGTGTGTATGTATATATATATGTGTATGTCCCTCTTTACATCTTTATATCCATTTTCCCTCTCACTTTTTTTCTCTCTCTCATATCTTTATATCTCTTTCATTCTCACTCATCTCTCTCTTTCACACTCTCTCTCTCTGTATATCTCTCACTCTTCTCTCTCTATCTCGCTCCCTCTCTGTCTTTATATCTCTTGTTCTCTCTCAATATCTCTCTTTCCTTCTTATTCTCTCTCTCTGTTTCACACACACTCTCTCCATATCTCTGTCTTTATATCTTTATATCTCTTTTTCTAGGGCTTCTCACTCTTCTTTCTCACTCTATCTCTCTTTATATCTCACTCTCTCCTTATTTCTTTATATCTCTCTTTCATGCTCATTCTTCTCTGTATCGCTTTCTATTTATATCATTATATCTCTTATTCTAACCTCTCTCTCTCTCTCTCTCTCTCTCTCTCTCTCTAAACAGCTCTAATCTACACAAACAGAGTACAGTGTATTTAAACTAAGCTACTTTGGATTAACAGATGTGTAGCCATTTTTTCCCTCTACCCCTTTCTCTCTGTCTCCCACATCTCATTTCCTTTCTGTTCTCCTATCCCCTTTTCTTCTGTTTGTTTTCTCTCCATCTCTCCCACATCCTTTGGTTCCAGTTTCCATTAGCTGGAGCGAGTGAGGACTGGCTGCAGTGTGCATGGTGGATGGTGGATGGTGGATGGTGTTGGCATGGTGACTGACAGTGTGAGGGCTGAGTGAAGTGTAGTGTGTGCCGAGCAGCTCATCACTCACATGGCAGCTCTGAGCATGAGGACTGGCTTTAGGAGACTGGCTTCCTCTCGAATGAGCAAACGTAGTGCACTTTTCTCCACTGTCATTACCTGGGAGAATATTTTACCTGGGATAGGATTCAGCCTAGTGACAAACTGAGCTATGATGCAGGAATGTGAAGCAGCTGGGACAACTTACCTAAACAACAGTCAATACACAGCATTAACATATCACTGAAAGACAGTTAATCCAGTTCCTTATTTATGACACATTTTCAAATCATCATTCCTTTTAATACAGGACATTTTTAAGGGAAATTTGATCAGAATAAGTCTCTAATTATGGCAAGAAATAATATATTAAGTTCACAAGAAACCACAGAACAAAAACTTCCCAAAGCTGATGGAATTCCATGCTGTGCTGTAAAGTATGCAAATAAATTATTCGCTTATTGCGGAATAGCAGCGGCGTACAGTCACACTCCTTTCAGCCTTTTCAAAACACATGCTTCAGAAATATTTATACCGCAGAGAGATTATGAACTCGCATATCAAAGCAAAAGGCCATGCTGATGCAAAATGTTTCAGACTTGTAATCAAGGTTTAATTATTTGTTATAAAAATATTCTGCACGGAGGATTTCTGGATAAATGCTGTCTAGTTGATTGCTCGCAGCTTAAGCATTCCTCCTGCTACATTTTTATCCTGTGTGAACACTGCATGCTTTCTCCTCAGCACAACAGCTAATATTACAGAAACCAAGCTAATGATGATAATTAGCATTTACAGTGTAATTTAGAGAAATACACTAACTAAGTGCAGGAACAACAAAAGAGTCTACTATGTTCAATTTTTCAGTGAAAGACTTACTGCCCTGAAACAAATGCCATATCTTTAAAGCTAAAGATAAAATTGATAATTTAATAACAATTTAATAAAAATGTTTCTTTGATTATCTAATCACTCTAATAATTAATTTGCCAGTCAGATATCTCCAACTGTTAACACTGATGGTTTGTGTAAATTATATACTTTCTAGTATTTTTCACTCCCCATGATAATTTGACTTTGACAAACATTGCCTAAATTTGATCTGCAGTCTGTCACAACAAGCTTCGGGACAACAGATATTAAGGAATAAACTTTTGGGTACATGCTGTTGTAGGAAAATAATCAAAGGAGGGGTGGTGTGATGCTGTTACCACCACAGCCTTGATTATTTTCCATTCACTGCATATGCTGAATATATATATATATATATATATATATATATATATATATATATATATATATAGTCACAATAGGCTTAAATGGAAAAGATATATGAACAGATGTGATATAATACAGCTATGGCTAAAGCAATTCCTCTAATATCATAGCAATTTTGCATAATCAATGACATATCATACTTTTCACTGTATATAGTTACTCCCTCTTATCACATAACAGTTATAAACATACCTCACCAGCCTCTCTTTTTCTTTCTATTCAAATTATTATTTAAAAAAAACAGCTTTTCATATTACCAAGAAACCAAAATATGTAAACTCCTCTGTCCTGAAGACTCTCCTGCGATGGAAAATTTACCGACCGTTACAAACGCACTGACACTGAAGACTCCATCCATAAATGTGAAACAAACATCTCCTTATAGAAAGCCTCACTATATCAAAGATTACATTTTTTGTTATTATAAAATAACAACACGTTTCATTTTAACAACACATCTTAGATCATTATGGAGCATGTGAATGAGTAGTTATTGTTGAAGCAATAACGTATCACAATGAGTGAATTGATATAAGCCTGTGATTTGCGTTACAGGTGGCACTACTGCCTGAGCTGCTGTTATAGAAAATTAATCAACACCTTCTGACCAATCAGATTTGAGGATTCCATAACACTGTAGAGGAACTGCTAACATGTTATAGGCCCTTAAATTTGTTTTCAGTAGAATCAGTGGTAACACTTTACAGTAACAGTACATGAATCATCATGCACTAATACCTGAATTAATACTTAAGTAAATATGAATATGAGATAAGGCAAGAACTAATGAAGAGCTAACCTTAACTAGGATGGGAGTCTTATGAATTCATGCGTGAATAACGACCACCTTAAGCATACGTTAGTACATGTTTTTTAGTTAAGGTATTAATTAACACGTAGGGGTAAACTAAATCAAACATGCTCTGTAAGAAAGAATATGAATTAAACGTGCATAATTTCAAATTGTTTATATAATTTGCCTAGATATAATTAATCTGCGTACACAAACATCATTGGATGGCGATGGATTACTTTCGTAATTTACATTGATCCTCCTTATTGAATATAGAAAGACGCACTAATAAAAAACACCAATAATTTCATCTCAATCCTGCATCATCCTCCATCCATTTCTCTTCAAATCCCACTGTAGTACCAGTACGTGCTCTGGTGCTCTGGGTGGCCAGGGCCTGGGACACTGCTCCTTTGCCCACAAGGGTGAAATGAATACAGTAACAGTTATTAATTTAGCAGACACTATTATCTATTACCATTTAAAACCAGTGTTCTATAAGATTATTTTCCAGTGTTTTAGTCTTAGATGTCGTTGTGTTTATTTTGACTGCTTTACTGCGTCTATGTCAACCGGGTCTCCCGGCTTTAAATCGTTATGAACAGCCACCCATTTCTCTCTTGTGCTCTTGCTCATGTTTTGGGCCACTGCCCCTCCAAACGGGCTGAGATGAAATTATTGGTTGTTTGATTTAGTTTACCCCTATGTGTTAATTAATACATTAAATAACACGCATGTACTAAGATGTACTTAAGGTGGTCGTTATTCACGCATGAATTCATAAGACTCACATTGTAGTTAAGGTTAGCTTCATTAGTTTGTGATTAGAACATGCCTTAACTCATCATTAGTTCATATTTAAGTAAGTATTAATTCAGGTATTAGTGCATGATGATTCATGTACTGTTATTGTAAAGTGTTACTGAATCAGTGATTTAGTGGGTAAGAGCATAGAGGACAAAGTGAACAGGAAGTAGGATAACCACCAGGATGCCACTCCACATCCCAAATATAAAAGAAAGGGAAAATGTGAGAATGATATGAAGATTGTAGCCTGCTACCTCTCAATCCAATTTCTATCATGCACACACATATGAACACACACACACACACACACACTCACACACACAACCTGTTGTTGCCTCCAGGCCCCATCCAGCCAGCAGAGATAAGGAGGCAAACAGGGGATAAATCCCAGCAGAAGCAGGGTCTTGACGGACAGACAGGCCACCATTAACAATGCCAGGTCTTGTGAGAGCAGCGTGCTGATGGAGAGATACCCTGGCATTTGGCACCGCTAAGAAGTGGCCCTTAAAGATTTCACACTTCCAATTTCTTTGAATTATCAGCCATCTCCTGCCCGTCAGTCAGCATGAGATGTCGAAGTCAAGTAAAGCCTGGCAAGTTTATTGACAAAGCAATTCAGAGGTGATGTTGCACAGCCTGATAAAGCATCAGCGTAGCGCCAGGACAATGTCCAGTTAACGAGAGGAGCCGTGATTAATTACTGTAGCTGAAAAAAAAGAAACTGTCCATTGGAATGCAATCAGTTTCCCCCAAACAGCTTTATTATCCAACATTCATTATCATTCAGTAATATACACTTCTGATTAATGTGACACGTGTAGCTATAAAATTGCAGCTTTTTGGGGACTTTAGGATGGCTTGGGTCATGTTCTGCTTTTCAAACATCAGTCCTGCTATGAAACAACACAGCATTGGTCCAATCTTGTTTAATAAATGACACAACTTTTTCACCTGCTTCATTTAATGAACCGTATTCATAGTTGAGTTAACTGCATAGCAAGGAGTCAGGAATGAAACTGCACATGTTAGTGTTCAGAACTCATATGTTTTCACCACAAAGTGCCGCCCTAAAGCACGCTGGACAATGTTCCTCCACTCAAAACATTGTGGAATGGCATTTGAGGGCAATATTAAATACTCAGGTATACAATGACCACAGTTCTTGAGCACGGAGCTGGAAAGAGATAAAGAGACGTCATCTTAATCCGAGGCTTAGGCTCAGTGGAGTAGGTTTCATTTCAACTCTGAGAGACGCACACTGCTCATAGTACCTAATCCATTGTATGAGTAAAGGTTCTACGCCATTAGCCGATCATGTGGCAGCAGCACAGTGCATAAAAGCATACAGATACAGGTCAGGAGCTTCAGTTAATGAATCAGAATGGAACAAAAAGGCGATCTCAGTGGCTTTGACCGTAGCATGGTTGTTGGTGCCAGGTTTGAGCTGACAGGAAGTCAACGGTAACTCAAATAACTACTCTTTACAACCGTGGTGAGCAGAAAAGCATCTCAGAATGCACAAAACACCAGTAGAAGACAGCAGAAGACCACATCAGGTTCCACGCTTGTCAGCTGAGAACAGGAAGCTGAGGCTACACTTGGCACAGACTCATCCAAAGTGGACAGCTGAAGATGGGAAAAATCTTCCCTGGTCTTTTTTCAAAACTGTCTAGTTTTTGGTGAGCTGATTGGATAAATGAACGAATAAGCAGGTGTATATAGTGTATAATGTAAATGAAAAAGAAAGAGAAGAAAGCACATGGTAATTTCAGAGTGCAGGTAAAACAAATCAAGTGTTCTGTGAAAAAGATTATTTTTCCTAACATAAATGCCTAATGAATTTCAGGGCATTTGTATCTGTGTTAGTGAAATTAAATAGTCTCTCCTCTTCAGCCTCCCATCCATTATCCCAACACTAACCACTTCACCGCTGAAACCATCCTGTTCATAAATTGACTCTCAATTCTAATATGAATGTGCGACCAAACAATCCACTTTCAGAGATCTCCTTGCGCAGCATTATGTTTAATAGAGTTAATAATAGGCAGCATTAGTAACGTGTGGCAGAACGACTTTGCCCAAGTGTTGTGTTAAAAGGATTGATGGGTTTGCATGCAGAATTAGGACAGGGGGGGCTCCAGATGCAGGCTAGTGCTAACCGCTAACAAATGGCTGCTCTCAGCAGAGGTTGCGGATGGGCTGGGGCAGACTGGGGGCGATGGAGACATACATCAGGTGGGCAGATGGGAACATTCATCAGAGAGCCATGTGTGTGGAGTTACTTTGAAGTCCTCTAGTGAGAGGTGAGAAAGAGAGCATGGCCTAGACCTTTGTGTTTATGTAGCCACGCTGTGGCTGCTAGCACTTTTAATGAAGGATGGTGATATATGAGGCTGCCCTGTTATTGAGAGACAGATGAACACACACACAGGGTTAGAGGAAAGGTGTGGATTATTAAGCCTGTATGTGGGAGTGAGTTTTTTCTGTCTTTTATTGAAGACAACATTGCAACATTTTATGATTTTACACACACACACACACACACATTTTGTGTATATATATATATATATATATATATATATATATATATATAAATTTCTGTGCATATATAAGAATTACTAAATGATCAGATTAGACTACAAGTATTTTACATTAGGATAAATTAGAATGGGGTGATTTAGATTACATTAGAGGTGGTTTACCTTACAGTTGAGGTCAAAAGTTTACATCCCCCTTTCAGAATCTGCAAAATGTTTATTATTTTACCAAAATAAGAGGGATCATACAAAATGCATGTTATTGTTTATTTAGTGCTGACCTGAATAAGATATTTCACATAAAAGATGTTTACATATAGTCCACAAGAGAAAATAATAGTTGAATTTATAAAAATGACCCCGTTCAAAAGTTTACATCCCCTTGATTCTTAATACTGTGTTGTTACCTGAATGATCCACAGCTGTGTTTTTTAGTTTAGTGATAGCCGAGGGGTGAAAACTTTTGAACAGAATGGAGATGTGTACATTTTTCTTATTTTACCTAAATATCATATTTTTTCATTTAGTACTGCCCTTCAGAGGCTACAGAAGATAGTTACATGTTTCCCAGAAGACAAAATAAGTTAAATTTACCCTGATTTTCAAATTCAGTTCTAAAGTTTTCACCCCCCGGTTCTTAATGCATGTTTTTTCCTTCTGGAGCATCAGTGAGCGTTTGAACCTTCTGTAATAGTTGCATATGAGTCCCTCAGTTGTCCTCAGTGTGAAAAGATGGATCTCAAAATCATACAGTCATTGTTGGAAAGGGTTCAAATACACAAAAATGCTGGAAAACCAAAGAATTTGTGGGACCTGAAGGATTTTTCTGAAGAACAGCAGGCAGTTTAACTGTTCAGGACAAACAAGGGACTCATGAACAACTATCACTAAACTAAAAAACACAGCTGTGGATCATTCAGGTAACAACACAGTATTAAGAATCAAGGGGATGTAAACTTTTGAACGGGGTCATTTTTATAAATTCATCTATTATTTTCTCTTGTGGACTATATGTAAACATCTTTTATGTGAAATATCTTATTCAGGTCAGCACTAAATAAACAATAACATGCATTTTGTATGATCCCTCTTATTTTGGTGAAATAATAAACATTTTGCAGATTCTGAAAGGGGGATGTAAACTTTTGACCTCAACTGTATATTAAACTAGGTGGCTGAGCTTAGATTAGAGTTGATTTGATCAGTTTCAATGATCTTAGATTAGATTAGATGTGGTTTACATTATATTCGATTAGATATGGCATGCATTAGAATGAATTAGATTAGACTAGACTGGAAGTGATTTAGTTTAGACTTGATTCAGTTAAATTCAGTTAGATGTGATTTGCATGACATTAGATTAGATCAGAGGTTTAGATCAGTCTTAGGTTAAGTCTTAGGTTACACTGGAGATTAGACTAGACTAGAGGTGATTTACTTTAGATTTGACCAATTTTGATGAAATTAGATTAGATTACAGTCTAGAGTTTAATTACAGATAGATACAGATGTATAGCTGTGTACATCAGCTCCTGAATGACCTTTTCACTTGTATATTGCAATTATGCTAATTATTAGCTACACTGGAACACCTAGCATCTAACAAAATACTCATATATATATATATATATATATATATATATATACAAATTCCCCTACATTCTTTGTAAAATATGTTCATGAATAGAAGACACAGATTGAAGATCACCTTTCTCAAGTTACTTTCATTGTAAGAATGAATCACAAGTTAAAAAAAAAAAAAAAAAAAAACTGCTGAGGTTTCTATTTGCTCCTGCTGTCATCCTTGTTCTTGAAGAGCAATTGTGAACAAGAAGCTCTATCATTTTCTGCCCAGCAACTCATCCATTCTGCTGTCAGAGTGACCCATCGAACTCCTTCTCCAACACGAATCCAACCGCTGTTGTCCTTGTTGTGCAGTTGCTGCCTGCCGATAAATTATGAATGCAAGGCGGGAAGCTGTAAAATTTGTTGTATCTTCTATTATCTCCATGTTAAAGGCCACAAAAGCTCTTCAGTGAAGTCAGCCATTAAGCAATGACAGGTATTGCTATCAGCCTTCTTTATAGCCTATTACCTGCGATGACAGCAGCTGCTGCACAACCACTGTACGGCCTATCACATTATTTGCAGCTAAAGTCAGCTACTGTGTCATTCCGGCTCATTTTCTTGACAGTGCTATCATAAATCCTTTGGGCTGCGGGGGGAAACTGTCGGCCAGCTCGATTATCTCCAGAGCCCGAATGGATCCTGAAATGTATGTAACAGGCAATGACTGTTATGGATCAGCCGAGCCAGGGCCATTCCATCTCTCTCTGCACCTTTCACTCGTTCACTCATTCTTTCCCTCTCTCGACTGAAAGCTGACTAAGAGGCCAGGGGGCGTGTCTGTCTGCAATTTTATTCCATCAAAAAGATGAAATGGAGGAGAGGGATACAGGTTCACAAATGATATGTTTACTGACTCTCACCTTTAAGGGAAATTGCTGAGGGTGGTAGAGGTACTGTATGCACATACTGTATGCCTTAAACACCTTAGAGTACACCTTATAGCACTCTGTGTCTATTTGTCATTACTAATAATAAAATAGATAAAGCCTGGGAAATGGAAAAAGGATTGCCTGTAAGTTTGACCAATTTCTTTAGCAAAGTGAAATACTGTAAGTAAAATACTGCATGCAACTGAATACTTACCTGTATCTATAAAGTAACTAATATATAACTTACTAAGAAACTAATATATACACACACACACACACACACACACATATATATATATATATATAAAATAAAATCTTGGGGTAAATAATTAAAGAACAACAAATCCAATAGGAAATTCCATGAATTAGCAGTTGTAATTTTAATAACATTCATTTAAACATTCAAAAAATGTGTTAACCCATTTGTGGTATTTTGCCCCTAAATGTCACTCAACAGTGTTGGGTTTTAGCATTAAATGTGCAAATACACAATATGTTGTTGACTAGTATTCATGCTAATGATGTAAGGACATTAAGGTCATCATTCTAATTATTTACTTACAATGTTTTGGTTTTTTTTGATTAATAATTTACTTTCAATCTATACTTTGGAAGACAGGGGCATGGGACTTTGAAAATAGAGTGGAAAAAAACACTTTTTTTTCTTCGTCTGATCTTTGGGAAGTTTGGATGATGCAACATCCTGTTAAATCTGGGACTTGTGGAATATTCCAAATATTTCATAGGGGTGAATATGTTTAGATAACAGGGTTAAGTGAATGTTGTGGGACACTAAAGTGTACTAAAATCCATAACTTCTAATGGATGACTCATGGAAAGTGATATTGCATGTTAAATGGATTAAAAAAATTAATGCAAAAATAATAACATATTAAGTGCTGGGACAAGCAAATGTGCATTTGTCTGTACATATGCTTTTTTTTTAAGGTTTTAAGTGTTTTTGCTATTTATCTGGAATATGCACATAAGCTGTTGTGAAGGACACTTTTCCTGTGTTTAAAATGGCTTTTACATTTACTTTACCTACAGACAAATGTCACTCCAATCACTGAAACACTGAATGTAAGCTCATGCATCATTTGCCAAATTGTGAGGGTGCTCATATTAATTCAACTTCTGAAGCTATTATATTTAATTAGCATCAGGATATAAAGTGTAGATTATACAATCATTAAATGTAAGTTAAAATCACTACAACTTTTTTCTCCCATTTCATCACACCATAAATGAGAAAGCAGCCACCATCTGAAATCATTTTCTCCACACAAAAAAGTGCAAAGTAGCATCTGCCACCTTTATTGCATCTGTTCTAAGTCCCATTCAGCTCTTTGTCCTTGCTTTGTGCTCTGCTGTTGAGTTCCAACTATTTAAACTCACCTCCTACCTCCAGCTCGCTTTGTTCTCTAGCCTCTATAGGCCATAATGAGCCGAGCAGCACAAAACCAGGAAAACTTAATGACTCATTACTACTGAGGCCTGCAACCGCTCTCACCCATCCTCCTTCACACTCTTAATCCTTCTCCCTCTCCCTCGCTCGCTCCCTCCGAGCCTGTGCTCGCAGAATAGGCCTCCACACCTCCCTATCAATTAGAGACAATTAGGGCCTCACAGCTCCTGGTGTGGACTCAAATGGACTTCACAGCTCAAGGGTTCACAGCTCAAAGAGTGGCCAAGCTCAATGAAGAATGTAGAGGTGGCCCTTTCACACCCTGTCTCTCTCTCTCCTCTCGCTCTCTTTCTCTCTCCTCCTTTTTCTCCCTCCTCTTTCAGAAGGAATAAGTCCATGAAAACCTCAGATTTGTCAAAAAAAGGACAGAGTGGCCTGACTCAAAGAGTGCAGGGTGTTTTATTTTTCTCTAACATCTTGTTCCCAGGCTGTAAAGTCATATTATATCATTGCAGCTGATTGTTGCGGGAAAGTGGTGTGGCGAAGTGCCATAGAATGACCTAAAGTGGCAGAAGGTGAGGCCTGATGCCACAGGAAAACATAGATATGTGCTAACAAATCGTGTAAATCAGGACAGATGTGCGGCAAATATGTTCATAAAAACGCACATAGATTTTTAAGGAGAAAGCTTCTGTGAAGTCATTCATTCCCTCTATGTCAGCAGAAAGGAGTGTTTCTGTTTCTCTAAAACGAATCTGCAAGCTGACAAATGATAAAAGTGACAGTTTGTTGTAGGTATTGATTTCACACTGAATCTCAGGTACTCTGCTTCAAAAGTGCTTATGATATCCCCAAGGCAACTCCAGCTTCATAACCCTTTGTTTTACAGCGGCAGAGAAACAGATGCTCGCTCAACTGAGTTTTAGTATTTAAGAAGAAATTTGCAGATTTCCAAAGGCAAAAAAAAAAAAAAAAAACCCTCAAAACTCATTCTGTTTATTGGCCTTTGAGGCTGTTTCATCCAATCCCTGTGAGGGTAAAATGAAGGAGATCACTTGAGTTTGAAAAGGTTTCAAATGGCAAAGCCAGCTAAAGGTGTCATTTCCCCCTTCCAGACATCAATCTCATGTCTCACTTCCCCCGAGAGAGACGGCAGATTGCTACAGATTCCCCGACAGGAGCTGTGGGCTTTTTTGGGATCGAGACACACACTCACATATAAAGCATGTGGATAAAGAGGCATTTGGTATACAGACACACACACACACACACACACGCGCACACACATTTGTCTTACTATCCTTGTGAGGACCTTTCACTGATATAATTATTAATATGCAACTAATTAATGCTATGCTCCCTTAAATCTAACCGTAATCTCAGTAACCAAAAGGTTACTCTTTTTCCTTTCTTCCTGTCTTTTTTTTAATAAAAGCTGCAGAGTTTGTAAAAAAAAAAAAGAAAAAAGTTTTCCTTGTGAGGACAAGCCAAATGTCCCCACAATGATATAAAAGCCTGCTCCCACCAAACACACACACACACACACACACACACACGGATAGAAAAAGAAGAACTAGATACTGCTAGTCTCTGTAATATTAATAACAAAACCCCAATCTCTAATAAAACCTTAAAGAACAAACTAATATGTAACTTGTTTTGGAACACCAAAGGACGAGGCATGATCAGTTAAACAATTTACTTACAGTCTCCAAAAAAATAAACCGTCCATTTCCTTGTCGCCTGAATGATGCCCTTTTATATCTTTAATATACATCTTTTTCCGAGATATGGTGTACTTGTAAAATGAATTAAGATACATAAATGGACCATAATTCATTTTTTTGAGTACAGCTTTAAAGGTACACTATATGCACCTTTCCAAGTTAAACATACATGCTAAGAGTACAAAAGGTGTATACGTACTCCAGCAATGAGGAATGGTGCAGCTTAGTACTCTTTTTTCTGTACATGATGAACAGAAAATAAAAAATATATTAAAGGAGTATAAAAATAAGGACATAAGGTTATTTATTTTACACACACAGACACACACAGTATCGTAAAGGGTGGTTGTGGGGATTCTTGTTGGTTACACACGTCTGCTGAAAATACCTTCATGTCCAACAAATCCTCATAGGTGTGACATGAAGACACTCAATAACTTCCTGACATAAGCCTTTTCCACAAACTTCTCAGTGACAGCAATAAAAGCAGACAGCCACTTTAAGATATAAAGTGTACATCATGAAAATGTTAGACTCAATGTCATAATATACAATACTCCATAAAATATTAATGCATGTGCTAAAATTATGTTAGTTCCAATATATTAAATTGTCTATAAACTCAGTACATCAGCGTTCATTTACAAGCAGCGGAGGATAGTCTTCAAACCTGATAGCAGGTTGTGACTTCTTATGAAGTTGTGTTTATGAATACTGACTCAGGAACCTCTGTAAGTGCCTATAAATCTGTGCAGGAGCGCGGCAAAGTTGATTTTGAGAATATAACTTACAGCCTAACTGTCTCGTCTACTTCTAGGAGTTTTAATACGCTGTGCTCAGGCTGCGTGCAGGTTTAAAAAAAATGACATGTCTGGAGTAAAGAAGGTTTTCAGTGATACGCTTAAAGTTAGTCAAACTTTAAAGTTTCATTTGATTTACCTTTAGGATATAAAGAGGAGTAGGAGGTACAAATATAAAAATCCTAAATGGAAAGTGTTCGAGAACATCTGAGGTGACAAACTAGTCTGGGTTTATAATGCCATCATTTCATATCTGCATGCTACTAAATAATCTAATATAACAAGCCAAGATGGGATAAACTGATATCTGGAACATGTGACACCTGATCCACTGTAAGTCTATAAAAGTGCAGTAAATGCACCAGGGCTAAAGCAGTGGCACTACCTTCACTCGGCTGCATCCTGCTTTTAACTAGCTGACAGTGGAGATCTGTTCACACCATCCGCCTGCAGTGAGAGGTGTTAAAGCACTACTTCAGCGTGTGTCACAACACCATCTACAGAGCTTTCTACTCCTGAACACCAGACCACTGCAGACTCAAACGCATACACTCCTTTAATTAATGCTGTTTTCGCATGTGCAACTGAATTAAAGCAAATAAACCTATTTTATATGTCTGCTTATTAGTTTTTATTGCGATCTTAATAAAGTTAAGAATTTTTGTCTAGGATGAAACAGTAATTACCTTATTATGAATATGTTCCTCAGACCCACAGTTTTTAAAGTGATGTCCAGGGACCCCCAAGTATTTTTTTTTTTTAATTTACAATGGAACTCACTCGCAACTCACCATTATGGAAGTTATTAGATTTATTATTCAGTTCTTATAATTATAAACCTGTTTTGACTCATTGCTTCAATTAAATGGGTTTAATCCAAACCTTAGTGACTCAAAAACAGGCCAGTCTGTAAATAATGTCAACCTGGATGTAAAATTTTTAAAAAATGTGTCCTTTAAATGGAAAATCCATGGATACAAACTGTATAACTCCAATTGTTAGACAAAATATTATTGTTCACATTTAAATAATGTGTGTAATATTAAAAGAGTTGGTTTAAGTTCTTAAAATAAATCAGAGGGGGTTTGTGAAATGTATGTACTTATTGTTCATTGGTTTGTTTGTTCGTTTTACAGTTAAAAGGGTTCCAAGGCTGCAAAATGTTGGAGAAGCTCTGCCATAGACAGCATGTAGCTAACCTTAAACTACAGAACTTGGATTCTGTAAAATGTTAGAATTTCAGTGGAAAGCAACAATCCGTGTTCTGTGTAAAACAGAGGTAGAAGGAAATTAGCAAGGCTTTTCACATGACGAGCCAACACTTTCCTCAGTGTTTACCCTCATTGTTATCCAGTAATTAGCATGTTGTGCATTAAATAGCTAATCAGACTTCATTACCTGTTTGCAAAAAAAAAGGTGAAAATATGACACTCTATGATTAGCTAAATAGGATGGTGAAATTAAAAATAGATTGGATGCAAGTGCAGGATTTATCACATAATAATGATGTTAGAACCAATTCTGCAATCTGATCCAGCATTGTATTGTAATGTAATGTTCTTTACAAAAGGTAGATAGCACAAGCTGGAATATGAGCAAATACCACAAATTCAAGGTCATGGTTTTTAGAAGTAAATATAACAAAAATGAATATGGAATATGTACTTATATTTCAGTGATAATTCTCTTCACGTGTAGTGACACTTGAAAGAGGTGTGTGTTGCATCGAGCATCAGCTCGACAGTGACTGTTACTGCTCAGCTCTGTCTGTCGAACTCATTTAGCTGGAAGGCAGAAGCTGATAAAAGAGCAAGAAATGCTTCCTTCAAAACCAGGAACAGGCCAAAATCTGACATAATCCAATCCGGCATGTTTTTACCAGCTTTTGTTTTGTGTTTTTTGTGGTTCTTTTAGACTTCTGTTTAATTCCTGCACAAAGTAGAAAACCTGGAATGACACAATTCGGTCGTACTTGTATTCTGTACCGGCACCGATCCAGCCAGCTTTTCTGTACTAACACCCTTGACGACCCACACACACACACACACACACACACACACACACACACACACACCTACATCTCAGTAAATTCAGATTAAACAACTGAGACCAAAAAAACAGAAAACAGGGATAGAAATATATTCTGAAAATATATTTTTAAAACTGTGACCATGATAGTGCTTATAAAGATAAATAAATATATTGACACTATATATATATATAAACTTATACAGTGAATATTTATTATGTTATTTGCTATTTTTAATGCATGACCTCTGACACAGAGGTATGCTTTGACAGTTTTGTTAAAAATGAAAAAAAGTGCTGTGTAATGTGCTCAAAACACACACACACACACACACACACCTCACTCCTCCTACAGCCTCACACTTTGCACCAAGCACGTCCTGTCGATGAAGGACTTTTGTCCGATAACTATCTCATCTCCCTGGAAATAACTTTATAACATCCACTATTATTACTCTATCCATATATACCTACAACATAATGTGTACATCCACCCCCTTACACACACATCATATTCTTTATACAGGCGAAGTTCCTCAGTCTACTTCCTCACAAGGTTGAGATACATATCCCATAACTGTACATATTTTTCTGTTGCAAAAAAAAAAAAAAATGTTGACTAACTTTTTGGTACATTGTGTTGTACAGTATGTGTGTGCTGAATAGTTAGCATGAAGAGCAACAGCACGTATATAAACACACACGGACACTAAGCATTTGATCTACAGAGGCTTTCAAGGCCAATAGTGTGACCTTCCTGCAGTCTACTAGTCAACATTACAGTTATACATGCACAGAAAATAGGAAAAAGGCTAAAAAGAAGAGTTATGTGTGTGTGTCCTCTTGGCATGCCTAAATGGACAAATATTTCAGTTCTCAATAACACATCAAACTCAAAAGTGAGTCAGAAATGAGAGGCTACACTGACATGTCATTCTTCCAGCGTGCATACATTCCTTCAGGATGAGCGCCGCTGCTTTACACAAACACAACCACGTCTAGGGAGGAATGATGAAAAGCTGCAACACCTATTATGAGGCAAAATAACAAGCTCTTATGAGCAGCTTGATTGTTTAGTGAATCATCGATATTGGAGGTGTGTAAAGTAGAGCTAAGTCTCCATTATGGGCTACCGGCTCTGTGGCGCGTTTGATTTTCTGTCAACATCTCTCTTACAAAATCCTAATGCACTCCGTTTAGAAAATATGCATCAGGCTAAAAATGGATTGAAGCTATCGGTCTTTCTTGCGACTGTGAATGTGTGTAAACTGGTTTGAGCCGTTACTCTCTTTCAGTTTAATCACCGTTAGTCCTTAGTCTTCTTTTCATGTCATGGCGAGAAAATCATCAGGAAAGAAATAGCAGTGCAGTCGGGGCTTTACGACAAAAAGGTTCAGCTCAATTCAGAAATGCAGCATCGTGCCAGCTGCTGTTTTTACACTGAGCTCTGAAGAGGATGAGCATTAATTGAGAAATGCTTAAACTCTGTAAAACAACAAGAGTAATTCATGTACGTTTGTTATCAGGCCAAATATATAGATTATTTATTGAACCGCTTTTTAATATAAAATATCCTGTTCTGAAAATGATCAGTTTTGTCACTTTAGTTCATATGACTTTGCGTCAAAGACTGTCAGCACTTCACATCTTTTCTGTCTGAATGTCATGATTTTCAGTGTGTGTGTTGATAGAAGGACAGAGACGGGCACGGAGACGAGGCTACGCCCTGGGTTGGCACAGGGGCTCAGCCTCCCGGGGAGCAAAGAACAGATGGTTATGGAACACTCCACTAGTATAATGGAGCTGAAACTAAGATGCCAGCCATTCTCATCAGTCTCTCCCTCTCTCTCTCTCTCTCTCTCTCTCTCTCTCTCTTTCTCAGCTGCACGGTTGTCCTCCGCCTGCCCTGAGTCGCAACCCTTCCGTCCTGCCTAAGTACCATAATAAATCCACACGTAATGCTCTTCAATGAGGTCTCCTACATGTATCATTTTTCTTCTGCTATATTTATAATCTGCCACTTTAGCCTTGATTAGCAAATGGTACTCAAGACACCTGGGTGAGATTCTTCGTGACTGATGAGGACAAGCAAACGAGTCGGGGAGTCTAAGCAGATGAGATGGCCACAAATTACACACAACAGCATAATGTGGGATTACTGTAAAGAGGTGAGGATTATACAGCGTCCTTAAAGACTGCATTGCAGCATCTCTAACCATAATTTTACTAAAATAAATAAACAGAAGCTACTAATAATGTGTATATGCTGTAAAGTCGAAACTATTAGTTAAGTTTAACTAATAGAACTGTAAATGTAACTGTTTTCTACACTTTCTTTTCTCTATCTCTCTTGTGTGTGATACTTCAGCTCACCTCTGCTACATGGTGTTCATCACTTGGTGTTAATCTTACTTATTGTTAAATTTATAGTGCACTCTTCTGCATTCCTCATCTGCTTTTGGCAAAGAAAAGCCCCATTTAGCTATTCATTATCTCAACATGCAAACTGCTGTAGCCAGCTACACTAAGCCTCCTTTTATTCCCTTTAATACTCATTTGAAAACACCTTCATTATAATAATGTATTTTGATTAATGGCGTTTATAGCGGCGCCAGGTCACGTAAACTGCTCACCCATAAATTAAACTAATAAAAGAAACTTGATAAAATCTTGCACAGATGTGCAACATTTCAATCCCTTTTCGGTATCATCCATCTTAAAACAAAACACACACATAATATGCATCCGGTCTTAAAAGAATAAACATGAATCAGTGATGTAACTGTAAATAATCACTCCACAGAATGATTCGTTCATGCATTCATCTTTGGTAAGAGATTTATCCTAGTCAGGGTCGAGACGGATCTGGAGCATATCGTGGGCGTGAGGTGGGAATACACCCTGGATGGAATGTCAGTCCATCACACACACACACACACACACACAGACACACACACTCATTCACACCAAGGGGAAAGAGTTGAGCCAATCTACCAACTGGCATGTTTTGGAGGAATTTGGAAAACCCAGAGGTTTTCATTCATACTCGTAAATTCCCCACACAGAGAGTAACCCGAGCTCAGGATTGAACTGAGGACTCCGTGAGACGGCAACACTACCCGCTGCACCACCATGTCGCCCTCCACAGAAAGAAAAAAATCTCTAATATATGCACATGTACCTACTGAGAAAATCTGCCAAACACTCCGAAAATGTACAATAATCAAATAAAATGAAGTGTATGAACTAACAACCAAACAAATAATCTCACAGTAGGTGCTTATACAGGTGCTCCTGGCTTGTTCTTGTTGCACTAGGTCATAATTACGCTGAATGTTTTTCTTATAATGCAGACCTTCCCATTGCCAACAATCAGTGAGGTTCTATTAATTCTGACCAATTTCCACGTAGACAAACGCATCACTTCCTGTAATTACAGACACATGCATTTGGGACTATGCACTGATTTGGAAAGAGTTTAGAAGGAAATTACATCGATACAGACAACAATATAAGCAATGTGCTTTTTAGAGCCATGCAAAAATGATTACGCTATGATTTCATTTGTTTGCTGCATGCACTAAAGCAGAACCGTACCACCCCAAAGCATGCTGAGGAAATTAGCCAGAATGACTCTTGGTGAAGTGAAAGTTAAATGCTGCGCAGAGTTTCCGTGGACTAACTGAACTCTGAAACCAATGGACCACAACAGTTAAGCAAACAGTTCACGTAAATAGGAGCAACAATTCATACCCAAAAAAAAAAAAAAAATGCAGTACAGCTGTACTGCATAGCTTTTATCAAAGTACACTACAGCATGGTTATACTGTACACACAGTAGATAACCACTTCTAATTATTTTCAGCACTGAATAATTCCTTCCTAAGGTTTTGGAGTTTTAGTGGAATGGATCATGTCTTACTTAAAATACATTCTTACTATATTAAAAGATAAGGAATGATGCTCCTACATACAGTCTGTTTCTATAATCTATAGTCTTTTATTTCTTACACATTTATCACATTTTCCCTCTTTAACCCCAAGTCTTCGTGTTTTATTCAGTTATTCATCTTAAAACATGTTATTCAGTAAGTACTATGAACTATTCGTTAACTACAGTAAAGTGTGTAATGTGTAGTAACTGAGGGAGGAATTTACATGTGGACCTGCTGAAGGGTCCTAGGAGTTTAAGGGTTTAATTTAGCAAAACTTTTTCTGTTCTCTCACCACACAATTTATTCTTTAACCACAGAACCATCCCTTACAGAAATATCACTTACATTTCACAAGTGATTTTCTCATATGAATAATTGATTACGTGAATTATATGTGATCACATGTGAAAATGAAATATTCATAATAATATTCATGTGAGGAAAAAAAGCACATGCCCTACATGTGAAAAATTAACCTGTGGGAAAAGGAAATTTTATATATATATATATATATATATATATATATATATATATATATATATATATATATATATTTATATATATAAATATAATCACATGGGGTTTATGGCTAAGCAAATGTGTGAATAGTTAGAAACTTAAAGTCAGATTTCTGTTTAATTATTTATTTAAAAAAATGAATAATCTATGACTACCAATCATTTATACTATTATATATTGCTTATCCAGTTATTTTAAGAAGGAAAGCTCAAATCTCTCATCTCCCAAAGCAGAAATATTCTGTGAAGGCACTTTGTTTTCATGCAGATTTCTAATTGGTGTCTAAACTGTTATAGCATCCATGCTAACAAAAAGCCAGCTAAACCCAGCAGTAAATGCAGTAGATGGCTAAAGAAAGAGAAAAAATGGGGTAAAAGCTTTGTTGAGGGAGTCGAACATTTTAACATTGTTGTATTTCATCTAAAATCAGTGACAACAAAATTGCCTCGAGCGTGCTTTTCTCCCCCTCTTCACAAACTTAACTATGACATCTGGCATGGGTTTATGAAAGGCAAGACAACAGACACTCCTGAAGCTCAGCAAATGTGTGTCATGTGAGAGAGAGAGAGAGAGAGAGAGAGAGAGAGAGAAAGAGAGAGAGAGGGAGAGAGAGAGAGATCTTACTGGAGGGTCCAAATCTAAAGAGATCAGTAATTACCATTATTTAAACAGCTTCAAATAACAAGTGGATTATGCCTCACTAGTCTATTGTCAGGTACAAGCGCTTTTTAAATATGATGTAAAGCTTTTTGCAGTGGAAATTCCCAGAGCTATAACACACAACACAGTGGAAACATGAACCTATAACAGCAACCTGATCAAAAATGGTCCTTTAGCCATATATATGTGTATATATAAGATAGATTATATGGGGAATCTAAACGATATTTATATTTGAAAATTATGTTTCAGAACCTTATTAATAATAATACATTAAGTTAGAATGTAATGATAGAGTAATAAAAGAAAGGGCTTTTGTGCTTGCCATTCCGGTGATAGCACTAATATTATTAACTAATATTAATTTGCACTCTACTTTAGTAGTAAATACATACCCATTCATATTGTCTTAAACTCAAATGTAGGAATTTATATGTGCCACTATGTTGCTGTATGATATAACGGATACATCAGTATGTTCAATGCCAGTGGGAGGCGGCGTCATTGTGCAATGGATGTGTATATAATGATGTAATCATTAGTGGATCTGCAAATCTTTTTTTTTTTTTTTTTCCAAAAATAAGTTTCAATATGCATGACTAATGCTATTTCTGTCGACCTCAGTGTGTTTGAGTGTGTTTTTTTTGTGTTTCAGTGTGTTTTTGAGTGTACGTGAGATGAACAGGGTCTTTATCCGCCACAAATTTGTGTAAGGATTGTCATGCATCTCCCTCTTGTGGACCAGGATGGAATTACTGCCTTTTCACATTCTTTCTCTCTCTCTCTCTCTCTCTCTCTCTCTGCTCCTGTGAGAAACACTGATCGTGTTGGTCTTCCTCTTCTCCATGCTTCTTCTGCATGTACAGCTTGTGTCTTGTGCACACGCCGCTGACCTCTTGCTCAAATATTTAGATGTTCGATTGTCAGGCCCTTTAAGGAACTCTTACGCAAGCTTCGCCATAAACAAATCGATGGGCCGAGTTCAAATGGCACGCTGAACATGAGAATGTAAACAGGTTCCTTTAGCGAGGACACATCCAACCCGAGTGCTGTGGAGTGAATAGGATGCAAATTTATGCACAGTCATATAGTTTGCATGTGCATACAGAGCAGGAGGGAATATAGCCAGAGTTCAGCTACTAAAATTGGAGGCAAACACTTGGACCTTGCTGAGTTGAACATTGTAGGGGAGAAACAGAAAAATTAAGTGAACGCGTATCTCTGTACATTTGCAGGCAAAGCATACACATCACGGCATGCATTCACACAAAAGCAGAGATAGCTGGCCACTGATACGCCATGGCTTTTATACAAAGGCCACGTTGCAATATTTCATAGGACTTGTGATAAAGATTCTGGGCGATAATTGTGCACTATCATGTCACGGGATGTGCCTGAGAGAATGATAAATTCTCGGTGACCCCTCGTCAAGGCCAGGGGAAAAGGACAGCATGCCCTTGCTGTTCCCTTAAGGGATACACATCTCACTGCACCCCCAACCTTGGCCCTCGTGTTCACCGTATTAATATCTCCACACCAGACTCTGACAGTAGACCTTTATGTATGGTCCATGGGCGAATATATATACGTACATTATATATTACACAAAACATACATCATTCTTCTTCAGACTGTTCGAATAGGAGCCAGGAAAAAAAAAACAGATAGACAAAGCTGCAGCACTTTATAATTAATGACTTTTTACATTTTTTTTTTCAATCATTATTATACTCACTTGTTTCTTGATGCCTCATGCTGCCGTAGACAACCATTTGGCTTTCTATTGCACTTTTGCCTTTTGTATTAGCCTGCGAGCCACAGACATTACTTTTAATATTCCCACAGGCATGTTGAACTGCACCTCTAAATGAAAAAAAAAAACACCTTTAAAATGCTGTAAGAGATTGAGAATGGACAAGGCAACAGCAGGCATGGTCAGCTGAGTCAGAGACATATTACCATGTCTCTAAACGGAGAGCATGTGTGGTGACACCAGGCCTGTCCACATATCGATTGCTCCACTGGCTACAACACTAATAGTAGTGGAGAGCCATTGAACTTTAAAGCAAATAGTCCTTCTTCCTGCCCAGGGCAGATCAATACATCACAGTCTAGCCATGCAGCATGCCTGGTAATGCCTCTGTCTGCCTGGACTAATGGTCTGAACGGTAGTTACTGAGAAACAGAAAAAAGTTTTCCTCCACCTGACTAAAGCATCTAGAAAAACCATAAAAACTATGCACTCTTCTATATTAAAACCAGTATAATGTTACAATGCAATTACAACAAATATAAAATTTTCTGCTGCTAAATAGAAATATTGAATGGATTTATATTGGTATCAGTTTCTGAATGTGTCATCTATTTAAATTCTGCAGCGAGAGTAGAGCAGGTTCAGAAATTTTCCTCTAATGCACAGTAAGTGTCTGCGCAGTTTATCTTACAAATGAACAAAAAGAGCAAGAGAGTGATATTTTTCAAGACTTATACAGGTTATTTCACTCCATACTGATATAAATACTTTATTCAAAAAGAACAGCTAATGTGTTCTACAAATACAGATACAAATAGGAGGCACACTATTTATTTTTATTATTTAATTATTATTTTTTAAAGAAAGCTTACATCAGGAGTGGGATCCTACGAGACACAACAAAAATCATGCAAGGTTTTTTACTTTCATGTGGACGTGAGCAGGTCACACAAAGACCACATTCATTATTATGAATTCAAAAAAAAAAATCTTCTGGTTTAGGCCACACCCACTTCAGTTTACATCCAAATACAGATACAGACATATGCAGCATGATACAGATACAGAGACATATACTGGCATTTGGGTTTCACGGTTATTACTGGCCAAGCATGAGTTTTTGGACTAAAACTTTTTGCCTGTGAGGAATAATTCAAAAAGAACATAAGAGGCTTTCCATCATGAGGAAAATGTTCCCTTCCCTTTACTGTATGGAAGTACCGTACATGAGACCTGACTCAGCCCAGAAACCAAAGGTTCTCTCTGTTGTTCCATTTAAGGGCATTATGACAAAACAGCTGCAAAAAGGTTCAAACCTCAGAAAAAAAGTCTCTTTTCAACTAGAAAGATTTGATCCCTGTCCCATGTTCGTCTCCCACAGAAAGTAAGTGGAACACAGGAAGAAAGAAGAAACCAAGTATGCAGAAAAGTGGAAAGTAGAGCAAGCAAACAAAATGGCTGATGTCAGAGAAGGGAGCAAAGGGCTTGGAGGACCGTGAGCAGAGAGAATACACAGCTGAGAGTCTTTTCCCCACCTGATCCCTACCAAATCTGATCTGAGCCCTGTACTGCTGACCGACGGGGAATTATTGCCATCCTCATGGCACAGTTAACGCAGTGGAAGTGTTGGACAGCTGCAGTGCTGATGCATATTTCACACTCCATACACAAGCTCTCCAGAGAGCAACACAGAATGATCGAAATGTTTCACCAGTGATACTTTCTGCAGACCGTTACACATTCTTCTGAACTGAATTCCCAGACTCAACTAGCCAGAACTCTGTGTGCTCTGTGCCTGTAATAGACAAAATGCAGTGACAGAAAATGGCCCAAATGAGTAATTCCATCACACTGAAAATGAGGAGAATATTCTGAATTCAATTTGAGTGTCTGATGGGTCCAGCCTCCTCATTTCTTAATGTCACTTTAACGTTGTGCGTGTTAATGAAGAGACAGGAGGTTAGGCCTAACTCGGAGCCATTATCCACTTATTAGAAGCATTGACCCTAATGCTCCCCACTCCATTAAACTGTATGAGGACGTGTCCCCCGCCACGAGCCAGAATGAGATAGGCATGTGTGGAGATGAGAACCATCAACCGTTCAGCTTGACTGGGCTGAGCTGAAGTGTGAATGCAATGACGCCCCTGTCTATTCTGACACCGCCGGAGCGGGACACCCCGAATTCAGCGCCCGCCAAGCGCACACACACTGGCACACTCGCAACAGAACTACTGACATGGGTCACTAGCTCCACTCATCCTCCCACTTATCTCCTGACAGGATGTATCTGTCAGGTTGCGGGCGAGGCAGGATGGTCGTAATAGACAATTTGAAAGTGTGACGAGTGTTGGGTGGATATGAACGGCTGTTAGAAACGGGGGTGGTTTCAATTGTATGTAAGACCGCTGTCCATAGAAAAACCCACACAAAACACGGCAATGCTTCAGTGACTGCTTTGCACTTTGTCACCGAACCAAAAAAGAAAATGTGAAGGCCTTTAGAGCTATACATTTTATTAGTATCTATTGCACGTCTAACATCTAACACAACTTCTATCCATTGTCCTACAAACTGACACACACTGCTGTTACACACAGTCTTTTCAAAGGCCAGAGGAAATATGTGATTTCTTGCACTTGAAGGTTTATTTTCATGATTGGAGTGTTTGTGTTGTAATTTGCACCATGATTAGAGCCACTCTGCTTAATTCCCCTTAAGAAAAAAGAACGAGTTTGCCACTGCAAGGTCAGCTAGTGGCATTTGCGTCTGATAGTCACACAGCAGTGGCGCTGTCCCATACCTGATCCCAAACTCTGCTCATAACACATCATTTGGAAATGAATAAATAAGCATAAAAGCCTGTTCACTTGCAAGACAGTGCAGCACATGGTGAAGGGATTTGCTTCCAGCAGTTTTTCATTTCCCATTTATCTCCTCTGATTTCATTTCACATCATGTCATCTAGATAAACTTTAACCCCATCAATTGGAAGTCTGGGCCAATAACAGAGTGCAAGGCTCAGGTCTGGAACACACAATACAGAGGTACTGTTTATTATTACAATAAGAAGCTTCTGCTGCCCCTCAGTCATAACAATGTCTCTTATCACTAGCAAAAAAACAACAAACTAGCTAGATAGCTAGGGCCCAACATGTGTACATTTGAAAACGCAGGTTTTATGTTTTGGCTACACCAGCATTTGCAGTCTATTTTCCAAAAGTTTCCCATTCACACTGAAACACAAAAATGATAAAAAAAAAAAAAAAAAAGCCCCATCCTGGCCAGGTGCATTGGGTGTCTGACCTATGACCTTTAGGTCTCTTCCACCATTTTTGTATGTTCTGATAACACAAAACTGTACAATGCGGCTCTGTAATTAATTCTTACTAACTTAGCAGCAGGAAGTAATCAAGTGTTACCAAAGTAGTTCCTCAATAATTACTACTCACTCTAATAAATACTATGTTGACAAAAGTTTAATGATTTAGTAACTGATATTAAATTACTATGCTGACAGTTGAAAATGGCAAACAACTTGTTATCCAATTCACTGTCAATCATACATTGTCCTTTCTTTGTCATTGCATTAAGCATTAATGAATTAAATACTGATAATTAATTAATGTTGAATTAATGTTGAACAAAGAAAGTGCTAAATAAATGCCCTTACTCTTACTATTGAATCACTAGTGACTAGTATTCAAAATTGGATAAGATATTGTTACAGTTTTATCAGCATAGTAATTTGATATTACTAAATCATTACAGCATAATAGTTTATTATAGTGATTAGAAATTATTGAGGAACTACTACGCATTGATTAAGGAACCATGTTGCAATGTGTTACTCATAATAAAAAGTAGTCAAACATGCCACTAAAATAAATACAAAAACTAGCATCGTCTTGGAATATTGGAGATCCTATGTTTCCTACACATTACTCATCATATTACTCATTTACTGGCCTCCAAACAGGACCTACATGATTACTTCAGTGGTCACTGACTTTTAATGCCTCATAACAATACTTTGGTCTTGGTCTTTACTGTGCCAATGAGAGCTGAAAATGACTGCTATGTTGGCGTGTATGTGGGGAGCAGGGCATTTGGGGATTTCCCAGTAGGTGAACCTGTCCTCTGGCTTGATGGAGCATGTGCAGCTCTACATCACAGCAATCAGTGGTGCTACAGCTGCTACACAAACAAGCAGTTAACCCACAGCCTGTCCTTTTACGTGTCGGGATTAAATTAGCGAGCTGATACACATTTCAGCTGTCTGCTGTTACTGTTCACTTTATATAACACACTAACATGATTTGAAGCGAAAAAAAGAGAAAA
Source organism: Pangasianodon hypophthalmus (assembly GCF_027358585.1). Classification (NCBI taxonomy): domain Eukaryota; kingdom Metazoa; phylum Chordata; class Actinopteri; order Siluriformes; family Pangasiidae; genus Pangasianodon; species Pangasianodon hypophthalmus. Next base: position 6,727,196 of record NC_069733.1, on the reverse strand, counting down.
GGGCATAAAGGCACAGAAGCCGAGACAATAAGAGATCACAGTGAAAGGTGGAGATAGAAGCAGAGTTGCAGGCTCTAGTGCTTTTCCAGCCTCTGGTTAGGAGGAGAGCTGGAGAGGCAAGATCTATCTGTAGCTCTTAGCAGGGATTACAGGGGCCACTTGTTCAGCAGAGCCCACTTCTCATTACCCCAGCCTGGCTCAGACACAAGCATGCCAGCAAAATCTGTCACCAGAGTCCAGCACAAGTGGCAATCCAAATTGAAAAAAGTCTGCCATGAGTGGAGGAAAGGGGGAGTGAGAGAGAGTGGGAGAGAGAGAGAGAATGTGAGGAGAGGGGAAAAATGTGGTCGGTCATCAATTGTTGGCAGTAGATCGCAGGCGAAGATTATTGGAAGGCAACACTGGAGCAGATGTCTGATGAGTGTCTATTAACCTGCTTCCTAAACGCAGACACATGCACACACACACACACACACACACACCACTCTAACTCGTACTTCCTGATTCCAGCTCATCATGATGTCAGACTATGAAGACTTGGCCATTCCTGTAGAGGGGCACGTAATCCCTGAGAAAGAAAATGAGACTAGTTTTGCAGCACTGTTGATTTGTTGGACTTATTTCATTGGCAGCTGACTCAAGCTGAGGCATGTCACTAAAGCCAGTAGTCCTTCAGAGAATCCTTCTCTTCTGTCAGAATCGAGCTCACCAGCAGACTAGGAAAGGTTACTTCTGTGTCAGCCATCTTGGAGTGCTTCCCAAGTGTACACACAGCCCTGATATATTTGGAACAGATTTGTGTCTAATTGATAAGTGCATACAACGTTCAGCACGACATAAGAGATTTGGTGTGCTTAGTGAACTCACAGAGGCCCAAGAGGCTTGGCTTTAGTTCTGTCTCAGCTTTGGCCGAGCAGTTGCCATATGGAATGTACTATAGCCCGATCCCACGGCAGAGATCTCCTGTCCAGATCCCTCAGGACAAACATTCAGCACTAAAATGAATATAACAGATTCAGAATCCCAGGATTCCCTTAAATAGCTCTGGAATGGTCAATGGGGCTTTGGAACAAAAGTCAAGCACGGCTTTCCAGACAATCTAGCTTATCAATGTATTGTGACGCAGTGTCCTAAAATGCAGCTCTCATGGAACCATTGTTTTGCTTCCATGTCAGTCTTGTCACTTTTCAGTTTTAACTCAGGTTGCAACTGTGAATTCTCATACCTTTCATACCTCAGTTGTCAGTGTTACTCAGTCTTGAATACAATAGCGTGTAAAAGTGTGAAAGTGAAAAGTGTCAGTCAAAACCAGTACCTCATTACTTCAATAGTGGACCAGACTGGCAGAAAAAGACAATAAATCACAACTGTAAACAGTGGACTCTCATGAGTTCATGGTGATACCCTTCTTAAATTATAGCATTTAAAATATTTGTAACAATAGATAGCGTGTCCTCCAGAACTATTGGCACCCTTCATAAAAATAAGTAAAAAGATTGTATAAAATAAACATTATTATGGATACAATTATTCAAATGTTTAGCTCAAACCCTAGGAGAAACTATTTATCTTTGGAGTTGTGTTTAACCATGTTCTCTTCACTGGGGTATGAATACATGGAAACATGTAAAATCCCTTTTTATTACCATGGGAAAAAACAAAGAACTCTTACCACAAAAGAGATGGCTGTTGACCTGCACAAATCAGGCAATCGATGCAAAAAAAAAAAAACATAAGCAAATAAAAATACCATTACATTTCATTTTCCTAAAAGGTGGCAATAATTCTGAAAAGCACTATATAAGTTAAATGCCAGAGTACTGATTTTTGGAAATGCATCTATCATAATGTCATAATTCAGCGTCATTTCCCCCTACACACACACGCATACACGTATGTACACGCACACACACACACACACACACACACGCGCGCGCACTTACAGACCATGGACAGAAACCATCTGAAATACAAATCATCTCCACCCAATCATCAGAGCCTGGGCAGTTTTCTTCCATTAAATTTATTTTTACAAGCACGCAATAAGCATGACCTGGACTGATACGGCTGGCCTGGAGCAATATGGGGAGTGGTGTTGGCTGGGGGGGGAGGGGGTGGTGGTGGGGGGGGGGGGGTGCAAGGAGAGACAGAAAAAGAGGAGAAGAAAGGATAGAGAGGAGAGTCTAACCCTTTCCACATCTGGCGCTGTATTAAAGTCATATGGAGTGGCCCTGTGCGGCAGCCCAATCAGGTCTGATCGGGGTGATGTCATGGCCCCCGTCGCTGCCTCTGACCCCCAACCTCACACACGCACATATACACACACACACACACACACGCACACACACACACACACACACACACACACACACACAAAGTTCTGCAGATCAGCACTGTCAGAGCGCCAGCGAGCTGTCATCAACAGAGCCCGAGCGAGGGATGAGGAACGAAGGAGAGGGATAAAGGGATAGAGGAAGATGGGGAGAGGCAAATGTAAGGAACAGCTTGGGATATTTCATCCTGGCAGACAAAAGACAAGCAAGAGACAGAGGGACAGAAGAGAGAAAGAGGAAAGAGAAAGAGCAAGAAACAGAGCTACCGCTTTAGTTTTTTTTTTCCCCAATGTGATTCCATGCTTTAGTTTTTTTTATGATGATTATTCCTGTAACCATCCTGTATCATGTAAATAACACATGTACTTTAACTTCACAGCATTTGCTTTATTTTTTTTTTAAAGCTATCAAACATGTTTTTAGGATATTCAGCATGTTTATAGTCATTACAGGATGATTTGCAAAGCCTGGCCAAACCCAGTAATTTTACTGAATATTGTATAACACGACATCCTTCAGGTGCAGGTTCATTTACCTGAACTATACCAAAGACTCCAACCAGGCTCTGATAGATTTCAACTGATTATCAACAAACAATAGCTGCTAGTGGCAGAATTAGGGTTTAGCAAAAAAATAAATAAATAAATAAAAATAAAAACATAAATCTAAGCTCATGACTTTTTCATTTAAATTGCAGCAAGTCAAACATGTTTAAATCTAATTTAATCATAAGGCTTTAGAAAGAACCTGAAAAATCTGCTTAGGGAACAGGTACATGGGCAGCATGCTGTGTAACAGGCAGCATGGGAGGTCTGGAGAAATGCTCTATGGGCCCTTTCAGATGAACGGTGCTTTAGCTGCTGAGAAGTGACCCCCATGGAGCATGTCATTTGGATGTAATGAGGTCAGATTACAGGTTGGGTGGCAGGTTATCCCTCGTTCATTAAAGGCCCCACTTTGGGACTGGCTGGACGGAAAGAGAGGCGTGTGTGTGTGATGGAACTCAATAACACTTGATTCAATATAAAAAGAGCCTTGGCGCCACCCAGATGCACGCAGGCCGGATGCTGGAGAAGGCCAAGAGCAGCAGGAGTTCAGTGTCCAAGCCTCTGAACAAGCCGTGCCTTGTTCCCCACTTTAAAGAGCAAAGCAGATAAATCCAGAGCAATGCAAGCTCAGTGACTAGGAAAACCTGAGCACAGGAACACCTGGGGATCAATAGGGCTTAAAGAACTACAAGAAAGAAGCTGGCTGAAGGACAGGATGTCTGGCCTTGTTTTTTTCATTCATTCATTCATTCATCTTTAGTGACTGCTTTATTCTGGTCAGGGTTGCGATGGATTTGAAGCCTATCTTGGGAACAGTGGGTGTGAGGCAGGAAATACAGCCTGGCTGGGTCTATTATAGGGCACTGTGTACACACACATTAATACACTTGTTCACACCTAGGGGCAATTTAGTGTAGCTAATCCATCTACTGGCATGTTTTTGGGAGGTGAAAAGAAACCAGGGAACCTGGAGGAAACCCATTTTGGAGAAACTCCACATAGACAGTAACCCAAATTCGTGACTGAACCAGGGACCTGAAGCTGAGGGGCCAATGCTGAGCCACGGTACCATCCTAATCTATACACCAATCTATACAGTTCATAAAGGCTAATAGGTAAATATTTAACAAACTATCATCTCCTGGTTTCCAAAATTTAGAGTTTATTAAGGCCAAAAAAAGTATATAACATTCATTCATCTTCAGCTACCACTTTATCCTGGTCTCAGGGTCCAAGTGGATCTGGAGTCTACCCCAGGAACACTGGGAGCAAGCCGGGAATACAGCCCTGGATAGGACACCAGTCCACTGCAGGGCACCATGCACACGCACACTCACACACTCTAGGGGAAATCTAGATTATCTAGATCTAGAGCCAATCCACCTACCAGGAGAAGACATGGGAGGTAACTGGAGAACCCAGAAGAAACCACAGATACATGGAGAAAATGCAAAACTCACAGACCGTATGTAACAGTGAAGTCCTATCTAAACATTGACACATTGTGGATTCACACAATTCCAAACAGAATATCTCCCTTGTTAATCAAGTGGCATCATGAGTCTATCTTTCTCAATTTCCACACTAAACAGATCACTTTCTAAGCCCAGGCTGGCATCTGCGCCGAATGATGTTTATAGAGCTCAAGTGGAATCATCGGGGTTACCTTCGCAATTATGGCCCAAAACTCCATTATCAGCCGCCATCATCATATACAGTTTTCCACACTTAAAGTCTCCTCCGCCTCGAATGCCAGAGCGCCTTTTAAGTTAATCCCTTAAGAGGCCTAGGCTGTATAAGAGTTAATGAAAATGAACATGCTGAGAAAGCCACACGAGCCACTGCATAAATCAGAGCCCAGGCCTCTAAACTCTCGCTTTCCATACAGCGTCAATGCTGTAATGCTCCTTCTGATATTATGTAGGCTGTAAATAACAATGAGGCATGATGTTTTTTAATGCAGCTTTATAGCTCCACATACACTGCACTAATGGCAAGCTATATACTACGTCTAGTATGTGTGGTGCTAATGTATATTATACTTAAGCTGTACATGTACATTTAGTAATGTAATTCACTTACAGCTACAAATGATTACTTCACTGTAGAATAGTTAAAACAGGGCCATTTTAAACAGGGCTGAAAATTAAATAGATAACGATTCAGATTCTCAAACACATTGGTGGATTTGTGATAATGTGTTTAGAGAGACTCAGCACCGGATAAAGAAATAACCAGGCTAATGAAGACAGTTCTGCTTCGTCCCTGCCCCCACCTTTTTTCTCCTCCTTATTAGAGAAGCGGAGCTGAGGCGCAGTGGGTGCAGTTGATACGATCAGCCCTCTGACCCCTGCAGCTGTTGAACGTGAATCTCCCAGGGTGGCGCTGCAGCCAGGTTCAGCTGACCTGGGCAGGTTGGGTGACTGATACAGCCTAAGCTAATAACAAGGACAGCGGGCTGACCTGGTGGGGGAGAAGTGCTGTCTGGGGCAAATATATTCCAGACATCCGACAACACAGTGTGGAACTGGCTTTCTCATCTATGTTTGAGGAATTCAAAGGTGTGAAAGTCATAGGCATTGAGAATTCCTCTTTTTGCTTTAGAAAAGGTTTTGAGGGCAGGATTTTTTGCTTGTGGCTAACAACAATGTTAACTCAAATCATGTCCTTTATACCATAGTGCTGTTGAATTCCATAATCTAATTGGTCAGAAGGTATTGAATAATTTTCTATAACAGCATGGCTCTACATTTTTTTTTATTAATATACTCATTCTATTATGTTATGGTTTCTATAGTTACAGCCCATTGACAGGGACTTGTATAGCAGACACACCACAAAATCCTCGACTAATAATAAAAGGATAAAAAACCATGTTATTTAACAAAGAAAAAATACATCCCTGATACGGTGAATTTTTCTGTAGATAAATTTATATAATATTTACTGAAGGAGTCTCCACTGTCGGCGATTTGTATCCATCAATAGGTTTTTAGATTTCTCTGTAAGAAGACATGCTGTTTTTTTTTTTTTTGTATTATTAAACTTCAAGAGAGAGAAAAAGAGAAGCTGGTAAGGGAACAACTGTTTAGAACCGCCATAATGTAAGTGATAACTTGCATCACATACTTGTTTCACAGATGTTCCACAATATTAAATGTAACTATAAACAGATAAAAAGTACGACTTTGTTTAAATAATAAAACAATTAGTAAATGTTGGCATATTGCTATGTTATAAGAACTTCAGAGTGGTAATAATAGCTCCACTTCACATAGGGCTGAAAAACACCACTCCATGTATGTACACCTGGCAAGCTACACAAGTCAAAAGAAATTACATTACCAGCTCAGCGTAGGGAAAGTGAGTGTGTGTAGCAGTGGGCTACTTGACCCAGCTGTGTAAAGGTAGTGTGAGGTAGATCATGGTGCTCACATACAGAAAGCTTTCCTCTGGGCCAATTAGGACACACTTTGAGCCAAAAGCTCCCTTAATGTTATGTCAATCTTGACTGTTTACAACCACACTGCTCCTATTTTTTTCTATGTTTTTCTTCTTTGTTGTGTTATTAATAAGACCTCTTATAGTTCTTCCACAGAAAATCACAAAATGTAAAAAAAAAAAAAATTATTATTTTTTCTCCAGATTTGTGCTTATTTTCAGTGCAAAAGCCACAAAAGCACTGAATGCACCAGTGTTGAGATTTGTAGCAGGAAATCTGATCTGGAATCACTATAGGCTACCTGTCAGTTTGTCAAACATACTTGCACATACACTCTGCAATGTGTGCAGTCACGTATCTAGCGCGCGGGTGGGCTAATCTTGTATTTATTGTTGCTGCTGTTCTATTAGAAAACCCATAAGAAGCCGTGCTCATATCAGTCATCCGGTTCAGAGAGAGAGAGAGAGAGAGAGAGAGAGAGAGAGAGAGAGAGAGAGAGAGAGAGAGAGCACTAACCTTCCCGTACGGCCAAATGCACCGTCCTCACCGCAGCCTATTGACCAGAGCAATAAGCCATTCTATATGGAGTATTAAAGTCATTTTCCACATGCTACCTCAGCATCACTCATTGTTCATGCAAGCTCCTGCTGACCATGGGGGGAAAAAAGAATACGGTAGAGAGCAAGAAAGAAAGAGAGGAAAGGAGAAAGACAGGGAGAGAGATGGCAGGAGGCACTGAGAGAATTGTGGGAAAAAAAAACCTTGTGTGCTCTCAACTAAATTGCAACACTTTACACCGTTACACCAGTTAAAAGCGCTCCCTCCGACGGAATTGTTTTTCATTCCTTTCTTTTTTCCCCATTCAGTTTCTGTCGCTTTCAGCTGTGAAAGGCACGGTGATTATCGTGGTCACTCGAGGGGCAATTTTAGCGCTGTCAGGAGCGAGGCTGGAAACAGCTCGCAACCCTTTAGAATATATGCTGACTGCACTAGAGTGCCTGTGCTCTTTCACAGCGGATGCTGTTCTGTAGAGGCCACACTAATGTGAAATAAAGGGGGTCTCGTCAACATGCTGGTCTTGTGTAACGTTTTCCGAGGCCCATCTGCGTACTCCGGATGCTCTCGGTGTCAAAGGTGCAGGTGGAGACGTGAGGAATGTATCCAAAGCCACTATAGCGAAATCTGCTCTGCAGTGAGCCTGTGTGACAAATGATTCCAATCTAGGCTGCGCATGCCCTTGACTTGACCCTGACCGCCGCTCGCAACCGAGCAAGTGCAGTCACCGGAAAAGATGTTGTGCTCTAATAAAGCTCCGGTCCAGGTGGTGGACGAATGGAGAAGTGAGTGAATGAGGGATGGGGAAGGGGGTTGGACATCTCAGGTGCAGGTGGATAATGAGATCGCTTGTTTGCTCACTGAAAATTACCTTACAAGACCTTGCACTGCAGCGAGGCCATCACACCTACCTTATGAATTGGGCTAATTCCACAGGGTGCGTGTTGTGTCAAGGACTGCAATCTCTTTTTACACAGCAGCTGTATAGTGCAAACATGGAAATGGGCTCCGGTGGCGCTCTCTTTCTTGCGAATTCCCTTTACAAAGCGTTACCCCCACCTGAATCATAAAGTTAACGTGCCAAGCTCTGTGGTGGCAATGCACATCTCTCTGGAAAGGTCCGGATGGCATGCTGGGTATGCAAATGAAAATTCTCCTTCTCTTATTTTCACCTCATACCACCCTGCTGGCAAAGCAATCCCTCACTTCTAATCCTTCCCTACTCTCACTCTTACTCCCAGAATCACACCACACAGAGAGCGTCTGACAAAAACATGCCAATTCAAGGGCTAATGTTAAAAATGTAGCCGATTCAAACTGAACACACACTAATGCATTCAAGTATGAATAAAACAGCAAAGCATGAGGGTTCTCCTTTCTCTCGGACATTTCGGTTTGAAATATCACACAGTCAGATCTGAATAAAACATCAATTTGCATATTGTCTGCTTTTCTTTAAAAAAAAAAACAACAACACATAAAATGATTACTGTTTGTTGAAGATTCTGACTCGTGGCCCTGGCTGACTTTGTCTGTACAGCACAGGAAGGTTTTCAAAATCATGCTCTCAGCCTTAAACAATACATCTAACCTCATAAGAGCAATGTGTCGAGTTCCAGCAGTAAGGAAAGCAAGGTTAGGAGACAGCACTAATTCACCAGGTGTGTACAATGCGATCTGAGAGCCCAAGATGAAATCCCATTGAGTTCTATCTGGTCAACAGCTTTAACAGAAGCGACATTAGCATGGTGTTGACACACCACAGATCCTGCTCAGGAGCTGGAATGAACCGACAAGGCGCAGGAGCAGCGAGACATCAGTGTGTTTTTGAGAGCAGACGAGATTGAAAAACATGTCACACGCTGCAGAGAAAGCAGGCCGTGCGTGACACCAAGAGTAGATGGGGACACGCTTTGCTTTGAAAGCAAGAGCTTCAGAGCTTGGTAATACGTAGGCGTGCAAATGCACACAGTACGTGACAAATAGGGGTCATACTAATAACAAAAACAAAAAGAACATACTGACTTGTATAAATACCACACACAAATACACAGTGTTATTCCTCACAAATTAGTTCTGATCATCACATGGAACAATCTAAATAGAAGAACTGACCTAAATATGAAAACATACCTGAATGTAATTACATCCAGAGTAATCAATCTAAATGCACGCACTGGCAGTAGTTCCAGTTGCAAGGCACATGAGTTTATGTTAATGATGTTTATGTTAATGGAATCATAATTATTTCTAGTAACCTAGTAACCACAACTGTACATAGCGACTTGCATGGTGGAAGTTCTACATAAACAGATTAAAAACAACGGCTGTTTTGTGAGAGGAGATGTTTATTTAGCATTTTTGGAAGGAGTCTCTAGTGTCAGAGCTAACGCTGTTCCTTTAAGTCTTCCAACAGTCTTCAGGATGGAGAGCTTTGTCTTATAAATGTCAAGAGAGAGAAAAAGAGAGGTCAATGAGGGAATGACTATTTATAGCTGTTCAAGTGAAAGTGATAACAGGAACTAATTTGATTCGCAGACATTGCGCAACATTAAATTGAACTATAAGCAGATAACATGTACAATGTGTTGTTATTTAATAAATAAAATTGTTTTTGTCGGCACATTGCTGTGGTGTAAGAAGAATAAAACACATGCTGATATTAGAAAATAATCAACTTCAGGTGGTAACAGTAACTCTGCATCACGTCAGGCCATATCACATCATCACCATTGATTATTTTCCTATAACAACATGCCCTGTCATGTTTTATTCCTAAAGTAATGAATCATATAACCGATAAGCTAGGGGAGAGTTACACGCCTCTTCTGATACATATGCAAACAGACAGCACATCTTGTTTAGACTACAGCGCATGAAGTGCTGTTGAAGTCCAGCCAAACGTATTCCGAGGCAAAAACAGAAATCAGACTTTCTGAAGACACAGGTTTGCCCAAAACAGACGTCATCCAGTTATTTGCAGTTGTAATTGTGGATGTAAGTCAATTTTTTTGTACATTATCCACTCTGAGCTGTATCAAGTTCAGCACCACTGTCTAAATATCTCTTGCAACCAAAAAGTTTCGCCCTGAAGTTCAAAGTAAATACACACGAGACACGAGACTGACATTTGAGGGGAAAATAAAATATAAAAATATGACATTTTGCAGTAAATGATTGTATGAAACTTCCACACTTCTCCCAAAAGCACACACTGTTTTTACCCCTAATGTAATGATGTTTAAATAGTATCTTTAAGGGAGAGCTGTGTACTGAGACACAAAACTGTAAGTCTGTATGTGTGCAAACACTGTCTGTTTACTGCAGACCTCATGGTGAGACTATTAGCTGTTTATTTGAGTATTTGCATTTTAATTAATATGTTTATTATGCCATTTTAAACTTTATTTTTTTTACTATAATATTATTACAATTCTGCTTTATCAGTCTGCATTTTCTTTCCCCTATTTTTTCAGGATTAAAAGCCAGTGTGGTGGTTTGGATGCTATTGAAAAGTTCCTTTTCTATCACCATTACATAAGAAACAAAAAACCTTTCCATGAGAAACTACTGAAGTATCTTTTAAACTTAGCCGCCAACTTTAAAAATGGCCCAGAGTTAGTAAAAATATAACCTATAATGTTAGCTATAAGAGATGATGAGAGTTGGTGATGTATTAAATAGAGCTAGTTTGAAGAATCATCATCTGGTAGATCACTTAAATTGGTTGAAACCAAAAACACATTATAAAAAAAATAAATTAAAAAAAAAAAAACAACAACAACAACAAAAAACAAACCCAACAACAAAAGCTCTTTGCTCACTCTGTCAGTGTCATAGCAGAATGCAAGAGATGCATTTTCAGAGAACAACGGAGAGTGTGTGTGAGTGTGTGTGTGTGCATTTTTTGCCAATGCAGAGGACTACATCAAAGAGGTTTCCTTTGCCCTCTTAAGATGATGAAAATAAGGCTGGCTTTAAAAAACCTGACCCTTGCGGAACAGTGAACCTGCAGGTGGGAAGATTAATGCTGGCACAAAGTCAGCACTCAGACTTGTGCGTATCAATGGCTTTTCAATTCACTTATGCTTTATAACAGGCAAGGTCAAAAAGCAATTTGTGCAACATGAGAAATAAATAAAAATATGCTGGGAGTAAATGAAATAAAATAGAGCAAATATGGGGCTGTGGGGAGAAGAAAGGAGGAAAGATATTTGAGAGGCACAGAAATTGAAAATTTCAGATAATTTTTGATAACATGAAGATTTTTTTTTTTTTTTTTTGGAATTGAGTAACGAGTATTGCCATTAGCGTGGACTTTGTTTTTGTATGTTTTTTCTCTCTCTGCATCTCCACAGCATGCATTCTTCCAGTCACAGACCTATTAATAATCTCATTTGTGTTTTCCAAAACCTTGCCTATTACTGTATTATCATTTTTATATGCTTAATTTGACTACAGTCACACTGTTTATTTCACCTTGAGTTTAAACATAAAGATTATGCATAAGTTGCAATTCTGCCAGTCTTAATTGCTTAATTGTGCCAATGGCATGATTTATTTCACTTAAACAAGCTTCATGAGATTTGGGATGTTGTGTTTTCCAGATGTAAAACACGATCTGCAAAGCAAACTTGATTTGATTTTTCCAAATTGATATTTTAATTCCTTTTTAGCAATAAATCAGCTGAGGAGAAACCAATACTAAGAGTGAATTCCTCATCTGTAGCCTAGACTGGCTTTCTCTGGATTCCTCTGCCCTCTTCATGCCCCTTTACATTGTTGAAAAGAGTCACATAGATACACTGCCTCCATATTCCACCATTATGTGCATATAAAACCAGTATAAGCAGCGTGGCATGTGGATTCAGAGTGTATCAAGCAGCCTGCAGCAGGACTCAGTCTGGAGTGTTATATAAATCTGGGAGTGGAAGTGTGTCAGGGATGATCCCCTTTTCCTCCCTGCATGAGTCTTGGTGTGACTCAGAGGCTCAGGATAAGTGGGGGAGAATTTTTTTTTTTTTTTTTTGGAGGGGCATGGAACGAGTGATGATTCATGTAATCTACTCTAAACTGTTGCCAGCCATTCACTTTTTTTTCCTTCTGTGTCAGGTATATACCAAAATGTACTTTTCCTTTCCCTTGCATTTAAAATGATCTGCATAGCAGGAAACACACTAGGAAGCAATTAGTAAATTCCATAGCTATTTTGTTTGCAATATACTCCGAACTGTTAAAAATAGTTTGCAATACTTGCAGGATTGTTACTATCTAAACCATCCAAAAATGGTCTGATGAGGATGGAAAGGATGTAAATAATATGTTATACCCTTCACAGCCATCAAATCACAACCATTTGCACAATTATGAGCGATTTTGTAGTGGTGAGTTAGACACTGCTCTGGAACATCATCACTAAAATGCCAAATGAGTTTATATCCTTTGGAAGAAGGGTATTCATCTCTCCAATATAACTGTAGAGACTCGAGAGACTGTGCCAAGGAACACTGAAACTCTTCTGCAGGCTTGTGGTGGCCTAAACATCTCACTAAGCCCCTATATGTTAGTTTTGCCTTAGTGTGTATATGTATGTACACTCTCACTGACGGGTTGTTCTGAGTATTTCAGAAACTGCTGATGTCCTAGGGGGTGTCTGGATAGTGGACAGTGGAAGATTAGTAAAACATTCCCTGGTCTTTTTGTGTCCACTGTGGCCGCAGATTGCTGTTCTTGGCTGAAAGGAGTGAAACCCGATGTGGTCTTCTGCTGTTGTAGCTTATCCGGCTCAAGATTCAACATGTTTTGCATTGTGAAATACTTTTCTGCTTATCACGGTCATAAAGAGTGGTTATTTGAGTTACCGTTGCCTCATAAGGTCAGGTCGAAGCAGTGTGGCCATTCTCCACTGATCTCTCTCATCAACAAAGCATTTCTGCCTGCATTACTGCCACTCTCTCTCTTTCTTTCTCTCTCTCTCTCTCTCTCTCTCTCTATATATATATATATATATATATATATATATATATATATATATATATATATATATATATATATATACACACATATATATATATATATATATATATATACACACATATATATATATATATATATATATATATATATATATATATATATATATACATATATATGGTTTGTTATTCACCATTCTGTATAACCTCTAGAGACTATAATCAGAACATAGCTTTTGACCTGTATCTGTATGGTTTTATATGCATTGTGTTAGTGTGTACAGTGGTTTCTAATAAAATGGATGGTCAGTGTACAATGAAAACCTTAAAACTTAATATAAAATATAACTTAATTTAAAGTTTAGACATAAATGAGAGAAACGGTACATTAACTTTGTAAGTGCAAAAGTAAAAATGTACTACTGGTCCATTGTTTTCAATAGTCCTGTCTACTGCTACCTTAATCTTAATACACCTATTTGCAAGAAACTATGCAAAATATAATCAAAGGTTTCCATTTGACTCACTCTTTATATATATATATATATATATATATATATAGTGAAACCTTATGATTCAGTACTTTAGCAGGCCCATCAAGACCTCAACAGAGAATTCCTCATTGCTCAAGATTAGTGTGCTCTCTCCACTAAACACACCATGAGACATCTTTATTTTGCCCCAAGCTTCAGGAACAGAGACTCCTCAGCTCACTCTGGGACACCCGTACTTTTATTAAGCATCACCTCCATGACATTTGTGCTTCCAGAGCAGAAAGTTGCTTTCTAGGATGACTTTCCATGCTATATTTTTAACAGCAGTATTTTCCAGCAGGAAAAAAAGGGGAAGTAGTTTATTATTGTTTAGCAGCTTCCTTCTGTAGAGGAGGAGAATAATGAAACGCTGTGGGGTCAATATTTTACACAGGGATGCATTTTTTTTTTTTTTTGGAACACACCTCTACAGGGCATCTGAGAAACAATGGGTGTTATAACCGAAAAAGCTGTGTGTTATTAATCTCTCCCCGCTCCCTAATCAATCTGTTTCCCGCACCGCAACACTGTAACACATTACGGCATTAAACGAAAGTCCATTTTTCATCGGTGCACAAAAGCGTGGCGCAGGAGGTGATGTCTTCCTCACACAAAGCAGCCATGCATTACAACTAAACAGCTTCCCCAATGTTGTTATATACATTACCAAGCAATTTTGGTCTAAGAGAGAAGTACAAACACTGTAATTTATGTCAATTTATTTCCATTGGCTGACACGCTGAATAAAATAGGCAATACTGTAGCAGGTGTAGTAGAAATCACAGTTTAATAATAGCAGTTGTATTTATTGTAGTACTCTGAGCATGATATCATTTGTTTCTATTGAAATAAAAGGAAATTTGAAGACATTATTCATGCAGCATAAATAAATGAAGCATCGACCATGACACTATATACTTCAATGCTAAATAGTATGACAAAGAATAAAACCTATTATTGTGACATACTATTTAGTATGGTAGTATGAATTTGTGGATGTTGCCATGCATTGCCATTGTGTCTTTATATGGAGAAAATTTTCCAACAAAAAAAAAAAACCTGCAAAGCATATGAGAAGCACTTTCTGAGGCCTCCTAACGAAGTCCCTGGGAAAAAAATCTGATGGATAATGGGCTGATTAGCGTCACTGTGCATGTCTAAAAATCCAATTCAGGTACATACTTCAGATACATTTCAGATATTTCAGACATTTTTTCCCCAGACATTTTTTAGAAATTAGGCAGATTTTTCCCTCAATCATTTTATGATAAACAAGCAAAACATCAGTGAGCTTGCCGTTATAGAAGCTGCCAAAGTCGGAACAGGCAGTGAAGTGGAGCCAGGTACTCTCCAATTAACGTTTTGCGTAAGTTAATGCAAACTGCTGGCAACCGGGAAGCTGCGTCCAAGCACTTGTCACCACAGTTACACACATCCGCCCTCAAATCTACTAAAGCATCCTGATTTGTTTTGCCTTCATGAGCTAGCGTGAAAGTAGAAATGAGACATTTAGGCACATACGCAGGCCCTGTTGGCACTGCCGGTTAAACAGCTTGGCTTCAGCACTGATGAAAACGCTATGGTGGCTGGCTGACGCTCGATGGCTAGCATGCCTAAAACAACATTTGAAATCATCTATTTGTAAGGTACGTCAACTCGCCGTAGCTCTCTATATGGCATGGCTCATCTTTTGCATTTTTCTGAGAGAAACAAGCATGTACAATGTTTACACGTCAGTGTTGCGTTGTGCCAAATGTCAATTTGCACAGTGTATTGGGTTTAGCTATACGTCTTTAAATCAGGCATGTTAGATAGTCCAACCAAATTGGATACAGAGATATTTTATAAAACAAGAAGATACATTTCTGGTCGTTTATTGTTTTTTCCTGCCTTCCTGTATAATGTATGCATATTGATTTACAGCAGTCTTTCTAATTTAAGATTTTCAAGCTTCACATATAATTAGCAAGACTAGAGTTAGAGATCTTTTTAAGCTTTTCCAAGTAACCATTTTCTCTCTGTAAGAAATATCAACGTAAATACAAATCTTGGATGAGAGTAACATCATATTTAAACCATTATTTTGTCTCTGATTCTTCCTTTTCTCCTCTTTTTTTAAAAATTGAGAGCAGATATTTCTGAGAATCTCCACAGGATGTGGTGTCTGGCACAGGCTGCGTAGTTGAGATTTGGTGGTGGCACAAAAGGAGACAAAAGGGGGGCATGTGAGGCTTCCCTTTCTATCCTCAGTGAGTGAGTCTCGGGCCTGCTGCCCAAATTTTAAACTTTATTAGAGCAGTCAGCCCACAGTAGAAAATCCAACACAATGTGTTCTCCTCCTCCTGATCATCTTCATCATCATCATCATCATCATCATCATCCCTCCTCTCTCTCTCTCTCTCTCTCTCTCCATCTATCTGCCTTATTCTCTCTGGCCTTCACCCTCTCATTTTCTGTAGACACTGCACATGACAAAGAACATTAAACTGTGACATGTGTACCAAATTAGTGAGAGACATTTTCCATGCATGATGAATGGCGTAATTGTTTCCACTCGTGCCATTTGTTGAAGTGGAGATGAGAGAATACGAAGCAGTAGGAGTGCAAGTTTGCTTATACAGTAATAATAATGACGATAAACATGCACAGACCCACCGCCGATGGACCATGTGTAAAGCATTCCATTCTCACACACTAATATCTATGACGCATATTAGCCACAGTAACTAGCACCCAAATCCCTGTTAGTCAACCCACTAAGCCTTAGCATCAAATAACCTGTATGTTCAATAGGCACAGTAAAGCTCTTATAGTAGAGCTGTCTCAGGTCTTCTGCCGCATGAATGTTTTAATGGAATGGTTTGTTTGTGCGCTGTTCCCCCTCCACCATGAGTCCAGACATTCCATTAAATGCCAATTAGCCTTTGGTTGCACTAACAGTGGCTGTGGCTTGGAGCAGGCCTGTGGGAAGGTGCTTATTGGTCCCAAGGCTCCAGTGGTGGGGTTGTGGGAGGTTCGGAGCACATACTGACCGTGTCCCTGTTTCATACTGTATCAGCAGAGAGTCTAGCCTTGCTGCTTTCAATGGGGCTAAAGCTGTGAGCTTATATTCTTGTGAAAAAAAAAATTCAGTGATGATAGGATTGTAGAAATCTCTATTTTATTTAGTCAGAAAGTGTTGATTCATTCCTGACAAGTAGTGTAGGTTGCAAGGTAAATCAACTACTTCAACTAATTCAAACGAACTCTGCTTTATTTAATGTGGCCTAACAAGCTGAAACAAGACAAATGCATAATCACAAGTTCTTGTGGTCAGGATTTATGTAATGAAGATGTTTATTTAATATTTATGGATGGAAACTTCAAGGCCAGCACTTTATAAGAGTCAAATACTGTTCGTTTAAGTTTTCCATCACAGGGAAAGTCAAGAGAAAGAGAAAAAAGAGAGGTGAACGGTGGTGAGAGATTCACTATACAAGCTACTATAACGTAAGTGAAAGCAGATTCTAACTTGTTTCACAGAAATTCCATAACTATAACTGTAAATAGATAAAAAATCATAATGTATTAACTGTGCAAACTGTTGACAGTTTGCAGTGGTATAAGAGGCATAAAACATGCCATAGTATGCAATTATACGACAATAACAACACCCTGTTGTTGATTATTTTTCTATAACTGCATGCACAGTTGTGCTTCTAGCCTACAACTACCATAGCTAATCATTTCGTACATGAATTAAGAAAAGGTCTGGCATGCCTTGTGAAAATGTCTATTATTAAAAGAACTATACAAATGTAATTGAATCTCTTGAGATGTTTTTATAATTATTTTAATGTTCTCATTACACAGTAGAGATCACACAAAAATTCTTACGGCTCAGGGCCAGGAACTACCAGAGGTCCATGAAGCATAAGCAGAGGATGTGTGTTTTTTAAATTTTGTTACAGTGGTAGAATCACAACTCATCGTTATCAAAATGATATTATTTTATTACAGGCATAGAAATAGAAATAAAGGCATAGAAATAAAGTCAGCTTGAGTCTAATACCAATTTTAATTAAAACAGACATGTTATGTTTGTGAAAACTTCTATTGTGCCAGTAAACAGCCAGAATGTTACTGCACACATTTACATAATGAGCCTAATATTTAAATAGTTTGATTATGTTGATAAAATAAATCTGTAATGAAGGGGTCCATGGAATTTACTTTCACACTTTAACAATTTTGAGAACCCCTGATATGAACATATGGTATTTTTTTTTTTTTTTTTTTTTAATTCACAAATATTTCTTGTCAGTTATGCCAGGCAAATATTACATCTCTAGTTTACTTTATAAATTCTGTGAGTTGCTTCATCTCAATATTTGCTTATTTGCTCTAGGCATAAAGTGAAGTCTTATTTTTTGAGAGATTAAAAGTTTATTAGTTGAGAGCCACTCTGACACTCACTGAAACTCCTACCGTGAGCTCTGTAGCTGTAAGTGCTGAGATGTAAAGAGCGGCATCATTAGCAGGCAACGTCACTCCAGCACCATAGGCGCTTGCAAAAATAGAAAAAAGTAATGGTCCAGGACAACTCCCTTGTGCGACACCATAATGTACATGTCTATTATTAAAATATCTGCCAATCAAATACACTAAATTGGACCACATTTGGTGACTGAAGAGTTCTAAAAGAATGTCTGTCAATAGCAAAATATGATGTGTCTCATTAAAAGCTGCACTAAGGTCCAACAATATAACTCTCCTTCAATTAACCATTAGCCATAAATCTGTCATTTGTGCTTTGTTCTACCAGCATACTGAAAAATCCTCTTGTATTGTTGTAGGAAAAATCATAGCTTTCAATCAGGAGAAAAAAAATGCTTTCAGTCAGCTTTCTTAAATCTCACAATAAACTGGCTGAACAATAATTGATTGATCCTTATGTCTTTAGCTTTGATTCCTTTTAGACAGCATTAACATTAAGGGACTTATATACTATTTGGAACTATATATACTATATATACACTTTGGAACTAAGAGTTTATTGTATATTAAATATATGTCTAGTTTTTACCTAGAAGAAGAGAAATTATAAGAAGATATATATATATATATATATATATATATATATATACATACATATTTATATCAAAATATAAATGGCATGATCACTTAGTAATAAAACTATATCTCTATCTGTATCTGTTTAGTGCTCGAAACATCCAACTATCTGTATCTGTATTCAGATATAAACCAAGCCCTTTTGTTAAGGGCTTTTAAATTATATAAATGATTTTTATTTATATTTGTTCCTATAATGATGTGATATTTATACTTATTTGAATTGTATTGCATTATATTGTCTGATATACTGTATATTCATTAGTTTTACAAGTTTTGGCTAGGTGTTCTCTTAAATGTACAAAACATCTTAATTCCTGCACTTGAGTGTCATTCATGCAATATTATTTTTTAAACAAATTTGAAACGAACCCCAAATTAGCCACAGCCTAAAATAGATTCCTTTTTTTTCTATGCCACTGGAAAAAAAAAAAGAGAGATAGAAAGGTGAACATTGTTAGCATGTAATTTCTGGCTCTGAAATTTCCTCAACTTCAGCTACATTACGTTATAATTGGTCTCAACAAGCAATGCATGGAACTGTCTTTTCCGGCAGTTTTTATTTTTGTCTGTAGCTGCCTGCAATATTTTCTAATGAATTCAGTTGGTTCCATTTCCCAAAAATTAAAGACACTAGTAGGTTGATTTAAACTACTGTGAACCTGAACAGGCAGTTACTAAGGATGAATGAATGAATGCAATACGTGTTTTTGGTTTGTTCCATGAGCTTCATATCTGACCGCACACTCACGCCTGCATGAAAGTAAAATCCTCCTGCTTGCATGACATTTTAGTTGCATCCTGTAGGATTTTAGTACTGAAGCACATTTCTAGTCTCAACCAGATGCCTTGTATCTGTTCAATCCAAAAAATATACTCGTATTGCAGTATAATAGTGACACCACTATTATACATTCATTCTCTTCAGTTTTCTGACTTAAAACAGTCTGATGTAAGTTCATCTGAGAAAGGGTTAATAGCCAGGGCCCCAGGTCTAAGTCAACATCTCACTTTGCACTCTCAGTCAAATCAATATCTGCAAATAATAAATAAGCTCCCAGAGGAACACTCCAAACCCCACAGCACACCCCAGACAAGTCCACTGTTGGTCTGTGACTCCATTGCAGATAAGCTTGAACTACATGGAACATCCTTAGCACTCCATAATAGAAAATTAATGATGCTCAAATAAGGATAAGAGCACCCTGAGGGTTACTTAATAAGTCTAGTTACAACTGCCACGTAGGTCATGAAATCTTAATGTATGGCTTGCAAAGCTATACAAAGATTATTACTTACATAGGTAAGCAAGAAAGAATGTTGTATAAAGTGTCAGCAAAACTGAAATAAAAATCGTAATTGATTAATTACAGGCGAGATAACAGCACAGTGATGAACTGAGACATTGCTAAAACTCTACAATGTATAAAATCCTTCTGTGGGATATGGACAGTTCTTATAAATAGCACAACAGATTGTGGAGATAAAAAGTGACAAAATTCAACCAGATCACGTCTTTTTACACTCCTCCCCTGACTGGTAATGAAACACAGCACTGATTTCCTCCTGCTCTCGCTTGTCTGTCTGTTTCAAAAGGCAGGTGTGTGTTTGTCAGTGGGTTTATGTGAGCATATTCCTCCCCTCATGTGGTGCTGACTAATCAAGCATGGACTAAATCCGAAAGTGTGTCTGAACACAGTGTCACACTTACCCACAAACAGCAGCCCTCCCGTCCTCCAAAACATTGTGTCGATCTCCACAGGCCACTTAACCCACTCTCTGAGATAGAAGACTCTGGAACAAATATGGCCCCAGCAAAAAAGGAATAAAGTTTGGATTTCAAGCAGCAGTATCCATCAATCCATTGATTTCTTTGTTCTCTGCATGACAAAAATTCCACAAAACATATTCTCGTTGGAAGGATGAAAAACCTAAAGACCGAGAGGAATAAAGAGAGGGAGGAAAAAGCCTGAAAATCAACTGCAGACATGGAACTGTGTAGATCCACGGTTTGGAGTCCATCTATGGCTCGCACGTCTATCCCGGAGACCTCTGTAAAATGAAGGAAAGCAAGAAGTACCAGCCGGTTCCTCATCATGCGCTTGTTAGCTTGTCCAATCTATGGCAATCAGCACCATCCCTGGAGTTTGAAAGGCATGAGACGTGGGCAAACAGGTGAAGCAAAAGCTGAAGAAAGATCAATACGGCACTGTGAAACAAGAAGTGCAGGCTATTTACTTTTCATTGATCCGATGATGCAGGAGAAACACCTCAGACTGCTGTTAAATTGAGGGAATAAGTCTTCTGGTTGGCAGGGTTTCACCGCCTCCCATGGCTGCTAGGGTCAGGAGAAAAAGCTTAACGCAAATAAGAAATAGAACAAAATCAGTACTGCAGGAAGTGGTAGAGATTAATTACTATAAATTGGGGATAGAACACAATGGTGATGAACTGAATATTTGCACACAGACAAGTATCCCAAGCTGTAATGTATGGTAGAAAGCAGGGATTTAGAGAAATTTACATTAATGCATTTATTTGACTGGAGTAGCCATTTACTAGACGTACAGCTGACAATATAATGGAATTCCCTCACTAATATTTACATCAGCAAATTTTTAAATAGTGGGTAAGGTTGTGCAGTTCTACATAGCTTGATTTACAAGCATTACTTGTAAATCAATTGAGCAGATAATATTTCCTGTTATATAAATTTCCTGTTAACAACATTTTAGATGGTTAGCTATCTGTCCATTTCCTGATATCAGTGTCAGCATCCCAGTATATATGTTAAGGATTTAGAGTCTATTTACTCAAATCATGGTGATTATTTGTTTGTTTGTTTGATTGATTGATTGATTGATTGACTGATTGATTGGCCCCACATACTATTACACTAACCAGGCAAGTACGCTATAAACACAACTATGTCCCATTCCTTCAAAACAGCTAAGAAAAATAATTCTAAATAGTCAGTGGCAACAAAACAGGGTCATACGCAGAAAGTGCAACGCAGAAAAAAAAAATGGGACAGAAATAAACACCTGGCCACCAGGATCATGTAAATAGTTCAGACTTTTAATCACCTACAAGAATCAGATCTCCATTTCAAATAATGTACTTTGTTCCTACTTTGTACCTTTAGTGCAAGTGGTGTTCATGCTGGGAAACAGTGAGAGGTAGTGTATCATTAATACTCTGACCAAGCTGAACACTGAAGTGTGGAATATTGGACATGTTTTACCTTCAGTTGTAGCCTGCTGTATATAGTGAAAGGTGGGTGTTATGGTTAAAATGGTAAAATCTGTCTGAAAAGTGGCACACACACACACACACACACACACACACACACACTTAGTGAGAATGCCACTATACCATGGACACAAAGTCGGAGCAAAACATTTAGACAGGACTTTTTAAAATTGGGTTTTAAAATTGTTGTTCCTGTGATAGCATGTGCGAAATTGAAATTTATGTTTAGTGCAAAACGTCATTGTTTGATTTGAGACGTTATTATCCTACGCAAATCAGGTACTAATTACAGAGCTGACAGATATACATACAGGTAAGCAACGGATTATAAACACTGTACTGAAAATTGGTACCAGCTGAGCCTAATAACCAATTGAGATAGAGATATAAAGAGAAACCTGATGTAAAGCCCAAACTGTGAAAGTGGGAAGCCAGAAGGCTTAAAGCCAGGTGTATGAAATACGAGCAGCCATAGGAGTCAAAACGACAGAGGATGTGACATCAGCACAGAGTCCAAAGCAACTGGGCACAGTGACAGTGTTACTCATTCATATCGTTGCTAGACACCGTCAGAAAGTGTTTACCTAATGTGACTGATTATTCATTATCAGATATCTGAGGAGGAAAATCACCAAACTGTGCTGAACTGTATCCTCTAGGGCTGGAGGTGTGTCTTAAAGGCTGGTGGCAGGGCTCTTCTAAAATATTTAAACATTTCTAACTTCTCAATAGGATGTTTGCATATGCTGATCATTTTTTTGTAATAGTTAGCCTAGACAAATTTCTACATACTTATAACACAACTGTCATTTATAATCTGCAAGCAGAAAGTTCATATAAACCTAAGTTGTTTAATGACTATTTTTTTCTCAATGAGTCTACCCACAGTGGGTCATGCTCTGAGTTGAGCCAAACATGGAGTGATACCAAAATTGTGAACATCAGTATTCAAACACAATTTATTACATTGATAAATAAATACAAATAAATCTTATCATGGCCTCATGGCCAATTAATGTGGGTGAAAACCCATACTGTAACATTAAAACAATTTTCCCATGATTGAAGATGAACTTGGTAATTATGACTAAGAAGATTTATGTCTATCAGACTCAATACATGCTTGACACTGCCACGAAGACACTTCAGCTGTTTTCTATGGACTACACAAACACACATTGTACACACACACGTGCGCACTACAGTGTAAACCCATATGAGGATGGGTTCTCTGTTGAGTCTGGTTCCTCTCAAGGTTTCTTTCTATCACCATCTCAGGGAGTTTTTCCTTGCCACCGTCGCCCTGCTTGCTCATCAGAGACGTCACACACACACACTTCACTTTACTTTTGTTTGTGTAAAGCTGCTTTGAGACAATGACCTTTGTAAAAAAGCGCTATACAAATAAAAATGAATCGAAAATTGAATTGAATACGGTTATAATATATTCAGCTAATAATATTTTTTATTTGTATCATTTGTGTATATTATTGTTTTAGTCTAAACTGCATTTTTTATTGATTTATTTTATGCTGTATCACACGGAGTTAAAACAGCGATGGGGGGGGGGGGGGGTTTAGTTAAAGATAAATGCTTGATTTAAGGCGGTGGTCTAGACACTACTGAAAAACTCAAGGGCATCTCAGAGGCTCAACTTCTATCCCTGCATAACACACAAATATTAATAACTCGAGTCACTAACTTTAAATATGGTCCAGTATTACCTAAGCCACTTGCAGATGCCTGCAGTGCAAACAGTCACTTTACAAGGGTGTGTTAGCAATGTTCATGAACTTCCATCTATACACCTTTTAAAAAGAAATTTGTTTTTACAATTTTTTCCTCTATGTACCATAACTAGTGCAGCTATATCAGTACTGAAAGCCCTTCAGTGACTCCAAAAAGGCCTTTCTTTCCCTCACTCTAACACTCCCTCATTCTCTCTCTCTCTCATCTCCTAATGAACCCTCTCTAATCGCTTAGATTACATTAGCTTTGAGCTGCCTTACACCCTCTGCCGGACTCACACATGTCAAACAATGAAGGGCTGCCTTGCTTTACAAATCCCCCCTTCAGCCAGACACAATTATGAATTCAAACAGGCCCTTATTCAAACTCTCTCATCCAGCACACCTCCTCTCCCATGACAAACAGCCATAATGAGGAGCCGAAGCGGGACCACACAACAAGAGGGTCGGCTACACGGCTCATGGGCCATTCACAAAGCCAACGGTTCAATTTAGGTGTTGAAGTGGCCAGGCTACTGGGGCTGATGATAACACCGTATCTTAACACTTCAATTAGCTTCCCCAATGGAATTTTAATTACTACAGGCTTCAAGGAAAGCAAGTGAGGAATGGTTTACTTTTCTTTTTTTTTAGTTCAAATTAAATCAAATTGTACTATTGATTTGTTTTTTTACTTTACTGTGTTTAGCATTTTGCTATCTTCTTATAATGAATATAGTTTTTTTTTCTTTTAGGAAAATGCTAGCATGCCACGGAAATGCATTCTGCTAGACCACTGAAAGTAGAGAAAAACTGATTTGATGTGTTAGATCACATTAAAATGCTACAATTTTACTAGGATTTTGAGTTGGTTTTGAATTGAATGTTACACCACTATTCAGGTCAACAACTGTATAAAGAATAAACACATCCTTTCACCCTTTTTGCATTATTTACAGCACTAAAATGGAAGGTGGAGCACACAATGATAGTCCTTTTGCCAAGCATCCATGAAACGGTTACCTCCAATGGGATTATAAAGAGGAAATAAATTGAAAAATGTACTTTTTTTTTTATTGGAGGATATTTTTCAAGCGCCGAGTGGGATAATGTACAAATCATAATGAGAGCAGATACTGGGGGGAAAAGGAAAAAGGTGGTAATCTCCTCAATGTGACTCTAATTGGTACATTTGTAGTGAAAAGGACATTCTCATGTTTCTTTGTCCGAACAAGTAATTTCGCCCCCTCTCCCTCTCCACTGCAGCTTGCCGTGGCAGCAATTTCTGCAACATGAGCGCTCCGCTTTCTATTTCAATAGGACAGCTCATTTGCTAGACTGTGAGCTGAACTGCTGACTGAGCATTTTAGACGCTTAGTGAGTGCGAGAGAGAGAGAGAGGGAGAGAGATCCAGGTGCTTGAAGAAGGACAGATCGAGAAAGAGCATTGTATCATTACAACACTGAGAGATCATTAGACGTATAGGAGGTATACAAGGCAAGGTCGTGGCCAAGACCCGCTTCCACCCATGGCAGGACACACGAACCCCATCAGCTTGATTCTTAAAAATCCACCTCTGTTTACAACCTGATATGTGTTCAATGACATTACCTTCCTAACTCCTGTGAGAGGAAGTGAGTGAGAAAAACACTGTGTGTGACAGAGTGTGTGACAGAGTGCGAGAGAATAAAAGAGTAATGATGGGTGTTGGGATCTGGACTGGTCTCATTACCAGAGTGAGCCTCTTGTCTTCTCGTAGCCCTGAAAAAGCAGGTGCAGCACATCCATGTGTGGCGGCGTGGATTTCTGTGAGTCGTCCAGTATGCTGATTAAATCCAGCCTTTTAAGAAGGTCTGGAGCTGGCAAAGTTGCCCTAGGATAAGTCCTTGGGTGAAGAAAGGAAATGGGCAAACACTCTGTCTCTCACACACACACACACACACACACAAGCTAACCCCACTTAATGTGTGCATAAAACCACTCCCACCCCTCCCCAGCAACACTCCAGAAGTCCCTTCAAGGACGTATATCTCACCCTGGCTAACAAGTGGGCTGTTCAATTAGCCTGTTCATCAAAATAACGAGAAAGACCCCCCACATCCTCCATTAGTAGTCTTGCTACCACTATACAGGAGACACATACCCCATACATTCCCTTACTCAACATTCTTGATCATCACACTTTGCTACGATCAGAAACATCCCATCCCTTCGCAACAGTCTAAAGTTAATTTCCAAGAAGAAGCCAAAATCAAAATTTCTACACATAAATGATTTCAACCCTGCAGCAGCAGATCAATGACTTTACCCTACAGCTGGCTAATGAGAATGAAAGACAGACATTGCAGAGTGTCACCCCTTCTTTTTAACTAATTAGCCTAATGTTATTTTACAAGACACTTGAAAATGTCAGCACATTGCTGGATTTAGTGTAAACCTAAATTCCATTACCTAGCAGGCATTAATTGCTCGGCGAGCTAGGCCTGATCTCTCCCAGGGGCCCGATACATTTCCCTGGCGCTCTGTCATCTCACTAACTGTTCTGTCTAGACCAACTCACAGGCTCATAATCCACCACAGGGATCAATAAACGGCACATAATTCAGGGCTAATAATGAGCTTTCACTTCCACGCAAATGGTCACCCTACTCTGAAAGAATGGCGGGCGTAAAATGATAATGTAATTATTAAAAGGACAGATAAAATCAGGAAGCACTCTAGCGCGAAGAGTGGACGAGGCTAAGCTCAATTAGCAGTACTTTAAGTTATTGTTATTCCAAAGCTGAGTGATTGGGGAGGAATTTAATGTATCCGGTGCTGAGGGTAATAAGAGGACATGTCTTGATGTGTATTGTGTGTGTAGAACTGGACATTAGTCAAGACTAACAGTGGTACATGGCTTCATAGCAGCTGTGCTTAGGTGGCTAACTGCCACCTCTTATACTGAATTTTTCCCCTAGCTTTATATTAAATAGTTTTTTTTGATTTAGTCTTGAGCACTTAGCACCACAGCGCAGATGAGATTTCAAATCAAAAGCTGTGGATTCGTTTTATTTTACTAACAACAGTTAATGCACGTGTCTTAATAGATTACCGTTTCCACAGTAACAGCTCATACACAGCGGCATGTATGGTGGACGCTCTAAATAATCTAAGGTTAATAATAAACAGAATTGTTTAACGGCAAATGTTGATATTGTGAAGAGGAGATGTTTATTTAATATTTTTGGAAGGAGTCTCCAGTGTCAGCACTTTTTCGGTGCGTTTTCTGTCTCGGGGAGAGGATATTTTGTGTTTGCCAGTTTCTTGATAAACCTTTTTTTGTCTTATTATCTTCAAGAGAGACAAAAGAAGAGAGGCTGGTGAGGAGACGACTGTTTATATATAGTTTATAGTTTACATTGTTGATAACAGGAGCTAGCATTTCTCCCAGAGACTCGTTACAGCATCAGTTTTTTTCCCCTTTACTTATAATTACTTGGTTTTCATGGCAGATTGCACTATTACCCAGGGTTTGGATTAATGTACTTCAGAAATTTTAAACTGCATTAAGTCCTTTTCATGCACACATTTCATCCCTTATCCAAAGCCACAGATATGTGCATGTGCTCAGGCACACCCGAGTCTACTGTACATTACAGTGGCTTTGAGAGCTGTGGGTGTGGAGTGCAGTCTGACCCCAGGGCCCTCCACCAAATGACTGCTTTTTGATTATGTGCATCCTTGAGCTCAAAACTAAATTAAGATGAACTTCAGATACCAGGCAAATCAGGAGATTCATGCTTGGCTTGCCTCTTCAGTTTATCTGCTGGTGACATTTGCTTGTGAGGCCCCAGCAGCAGGATAATTACTCAATTTATTCATCAAACAAAAAAAAAAAGGGTCCCCCTTGCGGGAAGCCACCCCAAGTAAGGTTGCAGGCCTTCCAGTGACATTTCAATTTAGGGATCAGCACCCATTCACTCGGTGAAGCACGCTAGCTCTGACTGAAATTAGCAAAGTCCCAACTCCAGAGCAGAAAACAAATAAATCAACATTGTGCCATTTGACCCACGATGGGAGAAAACACAGAAGCAGCCGTGTTTTCCATCAGGCTGCTTCTTCCTAAAGCGCTAAAGTCAGAATGTAGTCAGAATGTCACCCTTCCCATAGAGGACTGGCATTTGAAGTGGGTTCCACAAATTTCCCCAAAGCCAGAGTGCTAGCGGCAGATTGGACTATCTGAATCTGAGACTGGAGGAAAGAGAGAAGTCTGTCTGTTGGAAAGAGCATCAGACGGCATCAGAGAGAAAGGACATCGCACACCCACATCACTCAAAAACAGCAAGGACAGCTCGTTTTCGGCTCGGCTGACTATGTCTGTGCCAGCAGGGTTTCAAAGTGTGGCACGGTGCTCTCAGGCCTCTCCCGGCGTCTGATTCACAGGCTGCCAGAGGCCATGATTGAAGCTCTTCTCTGAGCCTAGCAGCCTGACAGGATAATGGGACATCTGGAACAGATGTTTACTCCCCCATTTGTTAAATGGTGTCGGTTATGGGTGAATTATTATGCTAATTCAAACCTGGACACACCCACATTTTTGCATAGACTCAGCTGCCAATTAAAAGTTTTGTTTTTTTGTGGGCTTATTAAAACTTAAGGATAATGGTAACCAAGGAACCATGTAAAGTTTTGAATGTAAACAAGTCTGTTTGCTGTTTTGCTCTTAAACAGAGTTGCCAATTAAAAGTTATTTTACTGGTTGTTGTTGTTGTCACTCCTATTTTCACACTGCAAGTCTTTACCCAACATGTAATCATATGACTGTCAATGAAAGTCAACACAGATGGATGGAAACGAAAATGTAGGCTTGGAGCTCTTACCCGATAATGAGCATCGTATGATGCACGCATTCCCTCTTCCCCCAGCCTTCCCCATGTTTATCCTGTAATCAACACCCATCTATCTGCAAGGCTGCAATTAGCATAATTGCTGTACATTACATGCTTAATGTAAAGTACATTTTTAACCACTATTCTTCTCCTGAAGATCTCATTGTGCCAAAGTTTGTGGAGGCGACCTCTTGGTTGAACGTAAATTTTTCGGGAGCTTTTGGGGAGTGTTAATAAGAGGATTAGCCAACAATGAGCAGTGTTGATGTCCAGGTGCAGGGTTCAAAGGTCAAGCAGCCTTGCTTTTATGTGACAGAAATAGTTTTGAAACACCTGGAGGAAAGGCAGCAGTTTAAACGCGTGAGTGAACGGGCACGACACTGTAGCCACTTCCAGCTGCTCCAAAATAGCATAAATTGGACTCGATTAGAATTAATAGCCTTTAGAGGATTCCCATTTACATACAAAATCCAGAAGACATCTGTTATAAAGTCAAGAATTAAGAGCATGGAGTTGATCGTGATTTCACAACAAAGGGATGATGGAAAGAATTTTTAAATTGCCCTTTGAAAAATCATGGGGATTGACAGAGGAGTGAAACAGGCCTGCAAACTGTTCCAGAAAGAAGAAAACCATATTAATATTGGATTGTTTGAAGCACAAGCCACAGAGCATCATCGAAATTCTGAACGTGCAGCATAATAATATGGTCTTGCTAAAATAAGGCTCATAAAATGACATATGCCTTTTTCCCCCCTCCTCAGTGAAAAATGAAATATGCAAAACAGCAGCTTTCAAACTTGTATTTAATTGTATCGCGTCATGGGTTCGGGACTAGGGCACTGTTGCTTGAAGTATAAATTGGATAATTCAATTAAAGTGCCGTGCAAAGACATGCAATAACGGATGGAGGACGATACTAACCCAGGCTTGAACCTAGTGTCTCTCCAGTATTCCTGGGCCTCCCTGACAAATGGCTGCCAGTTAATAATTGAAACACATGGCTGCCAGCATAGGTCAATAACGCCTTCTCCTCTTTCAGCATGGGTGAATAAACCGGCTCACCCTCTTTATTACAGCCTGCC
Source organism: Pangasianodon hypophthalmus (assembly GCF_027358585.1). NCBI lineage: Eukaryota > Metazoa > Chordata > Actinopteri > Siluriformes > Pangasiidae > Pangasianodon > Pangasianodon hypophthalmus. Next base: position 6,697,766 of record NC_069733.1, on the reverse strand, counting down.
TTATTTCCTTTTCCACACAGTTAGTGTGCAGCCACTGATTAGCCACAAAAGCCTGTCTTATCGTATAAAAAATAAACAGTTTTAGTTAATGACAGCGCTGCTGTGTTTGCGCTGGTATGGGTAATGTAGTCCAAAGCAAAGAGCCAGACACACTGTTTGTTTGTCGCGTCCATCAAAGACAGAGACAAGTTGACAGTTTGACAACAGTGGAGAATCACTGTGTGGAATAAAGCGGCAAGAACCGGAGGCTTGAAGGTCATTTTAGGTAGGTAGGAATCAGGAGGTATTTCTATATTGAAATGTAGGGAATATTATTTTTATCAATGTAATGGCAAATATAATAAAACTGTATCAAAATTTAACTAAGTGGAGGATATTCGTGATGTGAGCAGGATTGATGAATATCCTTTTAAACCTGCTTTGCTCTTAGTGTGATAGAAAGACACTAAGGCAGGACAGGCTGATTATAAAAGAACTACTAAAATAAAGTTTACACACAAACACATTGATTTGCCTCAGAGGTATTTTCTTTAACCGTAGTAAATTAGGGCCAAAAATAGTGAAGAAAAGAAATCTGTAACTCTTTCTCTGAAGGCCATATATATAATGACCTATGAATACATTAATAACATGTTATAAAAAATTCATAAGGCATTTAAATCACTGTTCTAATTACTTATGAAAATGCATTACACTTTATAGCGGTGGCTTATGAATGGTTAACACAATGCATTATACATAGTTTTCATAACTATGTATAATTATATCAAAATGTATCAAAAGAAACTGCATGTATCTACTTCTAATATATGATTGTGGGTTATTGATAGATATATGATATTATAACTTAATTATAATGCTTTATAGGTTGTATTTGTGAGCTGTATTTTCTGATGAAAACACCAATGCAGGTGATGGTGCCTAGGACTAAACATAATGCACTACGCATTACAAACATTATTACAAATGTGGCAAGAATTCATAACGCATAAAAAGGTTAAAAACAAGGGGAGATTATTTTCATAAGTAATTATACTAATGTTTACAATGCCTTATGAATGCATTATAACATATTAAGGATGTGTTCATAGTTTGTTATAGATATGGCCTTCATAGAAAGTCATCTTATATGAAACGTACTAAAGGCTACCTACAGCTAGCAAGTTCCACTCTCACCTGTCTCATTTAGACTGGAGTAAAATAGTTTTTAAATAAAATAATTACCTACTAATTTTTTTGGCAGAATTTTCTATGAAGGCCATATGTATAATGATCTATGAATACATTTATAACATGTTATAATACATTAATAAGGCAATATACACATTGTAATAATTATACTTTTCATATCTGAGTGTAGAATATTGACAGACATAATGCCCAAGTATTAAACCCTATAAGTTGTATTTCTCAGCTGTAACTAAAGTGACACATAGACAAACATTTTAAACGAAAAATGTACTAAATCAAGGGCATGTTGTATTCCTCATGATGTTATCAAGCCCAAGATAAGATACAGTTATATATATATATATATATATATATATATATATATATATATATATATATATATATACAGATATTGAGAATTATGAAGACATTTAGAAAAGTTGTCATAAAGATTGCTATAAGGTGGTTAGAAAGTTTTGTAGTATGATTTCTTAATAATCATGATGTAAAGTGTGCCTGGATTTCTTTGGTATTGATGACATACAGTGTTATGAATGCTGCTTATAATGCACAATAGTGCAGAATAATGATAAAGTTCTAAGTGAAATGCATTTTCATAAATAATGAAAACAATGCTTTTAAAGCCTTGAATGAATGCATCATACCATGATATGAAAGGATGCACAGTTCATCATAAATATGAGCTTCATAGAAAGTGTAACCAATTTTTAAAAATAAAATAATTACCTATTAATAACCTAGTAATAACCTAATATCTTACAAGTGATGGTGGTCACTCCAAACATTCCTCGTTCACGCGGATGCCACATGCAACAGATCCCTAGAAAAGGAATAAAACATAAACGCTTTCGTTAAATTAATTTTAAATGGATTCTTAATCAGATCGGTTGTGGGAACATGCGTAATCCATTGTGGGCGATCGTTCTATGGCTTGTGATGAAAATACTGTAATCCGCTGTTCACAAATGGCAGCTCCATTGTCTGATTGACTGACAGATTTGTTTACAGGCGTGCACCAAACCCAGCAGATTAAAACACTATTACAGGGAAGATAAACACGGACACGGGCGTCTGACTGTCACAAACCTCCTCAAACCCTCCCTTTAAATCAGAAGAGGGAGTCAAATGGAACAATGCCTTTTAATCCATTCCACCCCTCCACAAGGTCTATTTGACATTGTTCTGGTGAAGCCCACACAATCTCCACATTTCAAAGTGGGTTTCGTGAAGAGCGAAGGATCAGAGACAGAGGAAGGTTTCGCCATTCAGCTGAACTCATGCAAATGATTGCTCCAGCGAGGAGTCGGTGTCAGAGTGGCTTTTGGTGAACCTTCATCAAAAGGAGGATTTGTTTCTCTCTCTGTCTCATGCTAGCTCAAAGCCCACAGAGCTACGAAGAAATGCTTGCAGTGAAAGACGTCTATTTTCGTTCCGACATGCTGGTGACTTGAAGCAAAGATGTGACCTTATACCGTATTAGTGAAATATCAAAACATTTCAGCTTGCGGAAAAGAGCCTTTGGGGGAAAAAAAAAATCTATGTGCAGAACGAAGACATTATGAAAGCATGCATCTGCAAATGGCTAAGCAAAACTGTAAGAAACATTAAAGATTGCTTTACATCAACAGGTCAATGCCCTATCAGTGATGAGGATTGTGATATTACTAGAAAATGCATCAATCTTAAACAAATGGAACAAAGCCGGATTGAATTTGACTCTTGCGTTATCCAAGCACTGTTACGGAATGGATTAAATAACAACACAAATCCATCTCTATCCTGCTTCAGCCTATTCAGTCACTGTTCGTGAAATGGTTCCTAGCAATACTTTAGAGATTGTGGAGCTTCTCGTATATTACCTACCTCCATCTACATGTTCGCACTGGGAACAGCTGGCTTTCCCACTGAAACTCTTTACCTCATATTGCTTTGGTAAAAAAACGATCATTGCCAATTAAATGGCCATTAATTGTGCAAGCATGGGATCCCACCAGATGTTTACATTAGAGAGACTAATAGCCGATTTTATTTATTTTTCCACAATAGCTGTCCGTGCAGTATAGCTCTCTCAGAAAGATTAGCAGGAACACATATTTTCACAGGATTACTATATTATTATTGTCCTTCCCACAAAATACATAGTGCAGAACTTTCTAGTCCATGTCCCCTAGACTGTGCTTTAACCAATGGAGGAGTAAAATGAGTTCCTAAGACTGAGTGCAATTTATGGACATACATGCAGGTTAAAGGCGTTTTTCAGAGAACAAATATAATATGATTTATGAACTCCACGCCACACCTGATTAATGCAATGCCGCTACGCCCAATTGCCAAAAATAAAAGTCTTTTCAAAAAGCGCTGCCCCAATTTTGGCTATTGATATATCCACAGCACAATTGGAAAAAGAAATCTAGGTCTTTCAAATGGAGACTATAAAAATCTATTGCAAGGACATGTACAAGCATATGAACCCAAAAGCACTCCAAAGACAGACTCTGACTCTCCAGAAGGACTATAATAAATGACTGCTGGGCACTCGAACAATCTGCTCTATGCCTGTTCTGACCTCGACACAATGGCCAGAAGAGGCCAGCTGTGGCCCAGACCGGCTCCGGCAGCTGAGGGTGGTGTTCTAGTGCACTCCGCCCTGACCTGCCTAAGTCTGGCTCTTCCTCAGGCCAGCACTTTTTAATTCCCAAAAGCAGAAACTGCGGAGCTGCGTGTCCTGGCTAAGCAGGTGAAGCATCCATTGCGTGTGTCAGGAGGCGGCACCACAGGCTCACTTGCTGACCTCAATTAGAGCAGCGGAGCTTGGTCTAAAAACTACTGCCCTGACCTGTTGGCTAAGAACAAACTGTACAAAATAGTGTAATAGGCATGGACAATGCTATTATGGGCTAACTGCTGTCCTTTTGCTAAGCCATAGGATACATAAAAAGCGTAAAAGCACTTGTATTATTAGTTTATAAAATAAAACCCATCTACTGAGTTGAGTACCTGAAGACATCACATCTGGAATGAAATGCATATTTAGCTATTTCAGTGGCTACATCACTTCTGGAATTGCATGGCAGCCCTAAATCAGTGGCTTCATGCCTTACTGAGAATCGCAGAATCTCTGGGAAATAGAGAACCCCATCATCTGCTTCATCACCAACACTCTGACATTGGGAGGACAGAACAGATTTGTGAGGGTCATCTGCCTATTCTGACCTTCATACGCATCCGCTGGCTTGTTTTAGCTAATGCCATTAACCTTGTGGAGGAGATGAAGGGGGGTACAGATGGGAGAGAGAATGTGAGAGAGACAGAGAGGATATTAATATGAAAGAGGAGGAAGAAAACAGAGGTCAGAGAATAAATAACACTATGCAAAATGCACAAGAACAAAAATACAGGAACTAGAGAGCAAAAATCTATGGTATGAGTCAGTGTTACAGGTAGAGGTTGTGGATTTAAAAGACGTGGAAAAAAAGAAGAAGACAGTGAAAAAAGACGACAAATAAATAACAGCAGAAATCAAGCAAAACATGCATAAGATAAAAAAAAAAAAAAAAAAAAAGTATGGTATGAGTGAGAGATACCGGGAGAGAGAATAACATAAAGGCCCTGATTTAACATGCATTATTTTGCATATGCATTGGGACAAATTGTGGACATGTTGTGGGTTATTTTCACAAAATAACTGCATGTATTACATCACACACAAAGCCAGGGGAGGATACAAGAAAGGAAATCATGTTTGTTGTGTGTGCTAAATGTTCCTGGCGAGTCCTGATATCCAGAGACTCAAGAATGAAAAAAAGTAAACTCAAGTAAAATTCATATTAATATTGAAAACTGATCAAAACACTCTATGAATAAGTGTGTAAAAGAGCACAGATATGAGAGTGCATTATGTTAATAATGTGTGTGTCAATAAAACGCTTTGTAAATGCTCTGTTTAAATGCTGTATGAATCAGACGTGCAGTTGTGTAATCTAAAATGAAACCAACTTTCTGATTATTTTACTAAAGCATGGTTTAGATGCACATTCTCATTATTAGACTGAAATACTAAATAGTATTATTTTGTCTTCAACTGGCAAAAAGGACGTCTGCAAATTTAATACGTGCTCTCGAGGCATCGTTTGCTAGTGTAGTTCTCAAAGTGTAGTACATTTCTTTGACGCCCTGCATCTATCTGGCCATAATTCACGCCCCAAATTGCATATTCATTAAGCAAAAACATGTGAAACTTACAATATGTGCTATTTTGTCCATGTGAAAAATGCAAATCCTTTGTAAAACATGTGTTATCAAATCAGCTTGCGTGTCCTTATTTATTTTTTTTTTGGGGGGGGGGGGGGGGGGGGGGGGGAGTGCTATCAAGTTTGCACTATTTTTTACACACACAAACCTTCAGTACATTTAGAAATGTGAGAAACTGACAATATGTGTTTTCTTGCTCATGTGAAAGATGCTAATCCTCTGTAAATCCTGTGTTAATAATTCAGCTTGCACTTTTTTTGGGGGGGGGAGTGTTATCAAGTTTGCACTATTTTTTACACACCAGTGATGGAAGCAGAGGTGTGTAGGTGTGAGGAGCTTAACTCATAATGATGGTGGAGTAGAGGAGAGCTGAGGAGACGCTCTGTCCCTCCTCAGGGAGCAAGAGGTTGGGAGCACATGTCTCACCGATGAGGCAAGATGAAGGGCCCATGTCAGGCTGGCTTTTAATGGTCAGAAGTGTGCTTAGTTCCAGAGCCTCAGCCCTCTCCCCTATGGCTCTGAGTCCACTTCATCTAACTGGCCATAATTCACCTCGTTTGGCAGTTGGGGCTCTCAGAGGTGCAGGCTAAAAAGTGCAGGGAGCAGTAATAGTAGCAGAAGCAGCCGAGGGCACGTCCGTGATACTGAGCAGGGGGAAAAGACTTCTACAGCTGGACCTGCAAGCCAACGCTGGCCATTAGGAGCTGAGAAGAAACTCAAAGACAAAAGCACTGAATGTCAGGAGTCACTGAATGTGTTCCAGTTTAACAAAGCTAACACAACTAACACAAGGTTTTTTCTACAGGATTTATATGTGTACGCTGTGTTATGACCTAACAGGTATAGTCCTAACCCATAGTTATGTTCAGCTTATAGTCTGAACATTTATATGTTAATATTCTTTTTTCATGTGACATACAGCTACGTATACCATACTGATAAACTATCTACAGCCATGATATGCTAACATTTCAAATAACACATGCTAATTTGCATGTGCGAAGGGATGAACTGCACAGAAAAAATGTTTTGCAGGTGATTTACAAGCAATAATTTTGTTAATTGTGTCACATCCACTATACGTCACATAGCATTAGAAAATCATATGTAACATTTGTTTAGGATAGATGTGGTGCGTTCACATATCTAAGAACAGTCAAACTCTTAACTTGCACGTCCAGTTTAACACCAATTAAAGGCTGTTGGATGCATCGACACAATACAGCATGCATACTAATTGAAACAGTGTATATTTTGTACATAAGATATGTGTGAATGAAAATCTTTTCACAGTCTATAAATTCTGTCGTCTTCAGAGGTGTGAACGTGCGGTGAATTGGTCCATCTAATATAAAACTAACAATATTAAGTCCTCATTTTCAGAAAGTTTTTGATCATTTTGAGATAGCAAGGTGTAAACTTGATAAACCTTCTCATTATTAAAACCCAGTAAATGGTAGACATACATTCTGCAAATACACTACTGATATCTGATTGTATTCATTTGTGCACACTGAGCCGTATTAAGAGGTGAGTTAAATGTGTTTAATGACGATTTAATACCAAAATTCTGCACATCAGTATTCAGAGCTCATACGTCACTACAGACTTCAGCATTATTACAACGTTTTATGAGTTATGCACATGAGATGGAGGTTGAGTGAAATAAAGACTTGTTTTATACTCAGTTATGAACTTAAGCTGATTTTTCTTGAGTGATATCAGCTTTAGCAAGGAGCAGTGTTACGTCCAGCACCACTGCATGACAGTTTGATTTAAGCACCATATGTCATGCTGAAATTTATGTTCTGAGTTGTATTGACATTTGAGGTCAATGTTAAATACATAAAAATATAACCTTATCAATTAATTATAATATCATCCATCAAATTGTAAGAAAAGTTTGGGTTTTTTTATTTGTTTGTTTATTTCATTTTGAATGGAGGACATTAGAGGGAACAGCATCATATTCAGAGACACTGCTTTTCTTAACGACCCAAATTTTTATAGATAAAATTATAAATTCATTTAAAGTGAGCTGTAAGCAAAGCAGATGAGTGCTCAGTCAATTTAACCTTCAAATGTTGGCACATTTTCTTTACACGATGAATTAACAAATTAACATCAGCATTATTTTATTAAATTTAATAGCGAATTAAAATGTGATAAAAAATAGCTTATATCCCAAGCACGCATTATAATTTCATGACCTGGATTCAGTATCTCGTGGATTCATTAAGTTGTTCACGCAAATAATTGTCAGAGCACAAAATAAAAATAAAAAATAAAATGCAAAATAATAGGATGTGCTGGATCAAGTGCTATTTTAGAAACCAGTAATGAGGTTGGAAGCCATATTGTTAAATTAAACCAAATCTGCAGTGACTGATGTGGTAACTACTACTAGGGCTATTCATGCAGCTATATATATATATTTTCACTATAGACTCCTATAAGATTAGCTGATTTCAATGCTTGCCATTTTCTCAATAATATATCGTTGAATTTTTTTTTTATGTTTAAATTGTCTCTTATTTTTAGATTCATATTCCATTTGACATAAAAGCAAAAATGTTATTTCCTTCTTCAGTCCATATTTGGTTGCTTCCAAAAACATAATCAAAGAACTCTTCGAAGTAATAATCATTTAAAATATTTGAACATTTTGAATAGTTTATACAAGTGCACATGCTGACACACACACACACACACACACACACACAAACAGTGAAAGAAAAATGAGGAGAGAGGCAAGGAGGGAACAGGAGAGAGTCATTCAGACACGCGCTACTGCCTCCTGTGGGCTTTAATTGGGGTACAGAGGTGGCTGAGGCAGCTAGACTTAGGACAGCTCCTCAGTCTAGCCTGGACATGTTTAGTCTGGATCACTGAGGGGGAGACAAACCCCTTTTACCCCCCATCATGGGGCAAGTATGGACAATACAAACTACCGCTGAGCAGCGTCCTGCTTCAATTAAAGGGTGCAAATCAAATTTCTACTCTATCAAGAACCCTCTGCGTCACTGATGAATCATTTACCGTGGACATAATATCAGTGCAAGCCAATACCAAGAAGCAAAAGAAAAAAAAAAGAAAAGAAATCATCATAATCACCTGTTCCCTTCACAGGAAGAGTAGTAAACAAAAGCAATGTAGCTGCAAGAGTCTCTTTCCGTAACTGTGAATTTAAAATCTTGCTATGTGGCAAGAACAAACCTGATTGTCCAATTTTGCTTGTACCTGTGATATTGGGCTGGTTTTAAAACTTTGGACCATCAACTAACAAAGAACATTCTTCTTTCCCCAAATGTACAGCATGTATGATGCAAAGCATCGCATTTTGTCCATGCAGCTGAAAGAACACATGTTGCCTTGTTTGCATTCTACCAATCTCCAGGGGGAAAAAAACTGAGCCTTGCTTTATTGTAGTCTCTGGGACTTTGTACATAAAATGTCATTATCGAGCACATTCACCATGTATATCTGCATACCCATTTACACTCCTAATGCCATTCATTTGAAAGGAATCCATCAGCTCTTAAAAAAAAAAAAAAACTCCTTCAAACCAGACAGCAAATCCCTGGTGTTCGAGGCAAATCGGACAATAACAGTCCTGAAAGTTTGGTAAGAGTGAAACGATAACCCCACCCCTCGCCATCACCTGAAAGTAGAGTTATTTTGAGATTACAGATCACTATATGATGGTTTTGGGACACGTATAATTTGAAGGTTAATTATAGTGGGTATGGCTCGTCAGAGCAGGCAATCACAATCAGCTCCGGGAGAAAACAAGTGGGTCACGAGGCGAACTGCTGATTGAAATCACATTGATTATAGTCTGGGGTTACGGCTCCTGATTTTGAGAGCTGGCCCAACATCTGTTCACTTCAAGAAGAGGTACAGAAAAAATAAAATACAAACTAAAAAGCACAATGGCTGCACCTGCAGATGCATATCACTCACACACACACACACACACACAGGTCAAGCCAAGAACAACCAGTAACAGGCATTTAACACAATCAAAGGGATCTTCTAATCGAGCGAGAGACGTGCCTGAAGTCACAGTAGAAAAGCAGCTAATATTGGTTTAGATTTGCATTAGCAGTGAAGCCTACTCTGTGTGTGTGTGTGTGTGAGAGAGAGAGAGAGAGAGTGTCTGTGTGTATTAACCTGAGTGCTTGGCTGAATGGCATGTGGGCTGAGAGGGCATAGTGGACATGCTGAGTGGGCACTGCGGCCCCTGACTGTCAGAGAGAGAGAGAGAGAGAGAGAGAGAGAAACCAAAACTAACATATGCAGGTCTGTTTCCATCCCACATGTCCATTTTAACTGCGGTCTTATTTGGTGAGAGTTTTTAGTCATGAAGAAAAAAGACTAATCTAATCTATATACATGTTTTGGGAGGTGGGAGGAAGCCGGAGAACCCGAACAAACCCACGCAGTCAACATAGAGAACATGCAGAACTCTGCACAGACAGTAATCCAACCTCAGGATCTAACCAGGGAAATATATTTTATCCAGAACAACTTGCATATTAATCTTTAGAATTAACTTGTGATCTTCAGTGGCATCCAATATATATTCTGTAATGAAATGTGAGTTTTCTTTTAGTTTAAACGTTTATCATTGAAATGTTGGTGTGTTTTCGACTACCAGCTGATGAGGACAGTGGGGTTTAGGACTTATTTCATTTCTACCTAAAGAGAGAGATCATTGTATCTGCACTAGCAAAGTCTCCGAGTGACATCAGAGAGACACATAAGCACTAACGTCTCGCAAGAATAACGAAAATACAGCATCATGCTTTACGAGTCAGTGAAAAGTAAAAGCCATGGCAGAGAGAGACGTGTCTGTGCTATTCAACAACAGCGTGGAATCGATATACAGCTAGAAATGACAGGACGAAACATCATAGTAAGGCAGTTATTGGCGTGTAGAAGTAATTTACACTTGCCATTACAAGATGGATTGAGGCGATATTTAAAGAGCTAGAGAGCTGGCAACCAGGCGATGGTACAGCAGCTGCCACGGTTGCCAGATGCTGAAAATGCACCCTCCGTCCATCAAAACCCCTCCCTTGATGATTTCCTCCTTGTTGCAACCTGACAACCTTAAAACAACTGTATAATTAGTGCTGCATCTGCCACGGCACGTCACTCTCCGGATTGATCAGGCAGCTCAGGACCAAGACAGACAACAACTTGCAGAAATGAACTGGCTCAGTCTGCTGGGAGAGAGTATGTTTTAGAGAACACTTGCAGTTTATACTTTGTTTGATTTAAGTGTATACGTTGTTTGATTTAACATAACACAAGAGATCTGTGTGAGAGATCTTTCATAGGCTGTTAAAAAAAACACTGTAGTTATTAGGAAAGAAACTGAGGAGAAATAGCACTTTGAAAAAAAACACACAAAAAACACCCACAAAGCTTTTTTTTTTTTTTTTTTTTGGACAAGAAAATCAAATCTCCATGCAAAATTGTAAACCTTTATGCACCATCATTATATGTGCACTTCATATGTCTGATATTAATTCAAAATTTAATGCTTTGCATTCTTTCACAATGACTGTAAAGAGTGAAAGAGACGTGAGGTAGTTAACTCCTAACCACATCTTTTCCAAGACTAGTGCCTCATAATAAAGGACCAAATGTAAAATGTCACGGCAGATCATCCAGATGAGAGGAAAGAGAGATGAGTAAAGCGGAGAACAGGAAAGGGGCTAATACACACACACACACACACACATTATATATATATTATATATATATGCACACACATTACATATATATATATATATATATATATATATATATATATATATATATATATATATATATATATATATATATATAAAGCACACACAGTCATAAACTATAACAATGCAGGATTACACCAACAACATTAACAACTTTAACTTTAAGTGGAACAACACTTAAAAAGTTATATACATACATCATTAGCCATGTCTAGGATCAGGAGCGCAAACATAAGCTTGTACACTATTATTATTAGCGTGGATGAATAATAGAGATTTCACGCCATGCAGAAGTCACACTGCACCGTTTTGCTCTATTCATGTATTTAATGAAAAAAAGGAGATCATCACTGGCAGCATGTCTGAGCTTGTTCACTGTGATTAACACGGTGCGGCTCAGGCTTCGAGCAGCGGAATTAGCATACTCAGAGCTTCTGCGTTACTGGAGATGGATGATTTCTTCAGGAAAAAAATACATAAAAAATAGCGGAAAAAAATCCTCTGTAGTTGTAGTGTAGTTGCTATAGAAGGGAATGTTCCATGCAAGAACCACATTTGTTATAAAGCATATAAACCTATGATGTCAGGTAATTAAAGTAGGAGTTTCACCTAGTCGTGTTTAGGTGCCAGTGAAAATAAATATAAAAAAAAAAAGAAAGAAAAAAAAGAACAAAAAAGAACAAAATGTTTAGTACGCATTTCACTATGGAGGTGCAGTTTAGGTTCAGTATATTACAAGCTCCCCCTAGTGGATAAGGATCAATATATAAGCATCAACAACAGTCAAAAGGCCAAACATGATCATTAATTTAACTGACAATTGTCGCAAATCAAACAAGTACGCTGACTCTGTTATGCTGTAAAATAGTTTTTTTTTTATGTTTAAAAAATCATGATATCTTATGTAGTGACACATTCCCTTATATTCCATTCCTTCTTCACACTTGGAAGTTCTGGCACGCACTTCTTAGTCAGACACAATGATCCATCTTAACAAAAAAAATAAAAAAACAAGAGTGAAAGGAAGAAAACGAAGAAGAAAAGTGCACCCTGCAGTGCAGCACACGTCTTAAATTAAAATAGAGGGGGTGGGGGATTCTTCAAGGTTAATTACATGTAGATCTTCCCGGTTTGAATTAAAATCACTAGCTACATGCAGCACTAACATAATCACAGCCTGCAAGCACACACGTACCTCAGGATAATTCTGACACAACACCATATCCTTAACTCTTGACTCTTTGGGAACTGAAGCATAGAGATTACAGGATCGTTCTATCTGTTTTGAAAGGAGGAGAGATTGTGGGTCAGTTGATGAGTGTGTATGCGTGTACTGTGAATAATAGTTGTAGAAAAAAATTTTAAGAAGGAAGCTTGTCTCAGCTTGGCAAGTAGGCAAGACCTAAAATGCACAGATTAAGCAGAGGAATTCATATTTCTAAGATATTTCTCAGTATTAATGAACTGTTAAGTGTGCCGTCTCCATGAAGGTGCACTTTATTCGTAGGTATGAGGCACAAATTCTAAAGATTCAAAATCTGAAAGCAGTACTAGGCAACGTAGTAGGGAAAAGTGTTAGGGAAAGTTCAGTGATGAGGCACGCCAGTGCTAGCGCTGGGTTCACGGGCAGTTTCACAGACAAGAACCCCCCTCCTCCTGCTCTTCCTCTCCTACTCTTCTCCATCCCCCTATCCTCTCCACTCCTCTCCTCTCCTCTTCTCTCCTCCATCTCCCCCTTCCTCCATACCTCCCTCCGGCTGAGAGCGCCACAGAAGAGAGGAGATGCCCAGAGAGACAGAGAAAGAGAGAGTGAGGGGGCGAAAGGCAACACGAATCTTAGGCTGGAAAGAAAAGAGAAGGAAAGGGAGAGAGAGGGGAGAGAGAGAGAGAGAGAGAGAGAGAGAGAGAGAGAAAAAAAAACATCAGGCATCAGCAGATAGGAGGAGAAGCAGGAAGGCACTCTTCAACTTTCACTCCCGTTCCCAGCTGTGTTACAGGCCAGAGTTAGCCTTTGAAGAGCTGGTGGCAAAATACACACACACACTCATACATACACACACACACACACACACATACACACACACACACATACATACACACACTTTGCGGTGCGTTCGCAGATTTTTCCCTCCAGATAACTAAGCAACTGTTCCTTCGCTGGCCTCTCCCTGACTTTCCCTCCTTTCTTTTCTTCTTTGGGTTGTTTGCTTTTAAATAATAAATGATTCTATGCCTTATCCTGTCTATTTACATTAAATCATTAAATATAGAAAAAATACAAAAGCATGCAGCGTTCTCATACGGTTTAGGCGGTGAACTTCAGATCGCCCACACACACTGTCTGGTGCACGGCTAGGTCAGAAAACAACCTTCACAATGGCTAAGTAAACATTTACTAATATCAAGCTGGGACTGGAAGAAAGAACAAGCACCCAGTGAAACCTTATTTACTAGCATGTAATGATTAGAATGGAATGGATTTTTTTTTTTCTTTTCATTTTTATTCATGTCTTTCACATCTACATATATCCCTGTTGTAAATTCTCAGATTACACAAAGTGTTATATAGAAAAACACCGCCTGAGGGTTAGTCTCTCCTTCTTTATAAATCTTGCTCGTTTTTAAAGTAAATTCAATTCAGTCATTTGTATTTGTACTTGTGTTTTTCCTCATATGATTACAAACTCTCTGAAACTTTAACTACAGTGTCAAACAAATGTGCACATTCAGAAATTATAGCTTACACGCCTCTTAAATGATTCAGCCTTCTGTGTCTCATAAACTAAAGCGGGTCCATCACTCACGCACCGAAGGATGCAAAAGAGAGACAGAGGGAGAAAGAGAGAGAGAGAGAAGATGAGGTGTCGATTGCTAGCCGTCATCTCATCAAACGTCCTCCACGCTCGCTCACGTGTGAAACCTTGCTGTAACTTTCGCCGGGGACGTTTTTTGACGGCCAGTGGGAAGAGCTGGTGACAGATCGGGGCGACGGCAGGCCGCCTCTCGGCCATTTGGCATGCGCTGGGCGTCTGGCGCACTGGAGACGGCCTGTCAAATGCCTACGACTCCATAGAACAGTGCGGGGGGAGCCTACGGAGCACCAGATGGGCCATTAAGGTAGTATTAATGTAGATGCCGCGGCTTTTCCCGCGCTGACTGGGACGCGCTCTTTAGAACTGCGAGCAGCTGCTGCCATTTACTCCGACAGCTCCCCGCTAACTTCGAGCCAACTGGCAGAGTCAGACTCTTTGTACCTGTACGGGCAACTCGGAGAACACTTTGAACTGGCCCTGGCATGCACACACAGACACCCACACCCACCCACACACACACACACATATATATATATACTTATAAGCATATACACCTCCATTGCCACATTGGCCTTAAGCGAAGGAATGAAAGAACACACATTCAGACAAGCAGAAAGAGCACAACTTAATACAACATAAACACTTGAATATGTGCTTTTAATATCAGGCACACATACCCACACAGCCCAATTCCTCCATAAGGCTCTGCATACATATGCACAAATATTTTTTTCTAATCATTAGCACAAAACATGGCACATTAATGCAATGTTTTCATAGTCATTTACTCTCTAAGCACTAATATCATGCTTTAATTGAGAGAAAATTGGCTGTTGGTGAAGAAATAAAGAATAATCAGGGGGGAAAAAAAACAAGCATAGATAAGCACTCCAATCAGTCACATTCTACTCCACTAAATAGACTGAAATGGTATATTTTCAGACCATTAACAAAATCACATAGACAAAATCCTATTAAGGCAATTATTTCTTTCCTCACTACAATTTACAGAATTAGAGATACACTGCCATGTGCTTCCACGGCTTGTTAGTACACAAACACGTTCCAATTAGGCAATATATCCACGAAAACAGCTAAAACTTTAAACGTATATATTGACATTGGAGGTATTACACACAGTAATCAAAGTATGACCTGTTTTTTTTTATATATATGAAGGTACAAAGTAACTGGCAGAACTCTAGAGGTGACTGAAAATGTCTTGATCTCTTATACAGGTCAGTGAATGGAAGTGACTTATATTTAAAAAAAAAAAAAAAAAAAAAAAGAAACACACAGTTTAAGATGATCCACTGAATTTCACCTGTAAAATGCTGTCCAACAACCCGGGAATATGAATAAGACACTTTTGTTCGAACTGTATTCTATGTGGAAAGCAGACGCTAATCAAGCGTGACTTGAAATTGAAGGCTAACCACGGAGGAATTCAGCATTTCTGCGGGGACGTTTAGACAGACGGTCTTTGTCTTTTAATGCAATGCTAGTCAGTTGTGTCCACCAATCATTCTCTTATGATGATTATTGAAAGCCCATGAAAGAAAGTGACATTATCTCCCACTGCAACTCATTTTACTGAGATCCTCTTGACAATAAAAAAAAAAATAAAAAAATTCTAAAGGCTCTGGAGAGCACTCTCACAAGACAGCCAAAAATATCTTAGAAATCAGTGGTAATGGGACAGTAATGAAGGACACAGTGCTTATGTTTTATCTCCATCTTTGTAGATGATATGAATGAATCGTAACAAATGTGCATAAAGCTGTTAAGAGTCTTATGCGCCAGCTGCTTGTTAGGAATTTAGAAATACATGGACTGACACCAAATATCTGTGCTTCAAAGCACAAATACAGCACGAAAGACAGGATGAGTGCTAGATTTTGAGAAAGACAGAAAAAAATCATTGCATGTACCTTCCCAAATAGCTTTCCACAAAAGCATCAGTCAGCATCGTTATTTACAAGGTGAGAATGATCGCTTTCCCATGCAAATGCATTCAAAGTCACTCTAATGCCACTTGATCACTGTGTGTTGAGCTTGTACAGTGCGCTCCAACAAGCGAGGCAAAGCAATACTCTACAACTAAGCATCTTGCACGTGTGGGTGTGTTGCAAATAGGTTATTTTGGAAGAATGGAAGCATTAAGCATCCAGTGGAAGCACTCTGTTATGTGCTAACAAGACGATTAACATGAAAAGGAAACAGTAAATGTTATTTTCCGGAGCAGTGCGACAGCAGAAAACACAGTAATCATATTATTTCTGTTCGCATCAAGATCAGTCAGAAGTACAGCAATGTACTGTTCAAGTCTTTACAAAGCCTGGCTTTAGGGTTCACGCCAAAAACAGTTCATGCACTTGGTTCGGGAGCAACACAGTACTAAAACTCTCATTGTTCGTGTTATTGATTTCATTTCTGAATTAAAAATTAAAACTTGAATTTTGTACACATAATGTATGCATAACATGCACTTCTCACAAGTCTTGACAGGTACAGAAACCTAAAAACAAAAGAATGTACATTGTGCTACTGACAAATTTAGACAAACCACACATCATACAAAGAGAGACCACACACACACACACACAGAGAGAGAGCGAGAGAGAGAGCGAGAGAGAGCGAGAGAGAGAGAGAGAAGCATCCCTGTGCTTTGCTCTTGGTTCTCGCGTCTCTCTGTGCCTGGCTCGGTTCTGGCTGAGCAGGCACACTTGTTTGAATGTCATATTTACGGCGGCGCTTTGTCAGGAAGCGCTCTTCGTCGTGTGCGAGCGGGAGAAGCGAGCATATGGCCGTGCCACTCTGGGGAGGTGTGACAGCCTATCGGAGCGGGCACGCCACGCTGCCCGGCCAGATGCTCTGGGCTTCTCGCCGATTAAGTGGAGATCATCACTGTTTTCTTTGAGCACCACTGTGCCTTGTACTCTGAAGTGTTTGGTTAATCACTGTCTGCATTCGACAGAAGCTGCCAAAATGCTCATTAAGTCGGAATCCTCGCCGACATGTCATGCACGAATGATGGACTTTTTTTCTCTCTCTCTATCCTCGCTCTCTCTCTCTCTTTTCCTCAAATAAGGCCCATCTTGCATTAGAGTATGCGCATGCAAATATGTGTGTGTATGTGTGCGTTTGTGCACCTATGTGTCATGTTGCACAAATGTGGGCATATGTTACTGAAATGCTAAAAGTGTGTGATAAGATTTTTGAGATGTTTTTTAAGCTGCCGTCCTTCTTTGTTTCGGCCTGTCTTTTGTGCACTGAGAGCTGTGTGTGTGTGTGTGTGTGTGTGTGCTGTCTTTACTGTGGCCTCAGAGGGACAGGACTCTTTCTTTTCTCATCTGTTCAGCTGCCGAGCTTCTGCGTACTGCATGTTATTAGCAAAACGCTCCAAGACACACAGCCTGTGTGAGACAGCTTTGTGTGTGTACGATTTTGCTGCTTCGTAGTCTTTTGCACGTTTATATCTTTTGTACACAGCTCCCACATGCACTTTTACACATATACAGTTTTCTAACACCATCCCAGCCTGCTGTAGCGACGCACTACACCTCAGTGTGAGAACCAGCCCCTCCAGTCTTCCTTCTCTATACAATCCTACTTCAGAAATGACAGAATAGACTGAGGGCCTCATTGTGTGTGTGTCTTCCAGATTAGCTTTCATTTTGTTCAGGGATGTATACGGCCCTTCACAATGACATCAAAATAATGTCGATCAAACCATTTAATGGCGCGGCTAATAATGGGACACTATCGCACCTGCAACCATATCACTGACACTTCACAAAAGCCTTGCAGGTGTGAGAGGAAAGAGGAACGGAGAAACATCTTATCGGGCTTTAGATAAAGAGACTCGGGTTACTTCAGCTTCGGTGACTCGCTCTTAAAGCACAGCGTGGCCCAAAACTCGATGCTGCCCAATATGAACGATCTCCCAATGAGCTACAGTATCATGTAATACGCCTTGGGGAGAGCCTTGGGGAAAAAACGAAGGAATAAAGGTGCAGGGAGGAGGACTGACACTTGTCAAAGCTTAGGCATGAGAGGAGGCCTTGGATAAAAATTGGACAGCACAGGGCAACATGACACACACTCCCACCCAAACATGCTCATAGTCACACGTGTGCATACTGTAGGTGGGTACGGTGCCAGATTTGTGTGTGTGTGTGTGTGAGAGAGAGAGAGAGAGACAGACAGAGTGATGGACCTGGGCATGGACACATCCATTACATGCACATAGAGAAAAACTCACTGCCTGTGGCTGGTCAAAAAGCTCGAATTCCACACACCCCTACACACACAACCACACACAACCACACACACTCACACGCATGTGCTGGCCCAGAGCAGAATTCCAGGTGGCCAGGCTCCCCAGCAATGGGATCATCCTTACATTAGCAAAGGGAAGAAGAGAAAAAGGCATCTGGGTGTTGGATGAACCACAAAGGGAAACCTGTGTGCAAAATGAGAGTATGATATTCTGTTAGAAATTTAACGTAATAACAGATTATGAAAGATTCCTTGCTGTGTCTAATTATGTGTCAAAACTGAGCCGTGGGCTGCACCACTGAGCTGAGCCCGAAGTTGTCCTTTGCATTATGAAGCACAAAGCATGTGGGAATTACAGTATGTATAGTGTTTAAGTGTGTTTGTGAGCCGGCACGTTATTTCAGTGTCCTCAAAATCTCTTATGGTAAAAGTAATTATCTGTAATAACAGCAAAAATAATATAAAATACTCCACTGGGCAAAACTCACATGGAGGCAGAGTAAATGTTCTCAGTGAATGGCAATAATACAGGTCTCGTGCATGTTTTGAAATTCAGCTCAGGCAGACAAAGGAGTCAAGAGGCCATTACATTGCTGTCACTGTTTCACTCACCATCAACCAGGGTGAGAGGCCCTTTTTCACTAAGCCACTTCAACCAGGCCACAAATCAAGTGCGTGGGAGGCTGTGTACGTGTGTGTGTGTGTCTGTGTGTATGAGAGAGAGGGACAGGGAGAGAGGACAAAAGAGAATCCAATAAAATGAGTAGGCAACATTAAGCTCAATGCAAGTGGAACACTTCACTAGAGAGAAGTCTTTATTTCTGCAGCACTTAATTTTGGATTTGTCTCTGTCGGCAAACCGCCAGAGCCATTGAGGTGACAGCACCAACACACACTCTCTCTCTCTCTCTCTCTCTCTCTCTCTCTCCCTCACACACACACACACACACATCCGTTTCCCTCGAGGAATCCAATACACTGCTTAGATTAGCCTGTCGTTCTAATTGTGCTCGATATTCTTGACACTGATAAATGAAAAAGTAATGATAGCTTGCATATTAATACGTTTATAATGATTGCAGGATTAAAAAGTACAAAAGCAGTACTAGAGACCGCGCCGTGACTACAAATGCAGAAAAGCTTCTCATGCTCAGAGATCATGTAATTACTGCATTGTTCCAATCTGTTTCTAATGTACCAATATTCAAATCAGTGTACACACTTTACGTCCATAGTTATCATGTTCACAATGATAATTATTAGTATTGCGACAAAACGATGAATTTATAATGCTCAGGTAGCTTACAGGAACAGGAAAACAAGACAATTAACCTCATCACCCGGCCTTCTCGCTGGTGGGACGACATCCTCATAGTCTTTAGAGAATCTCTGCTTCTTAGTTGTGTGAGTGGGAGAGCTGTAGTTTTCCATGAAACTAGAGATATCAGGATCATTTCTTTCTATCAGCAAAGTGGTGCATAAATGTGTAACTGATAGTTCGTCCTGCTGCCTGGGACAACGTTCTGTCCGTTAGATCACATTTCATCCACCATCTTTAATTGGTGCTGGATATAATGGCTATTTAGTTGTGTTTATGAATATTTTGGCTTTGGTTGTGTCATTAAATTGTCGAGAAGAAATGCATCCTTGTTAGTGCTGATATATGTTATGATATATGATAGGTTGTCAGTAACTTACACATAAACGTCAAGACAGTATTGAGCTGAAGTGGGTAAGACAGTCCACCTAGTTAAGAGGAAAAAAAAATATTTAACTTTAAAGATGTATTTGAATTTGTATTTGCTAAGCAGGTGCAACAGAGATTAATTCAGGGATGCAGTCCACAATGGTGTAATAACTCTGGATGCGAGTGAAGTTGGTGTAATAAGTTTGGATTTGGGTGAAAGTGGTGTAATAAGTCTGGTTTTGGGTGAAATTGGTGTAATGATTCTGGATTTGGGTGAAACTGGTGTAATAAGTCTGGTTTTGGGTGAAATTGGTGTAATGAGTCTGGATTTGGGTGAAATTGGTGTAATGATTCTGGATTTGGGTGAAAGTGGTGTAATAAGTCTGGATTTGGGTGAAAGTGGTGTAATAAGTCTGGATTTGGGTGAAATTGGTGTAATAAGTCTGGATTTGGGTGAAATTGGTGTAATAAGTCTGGTTTTGGGTGAAATTGGTGTAATGAGTCTGGATTTTGGGTGAAAATGGTGTAATAAGTCTGGTTTTGGGTGAAATTGGTGTAATAAGTCTGGTTTTGGGTGAAATTGGTGTAATGAGTCTGGTTTTGGGTGAAAGTGGTGTAATAAGTTTGGATTTTGGGTGAAATTGGTGTAATGAGTCTGGATTTGGGTGAAATTGGTGTAATGAGTCTGGATTTGGGTGAAATTGGTGTAATGAGTCTGGATTTGGGTGAAATTGGTGTAATGAGTCTGGATTTGGGTGAAATTGGTGTAATGATTCTGGATTTGGGTGAAATTGGTGTAATAAGTCTGGATTTGGGTGAAATTGGTGTAATAAGTCTGGATTTGGGTGAAATTGGTGTAATGATTCTGGATTTGGGTGAAATTGGTGTAATAAGTCTGGATTTGGGTGAAATTGGTGTAATGAGTCTGGTTTTGGGTGAAATTGGAGTAATAAGGCTGGATTTGAGTGAAATTGATGTAATGAGTCTGGATTTGGGTGAAATTGGTGTAATGAGTCTGGATTTGGGTGAAATTGGTGTAATAAGTCTGATTTTGGGTGAAATTAGTGTAATGAGTCTGGATTTGATTAAATTACTGTACTAGTGAATGTAATTCAGTAGTTGATTCTATATATATAATTCTTTATACTATACATCAACAACTCACACAGGGACTTGTATTGCAGACATGGATATTTATTTAGCCTTTTGGAAGGAGTCTCCAGTGTCAGCACATTGTAATAGTCTGAAGTAAAGCTATAACTTTTCTTTCTGTCAGGAAGGAGGGCTTTGCAGTTTCTCAGTACCATGATACGCTGCTTCTCAGTACCATGATACGCTGTGTTACCTGTCTTATTAACTTAAAGTAAAAATGAGGCTAGTGAGGGAATGATTGTTTACAGCTGATATAGCATAAGCAATAACAGAAACTAACAGACTTTCCACAACATTTAATTATAAAACTATAATCAGATAAAATGTATGATGTATTGTTCTTTAATAAATTTAAAAAAAAAAAATTAAATTGACGAAGGTTTGCTGTCATATAAGAGGAACAGGAAAATAATTATGGGGAAATAATTAATATGTCCAGGGTTGGGCCACATCACACCACCCCGCTGTTGATTATTTTCCTATAACAGAACACCTCACCCAATTATATGAACTGGTTATCATAGTTAACATTTTCCAAGTTTCAGAATAAAATTATTATGCATTAAAGTGTATATAGGAACTGAAGAAGAGAAAAAACTCTATGCTGAGAGCTGTTTTTACCTGTAAGCTGTCCAATAGGTTTAACACACCTGATATTTCATATCAGCTGAGATTAGAAGTTCTTGCCAGACAGCGCTGTAGGGTCTAGCATGCCCTGCTTCACAGGAACACGGGTCTAGTGCCACCTCCATGTCTCTGCTACAAGGCTGCGTAGTTTAGTGGTCAAGTGGTCATGTTCCTGTCCTCCTCAGCCATCCTGGAAAGAGGTGTCACATTAAACTTAATAGTATGATCATCATATAACCCAAAATCACAGTTGTCTGTATATACGTGTATTTGGTTAGGCATGTGCTGATATATCGTGACTGTTTCTGTGTTGCATGTAGAAGTCAGATACTGAAGGAGACTTTTTGGGAAGCATTTGCTTGCTCCTTCAAGGAAAAATCCACCCTGAACAACTTGAATATTAATCTTTATAATTAACATGATGTCCATGATTTAGTTTTGAAATTTTGAGATGATTTTTCTAGCTTATAAGTCTTTTACTGACATGTTGGTCTATTTTTATTTTGTTTAACAGTTTCCTACATTAATCACAATGCCATTCAACTACTTGCTGACAGTGATGCCAGTGAGACTGAACTCTTGCTACCTAAAGCCTAAAGAGAGCGATGCAGCAGCACTTTAGTCCTTTAGTCTGTCCAGCTCTCTCACCTCTTCATCTGTACACTCTGCTCAAACAGATCAGCTTCCAAAGCTTCAACATTCATGCTAATATCATCATCAACACCATCGCACTCGTCGCCTTGTAAATCGCTAATTAGGTGAGTCGAGTCTTCCGTACCTCAGAGCTACTAGCTGCATCGCAATCTGGAACTTCGAGCTCAATTTTTGTGCCAATATCTCCACTACTTCTACTTTGGAGATCTCATTAAAATGACACTGAATGTAGCTGGAAAATGGTGAGTGAGAAAACAAGTTATCGCTGGTTTGGTTTTAGGAGCTAACAGTTAAATATGATCATTATTATGTTGGAGATTTTTATTTTCTCTTATTAAACTTCATCGTAACTGCACTAGAAATACCCCTCTGTGACATCAGTATGGCAGACAGCCTCTTACAGGAATAACACAAATACAGCAAGCATAGCACTAGAATTGCTAATCATATCAGAAATATTTTACTGTAAACATATTTAATGTGTTTCAGGGGGGACTTTTCCTTGATTGACCCTTTAGAAGCATGCAGTAGTTTGGTGATTTCTAACGTGTCTCTTTTGTCCGAATTTGAGGACTGCATCACATGTATCCTTCTCAACAAAATGAATCCAATCATTTTGTTCATCAGACAGTTTTATAAAATCTCTGATATATTAACTAAAAAAAAGACAATTAGTCTGAGCAACTGCAAGGGATATTATTTTCTAATTTAATACTTTTTTGGCACAATAATTTGATAATATTATAATACATAAAAAACCCAGGTAATTACTGTTATACAAGCGTTTAATACAAGCACGTGCCTATATTAATCCATGTCTGCATCAACTGTAGAGTTATTTATTCACTGAAACTTTTTATTACTAAATTCATTTGCGGTGTGCTGAGAACGTCACTGTCTGAATGTTTACTCCAGCAGATTTTGCCTACAGCGGATCAGTAAAATATACTGCATGATTGTTTATCACTCATCTATAGACATGTTTTTTGTTTTTTCTCTGTTTATTTCATAGCTGTGAAGTATTCCCAGAACGAGGCACCTGCACGCTCCGCCGCTCGCCTGCTTGTTCTCTCACCGTCTGGAAAATAACAAACCAGCGTCTGGCATTATTTGCGGCGTGGCGGGGAACGAAAGGTCCGTGGCCTGCTCGCTTTCCCCTGAGTGCGTATTGATTACAGCAATGCCTCCGCTCCGACGAGAGTGCCCAGGGGTCAAGGCTCTTTCTATCGCAAAGTTTTTACAAGTTTCAATTTGCTCTGTCCTTTTTTTCCCCTCAGCATCATTTTTTTCCTCTACCTCTGTCTTCCAGCTCTCTTTAGGAGTTGATAAACAGCAGGAGTGCTGTTGGCGTCTGAGGGATGGTTGCATAACTGAAAGTATTCACCTTTTGCTCTTTAAGTGGGTGTTGTGGTGCCTATAGGATGCGCTGGCTGGTTTTTCCCCTCACAAACAGATGATACTAAACCTGCGAAGGTGGATCAAAGTGCCACTTCAGTGTTTCACTGCCAAGAACTGCTTTCATCACATGCACAGTTAGCAAACACCAACACAAAATTTTACTAAGTTTATATTCAAGAAAGTAAGTTTTTTATTCA
Organism: Pangasianodon hypophthalmus; assembly: GCF_027358585.1. Taxonomy (NCBI): domain Eukaryota; kingdom Metazoa; phylum Chordata; class Actinopteri; order Siluriformes; family Pangasiidae; genus Pangasianodon; species Pangasianodon hypophthalmus. Next base: position 6,673,753 of record NC_069733.1, on the reverse strand, counting down.
AGAATGCATCATTTAAAACTGTGAAGAAACATTCGCTTATTTGTGTAAATATGTGTTTTTGAAAAACACAGAACTAATTTTGCAGTTTGCACAGTGGAAGAATTTGCACGAGGCCAAAGAAAGTTTTACTTTTTTAGAATTTTTAGATTTTTTTTTTTTTTAGAATTTAGAAATTGCTGATAGAGTTGATTCATACAGGGCATTACAGTGGTGCAGTGAGAGGTTGTGCATGTTCTCCACATGGGTTTCGTCTGGGTTCTCTGGTTTCCTCCTACCACTCAACAGCATAGCGGTACGTGTATTATCTATGCTAACTTGCCCTATATGTGTGAATGAGTGCCCTGGTGCCCTGGGATGGACTATCATCCCATCCAAGGTGTATTCCCTCCTCACAACAGGTGTCTCCCAGGATACACTCCAGATCCTCTGCTTCCCTTGCAAGGATAAAGCAGTTACTGAAGATGGATAAAAGAGCTGTTTCATACACAAAACCCTGTACAGATGTGGGTCTGACTGCACCTTTAAGGCAGATGTTGACTGAACAGTTGTATCTCTGGTCAGATTATGAAATCTCAAACATGGCAGGATTTGTGTTAGGTGTGTAACTAGCGCATGAGCCTAAACATTTAAACGCGTGATGTACCTGGCAGAACACAAAGTGCATTTCACACAAAGGGAGAGTTTGAGTCATTACATAACTCATTTGATTTACTAAAGTTTATTAATGGTAGCCTGTTTTGCAATCAACCATAGCGAAGCAGTGAATGCATTTTATTATAAGATATATTTTCTCCTTTTTACGTCATGCTATCTTTTATTTTCTGAGGCTTTACCTTTGTTAAGTCAAATTGCGCCTTCAAGAATATTCCCACAGGAAAGAAATTCTTTTAACAAATTAACAAATCGTCTCTTTGTTACTGAGCTTGAATTTCTTCTTGTTGACAGGTTTATGGTTGATGGCCTTCATTACACCACGGGGTTTAAACCCTACACCTCAAACATAGCTTTATGTTTACCATACCTCAAACATACAAACATATCGTACGGGGTCCTGGGTTAGTTTCTTATAGAAACATCTGGCCCTCAGGATCATAACGTGAATTATAAGTGTAGCATTACAATCCTGTCACATGGGTGATAGCGGGAAATAAGTGTTTAAAGTTTTACAAATTTCAGACAAATCAAACAAATTGTTATATATTAGCAGATTGAGGTGTGCAATTACTAGATTTTTTCTACATTTTTGGTTTCTAGGTGTTAGTCCTTGGTGTGGTACGAGAAAACTTTGGGCAGCGGCGGGTAAATTTTGATTAATACAACTCAGGTTTGAAGGCCAGGGCCTGAGGTCTCTATTTTACACCTCACAAAATAATGAGGCGTCAAGAATAAAAAATATGCTGGGGAGGGAGAAATGAACATATTTATATGCTGCCGTCCACCATATTCAAATGAAATGAAGAAATGAGGTGCCTTTCACTGATTAAATCCGTTCTAGACCTCGCCGGCACTCTCCATCCGTATTTAACTGTCACAGGCTCTCTCCTGGAGTCAGGGGTACCATCAGGCCTTTTGCATATGTTTTCTATAAATACCTGCCTTGCTGTTGAGCCTGGCTTGCCATATCAGTAGCACCGAGCCCACTGCCTTCTGGGATTGTGACAACCTCGAGGGCTGCAGCCAATCCTGTTCGACATTGAGAGAGCTCGTGTAGCAGGAAGGCCGGCCCCAGTCACGGCTCTGTCTCCATTTCAGAACAGCAAGCATGATTTACTTAAGCTTGTCAGGAGAGCAAAATCTCAAGGCAAATGTGGAGTAATAAATTGTAATACATGCTGCATATGTTTGACTCATGACCCCTGGCATTTGGAGGGAACTCTCAGCTCACGAATTCCACTGACAAGAAATGGCAAGAGAGAGGAAATGTATAGTATGAAGTGAAAAGAGGATAACAGGCTGAAAGAGCGATAGAGAAAAAGAAAGACACCGAGGGCCGTATTCAGCGTTGGGGACATACGTCCAAAAGTTATGTAAGTATTTACACAGAGAAAGTTACTCATATTCAGAGACAGGATACACACTTGCAGAAGTCAGTAAATTGATTTTAATCACTGCAAATTTGGTTTAACTGAACAATATGACTTCCACCCTCATTATCTGGCAGCTTAAAAAATAGCACTTGATCCAGCACATCCTATTATTATTGAATTAATTTTTTTTTATATCATGCTCTGACAGTTAAGCACACACAGTGTAGCCATGAGATACAAGAATCAATGTCATGAAATCATAATGCGTGCACAGGATGTAAACTATTTTATCACAGTTGTCAAATTAATAAAATAAAATTGCCAATAATTTGATGTGCCCATAAAAAAAAATCAGTCATCAAGATTAGCAGTGTCTCAGAATAAAATGCTGTCTCCTGTGATGTCCTTGGTGCAAAGAAAAAAAAATTCTTGGGCCTTTAAAAGGGCTGTTCATTAATAGTGTCATATTTACGGTAGGGTTCAAAAGTCTGAGACCACATTGAAAATTTCGGATTTATTTACTGAAAACTGGAAAGAAGCAGAAAGTTTTAGAATTCTGAAAATGAAAAAAAGCAAATGTGCAACATCCTGACTATTCAATACTCGAGTGCACACTCATTAAAGCAGAAAGAGGATGTACCTAACACTAAGAAATTCATGTAAATATTTCAAAGATTCTACTTTTCACTCTGATAATATCATTTGTAATAAAAACTTTGCGTTAAATTAAAAAAGAATACCAAACAGAAACATTTTTCACTAGTGCTCTCAGACATTTGGACCCCGCTGAATGTATTTCACATTGGCTTCGAATGGCATTCCACCATTTTTCAGTGCATTTACAAACCAAAACATATATTTCAGGGTGACACGTTTACTTCCATGGCTCCGAGTGAGAGAAAAGAATGCTGGGAAGATGGTAATCTCTGGAATTCTGTTTCCCATTAATTGTTGGCGCTACCACAATTCTGTACAGTGAATGCCACCGTGATCTTTGCCTGATCAAAACTCTTACTTTTAATAATCCCAGATTATAGTCTTCAGATTCTGAAGTTATATCTTTGATCGTAAGTATGATCAGTAAGAAGTTTATCTCTATGAGAACTGGAGCTGCTGTAGAGAGCACACAGCAGAGGTTACGCTCTAATCACTGGACAAGGATCAGGTAGTTTGTACATTTACAGCTAAAACCATCTCTAATGTATGTGTGTGTGTGTTATGAGTTTTTAAGTGTTGCAAAAACCTCACAAATGGTAATAATTTACATAAAATTATATCCCTAAGCCTAACGTGGAACATCACTCACTTGACCACTCTTATTACTAACTACCTCTAATTGCACCTCACTTCTTGTTCAGATTCCAGGGGAAAATGTTATAATTAGAAGCTGCATGTCAGTAGCAACACATTTAAGTTACAACATAATAGGTTTGACATAACAGCTTTGGTGTCTGGAAAAGACTGTGTTTCAAAGTGTGACTGAGGGTTTTGCATACAACAAAATCTTTATCACTTCACAATCTTGTTATGTGCTATCATTATGCCATGCGGGGAGCGACTGGAGAGACGGGAGCTGCAAAGAAAAACTGGATGATGTGTAGGAGTTTCCATGTGTATTTATACTGTAAATAAAGAAAGAGTGAAATGATCATAAGCTACTCTAGGTGTATCATAGCTGTAGGGGTACTTGAAAAAAAAGAATAGTAACCAGATAGAAGTAAAATAAACAAACTACATGGTGGTATCAGATCTCTCTCCCTCTGTCTCTGTGTGTTTGTGTGTGTGTTTGTGTAAAAGCAGCAGATGTTTGGAGAGGAGAGGGTCGTGGCGTATGCTAACGGGGTTTGAGGAGAATGAGGATGACACTATGGACTGATGGCTAGGGCGTGGGTTGCCAGTGTGAGTGTGATCCACCCTACAGCGCAGCTCCAGCGGCCGCCCTGGCCCCCTGCTATCCGGGTCCCCATAAAAATAGCCCATTCCATTACTCTTCTCCTCCCCAGAGGCAGCAAGGTCTCCAGCATCATTACCAGGACTAAAGATGTGACTCGGGCTGTTCACGCCAGCCTGGGCGCCCCTCCCGAAAGCCATCTCGCTAATTATAGGTCAAGCACTCTTTGTTAAATTATAAAACCCTTGTTCTTCTTCTAAATGAAAAGATATGATACAATAGGAAGAGAGTACAGAGGAGAGAAAGGGGGCAAAGAAAAAAAAAATATATATTTATATATAAAAATTGAAAAAGGGGGAAAAAAAATTCAATTATAAAACCCGGCTAATTTGGTATGACCAGCGAGTGTCATGCATGCTGACAGTGCTCCATTATGCAGTCATTTGGGCTCTTTCAAATTAGTTATGTTAATGTCCTGCGCAGGAATGTAACACTTGGATGGGACAAGATTCCAGCAATTAATTTCTACAGTCAGCCAAGAGACAAGCAAATTTATTTTCCGCCCTCTCGGGAAATCGGTGGCGGCGGGTGTGAGGGTGGGGGAGAGCACATCAGGGTGCAGCGAACAAGCACAACACTGCGCCTAAATAAAGCCCAAACAATGGGCGCCAATGCCTCCTCATTCATTCCATTGACAATGTTTTGCAGCTTAAACCTGTTTTATTAATTATGTTTGACATTTCCTTAATTAGTTTCATTTACACCAAATCAATCCCTGCCGCCACCCAGCCTCATTTATCATTTTAAAAAATTTGCATAGCCTGTGCTGACTTTTTCTACTTAATTATACATTAAAAGTGTCAAGCGCGCTTGCTGCCTGGCATTATCTGCCGAAAGGGCCGGGGCTGGGCGGCGCTGGCATTAATCACGGCCAGCCTGCGAGTGTTTGCCGGACGCTGGCTGGGAGGAAAGATGAAAGCCTCAGCTCCGGTTCGAGAACCTGGGTAAGACAGGGTCAACGACAGACCCATGAAGAAATGAATCAGTGATCTCTATCCTCAAACGACCGAGGGAACTAGACACTATATATTAGACATTAAACACAGTCAGTTACAAACATGGAGTAGTATTCCAAATAGAAATGGGGGGGAAAAAAAAAAAAAAGTCATCAATAATCTAGAGATAAGGGATTAGTGTTTAGTTAATAAAAGAAACCATGAGCATCTGGTAATGAACATCATGTTTGAATAATTGAATTGAATAAGTACAGAAAATGACAACTTTTCTGATGAAACACATCACCATCTTAACCTATATGAACATCTACTACATTTTATTCTACTGCAACACTTATACACAATACTATCTACATACTTTTACTACCAAATTGCAGTAGACACACTTCAGGTCTGCAGATGAACTCGCTGACTCGCAATAAAACGCCATCAGAATTCCTGCTATTGAAAGGCAGACAAACTGACAGGCTCACTCCATCCTAAAGCCTTGTGGACACACACCCTCTGGAGCCTACACTGAATTACACTGTTCTCAGGCCATCAAATAGCCAGATGTGCTTTTAAATTGTGTCATATTACATCTCTCTTTGACAGGCTGATCAAAGTTCTTGACATAATGCAGTTAGAGAGAATATCCTCCTAATCTCTTTCACTCTGTAGTCAAATGTCTCTGCAGACTGCCGTCAACCACCTACTTGAAACTGAAGTGTTTACTGTATAGAAACATAATAACATAGGACTACATGAAGTATTACTTCTGAGGGACATTGAATGTAAGGGTTCTCCAAAGTACAGTTGTTCTGCACCGATGATTTACATTTTTAAGAAAGGAATAAAACACAATGGAGCATGATATTATGGAAAATAATAAACGAAGGGGTGGCGTTATATTCTTACCACCGCAAAGTGGATTATTTTCCCAATAACAACACATCCTGAAGTGTATCCCTCATATATCACAGCAATTTGCCAACAGTTACAATTTTTTAATTTATTAATGAACATCACATCATGCTTTTTAATTTTTAGTTCATAGTATTAAATGTTAAAGAACAGCTGCAGAACAAGTTAGCTCCTGTTATTACTTACATTATAGCAGCTATATAAAAAAACTTTCCTCCCGAGACTCTATTTTGTTCTCTTTCTTGAAGTTAATAAGGAAAAATCGCAGTTTGTCAGGTTACCAAGAAATCAGAAAGTCCTGAATTGTGGAAAAACCCACTGACTGTTAAACCTCTGGCACTGGAGACTCCTTCCATAAGTATTAAATACAGACCATATCAACAATTATAAATTTTTCTTTGTTAAATAACAACACATTTTTTAATCCGTTTACTATTAGCCTTAGATTATGTAAGCGTTCTGCCATCCAAGTCCCTGTGAATGAGCTGTTACTATAGAAACAGTAACGTATTTGAAAGAGCACATTAATATAAATATGTTATTTGAATTGCAGCCGGTCCTATTGTCAGAGCTACTTTTATAGAAAATTCATCAACACCTTCTGACCAATCAGACCAATCAGTGCTATACGTATGAAAAAAATATGTACTTCTACCCAATTATTTGAGATATGGCGTTTCAGGTTAGTTAGCGTACTTAGATATTGATTTTGTTGAAAACTAAGGATCAAATAAAAGGGTACTTTCCTTGAAATAAACTGTCATCCACCTCAGCCCTTGGATGAAGTGGAATGAAGATGGGATTGCGAAGAATAAAGGCAGGGAGGAATAAATTGAAAGGCAATCTTTGCAGGAGCACTGATCCACAGTGAGCTTGAAGAATAGATGCATCAAGCCACAGCCCGGCTTGTCTCTCCTTCAAGGACGATACAAAAGGCAGGCTGGCCAACAAAGAGTCTAATGAAGTCACTAATGCCCTGGCATGCCGTAACAGAGGTAGCGGGTGGCATGCTTCACCACTCCACACAGCTATTGCCCACGGCTAAGCTAGCAGGGTCATTAGCCTAAGCTACGGTGCCTAGCACAGGGCTAAAAGCACCCTGGTAATTGCACTAAGAAAGATCAATACTTGTTGAAAAAAGAGCAAAGTTAAGAGGGGAAAATTTTCATTCAACCTTGCCGTCAGAGGGATAGTGTGCTGGAATTAATTCTCACGCTCCGTGAAAGTGGGTGAGCATCAAACATCATTATTCCAGGAAGTTCCTAATCAGCATATTAATACAGTACCGAGCGTACTTTACAGTTTTTTTTTTTTTAATAAGCTCTGACCACTTTACGCAAAAAAATTATAATTTATATAAGTGATCTCCAGGAATGTGGCAAAAATGTTCCTTGAAATGCAAAACGTCTTGCGAATCAAGGATTATGCCTCTTTTTAGCAGAAAAAAAATGAAGCTAGGGAAAAAAATATGAAGATGAATTCAAATGCTTCTAGAGTCTCGCAGAAGCCTTAGTTCTACAACGGGGGAAAAAGGGAGAGGAGGGGAAAAAAAGGAGGTAAAAAGAAATCATTTATTTAGATGGCATACATTACCATTACTCTTGCATTGTGTCGCCACTTTTCATAATGACTAGGATAAGTGTCTCGCCTGGAATGCACACTCGACAATACTGGCGGATATTATTTGGTTAAAAGCTCAAATCCTATGGGTAAAGGAGCCTGAAAGAATAAAGAGTATCCGTCATTGCTAACGAGCTATAAGGCTAGCACATTGCCTTTATAAATCACCGTATTCGCCCTGTTTATTTAAATTCATTGGTGCCTCATTATACCTGAGCTATGCACCTTTAGGTCCGAGTTGATTAGGAGTGCCATAGCTCAAAATGGCTTTTAATTCAGTGAAATGCGCTTTGACCTTGCGCCATAACCCTGTGTGAGACATACTGTGGCCAGCCCCATTAATAACCACACCATTTTTTCCAGAGCCACTGCTACGTCTCCCCTTCACCGCCTCCCTCTTTTAAAATATGTATTATTAGTTAGTCATGGCGGCACATTCATCAAACCAAATTACCCTTTGGTGTAAAACGGCTTAATTCTGCATCCCTTTACCCCTCTCTGCCATTACCTGCTCTTTAAGAATGCTGGAACTTAAAAGGGCTGATAGTATTGAGGGATAATGAGGCGAGTGCATGAGGAGAGTGTACTTGATCACCTCTTCAGTGACATTTGGGATCAAGCCTATGCATCATCTCCAGGGAATCGTGGCCTGTTTTAATGAAAGGCTAAGAGAAGATGTATGGTTAAGGTCTTATTTGTGTAACACATGTAAGGAAACATTATGCAAAACATATTTGGAGTAAATCGGTTTAGTTTTAAGAGAGTTTAATGGTTATATAGGAGCTTGACCCTATATTCACAGTAGCAAGAGACAAATTGTTTGTCTTGCTTGTAGTTTCTCTCTTGTGGGTGTGAACTGCCTAGCGTTTTTCCCTTTTTCTTTTTAAGTTCCACTAGGAAATAGTAGTAGACAAAATGTAAATGCTTCTAAACATACTAACTAAACATAAATGAAATAAATCACTAATCAGTGTGAAAATCGTTTGTTTCCATGGTTCATGCTAGGCTCATTTACATGTTTTCATTGGCAGATTAGCAAAGCGTGCTAACTGTCCGAGCTACAAACACTCACCAGAGGCACCAACGATCTCTGCTGCTTCCTTCCAAACTTTACTTTTCTTCATAATACCGGAATACACATTTAATGAGAGCTCGTATGTGAAAAAGTGAGATGAATCCATGGTTTTAAGTTTATCTTCCATTTCCATTCCATTATTTTCCATTGGCAAAAATAAAAGGGAAATAATTGCAGGTAGGAACTAAAGTTGTGAGTGGTGAACTGAAAAATATCGGACCACATATGCCATAGGATTAGTCTGAGGTATTATAGGAACCAGTCGTTTGGATTTGTTGATTTACCCCCCATACATAATTTGCACAGATTTGAGAAAATCTCAATTGAAAATTGGCTTGTCATGCTGTCACTTTGTCACTTGGCACTGTGACTCCATGTCGTGCACATTCCCAAAAACGAAATGATCTTCTGCCACTTTATCACTTAATAGTGTGAATGTAGGGTTATTATGTGCAAGTGTTGCCATTAGTATTATTTGTCGTAATTAGATAACAAAGTAACAAGGTCCTGTACATGTCACATGTACAGGACCAAGTATTGCTCCTCTGAATAGTGTCTCTTTAAACATAGCACCAAAAGAGTTCATGACAATTACTCTCATCATCATCAAGCACAAAGATCCATTACATCCATTATTCAGAAGTTCTTTATTGCACCCATAGGAATGGCCCACTGTGACAAAGTCAACATTTCTTATAGCTCCAGCAACTCTGTAATGACAGTGGCTAGACTCAAGGTTAAGGGCGTAATGGCAAAGCCATCGCCCAGTCAAACTCACTTCCTACAGAAGACTAGACTCACAGGAGCAGAAGACATTGCCCAGTGTCCAGAGGCTTGGGCTTGAAAGAGACGGATGGCTCTGACCAATTGAGTGAGTGATTAGATCAATTAAGGCATTTCAAGCAGGACCTGGATGAGGTATGAGGGAGGAGGAGGGAGAAAAAAGAGACAAAGTCTCTGTATTCTTGTGGGACTGGGACCATCAAAACTGCCTCATTAGGCTACTGGACTCGGCCCAAGTCTACTGCCCCAAAGACATTAAAGCAAAGCACGAACACATTCACCAGTGCTTCTAAATAAGTCATAGAGCATGCTAATGCGGTATGTAGCTCTGTGAAATTGTTTCACATACATAAAGTCAGTGCCATGCTGTTTAAGGGACTGTAGTGTACCACATATATAAGGCGGTCTGAAATGTAAACCAGGTACATGTTAATGCTGTAACCATTTCATGTAACGAATCTTTGAAATCTTTCAATAAAGTATGATTTAAAAATGGAAAACCCATCAGATGTTGGATGAATTCTGAAAAAAAAGATGAAAAATTACGTTTTTCTGCCACTAATATACTTTTACATCTCTATTTTATATGTTTTAAATATATACAAATACAAATTTAACAAAACAACATGGATGGATCCTGCGCCATCACATCATAAAAACAAAGAAGAGCACTTACCATCTCTGTACAGATAACAGCGGACAAGGTTTTAACTGTTCAAATGACCAAATAAAAAGCAGAACTGACTGAATCAATTAGCAATTATTTCCCCACTGAGGTTACCTTAAACAGAGATCAGTCCCGTGAAGAGACGACGATGAGATTTGTGTTGACTTGAGTGACTTTTCCCTCGCTTAATGAGAAAGAAATTGATGTGATTGATGCTGATAATCAATATGAAATCTCACTTCCTGTTGCAAATTTGATAATAATATTTATTTCTATAAGTAGATTAGGTTATAAATGTAGGCAGGCGTCTTTCAGTTGAATTGAAATCGTGGAAATGCAGTTTCCGCTCTTTTTGATTTTGGAGGTCACTAGATTGTAAAATGCTGGTTGAGCTACATGCAAAAGAGAAACTATAGTAGAAAATGACAACCTAATCATGTGAAGCATTTTCTCAGGCTGCCACACATATACTAGACATTATATATATGCTGACATTTACAATTAAAATGATGAACTTGCCATTTCCATGCACTACATTTCCATGGCAACTTCTGGCAAATATTCATCTTGTGTTTCCAGCTTACTCAGAGGGAATTCTACTAAACACTTACTTGGACAAAAACAAACCATCCTTTACACCATACATACGGCATACGGCACCTCACACCAGTGCTACAGAGAATAAATCACAGATTAGTTAAGGCAAAGTTCTTCTTCTACCCCAGGAGAGAGGAAAGCGTACTTATCTCCAAGAAAGTAAGACATCACCACATTTATAGGGGGAAAAAAACAGACTCCTATTTTCACACACATTATCTCTATTTTCCATTTACTGTGCACTGGAACACTTTGCATAACACAGCGGTGTGCCTGCCGTAGGCTGCGGTGATTAACTTGTGATGGCATTATCTCAGTAATCACCCTATAGAACCGTCTCTGCATCATGTATAGAACACAACTGATGATCTGCTGACGATTCTGAGGTTTTATAGGAAGTCCCTGTGTAGAGAGCTGTTAATCGGCTAATCTGATGCACAGAGGTGTGTGTATCACATTGAATGTGTTTTCTTCTTTTCGTCTAAAGATGGTGTTATTTTCAGGGGTGATTTTAGAAACAGTATAGATTTTTTTTTTCCTCATGGCAAAAATATCCAGATCTGGTTTATAAACCACAATCGTGCTTTATTGGATATCCTGGGTTATAAGATAATGAATATACATCTACACTGTATTGTGGATTGTATATTAGGTTGGCACATCATTTTTATTTAGACTTTAAAATATGGCTCTTTCTGTACATATTCTTTTATAGTAAACTAGTAAATACTTTAAAAGCTGTCTGTGTGTCACAGTTACTTCAGCACAAATCTATACGCCAAGATTTGAATGGCTTTCATGATTTCAGGTGATGTTTTTTGATCAACTGCCAAATGAAGACAAAAGCGTACTCCCCCTGGACCACAGGCAGTAATTAACTGTCATACATAACTGCCTGCAGCAGGTCTCTATCTGATCAACTTGAAAAAGGCTCCAACATCACTTTTCGGCCAACTCTGCTTCCAACTCCTCCTCTCAGTGGCTCAAGATACTATAAATAAAAAGGGTTATTGACAGCATGCTTACCACCACTCCATTCTTTGCAGATGGCGATAAGGAAATTAAATTTAATAAGGTCCTACATTCCTTGAAACACCATTAGCCGAGTGTTCCTGTCAATGCAACACAGCCAAAAGGGGCCTCCACTGGAACGGCACACTTCGGAGAAAGACAAGGCCTTCGGCTTCGATTTATTCCCTGGATCAACAATGTTCTCTGAGCGCTTCTATCAGTGGCACATGCCAGGCTCCGGCATGACTCTCAGGTCTGATGCAGGCCTATTAGATCATGTGTTTGTGCCCGCGGGACTGACTGGAGCACTGTGTTTAGGCTGCTCTGTCAAATGACTCGGGCTGCGTGATTTATGGGCTCTGGAAAGGTTGCGTTGCCGCTACGTGCGAACGGCCCGCATGGTAAATGGGGAAATTCTGAATTTATTAACATACAATGAATGATGATTAATGGATCGGCGCGGATCACGCAGTCTCTTTTGGATGTCTCAACACGCTTGATGTATGTGGCAATAAAAAGATATGTGTGAGCCTCTATACCGCCTCAAGCTTGTCTTCCTGCTGGCTAACATTTGGGAAGGAATACGACGATGGCTGCGAAGGGGGACACGAGGACGAGGCGCAATCTACGAGGACATACTGTACGGAGTGGACAGGTGTAGTCTAACGTGCATTATTTACCATATATTACCAACGGTGTCCTCTGGATTTCCAAGACCTTGCATAGTCAACAAGGAAGCGAATAAATTAAGACGGTGCAAAGCCATGCAATTTAGGGCCAAATCAAGAAGCATTTGCTGGGCCATTCATCAAACCCCAGTATTATTAACTTTTGTATTCCATAGCACATCTTTGTCCTTTCATTTGCTTCTCTAATATCTCTTCAAAAGCGTTGGCAGTGCTGTTTAGAGGAGAGCGTTCACCCCAGTCTTATTAGAGAGCTGAACTTTAGAAGCGTACAAAACAAAAGCACGTTTTCAGGATTCTTTCACCAGCCCAGTGCACCAGGAAGTTCTAAGGGCTTCATGTCATCCTGAGGATGACAGCAAAGAAAGCAAATTGAGATGCAAGATCACGGTGAACATGTGGTTGTCTGTTTTATTGTGGTAAAGGCTTTGGAGGGTTCATTCAAATAAGGGTGCAAGAGCTAAAATAAAAATAAAAAAAAATCAGCGCCTAGCTGACGCAAAGAGTTCCCGTTCTTTTCAGACTCGCAAACTCAGCATTATCTAGCATTTGCTTCATGCTAACATGCCTGAGTGTGTGTTTTTTGCCTTATTTTGTCTACAGACAGGTGAAAACAAATGCACACATTTAGGACTGTCTACACATTTATACTGCCTGTGTAAATGTGTGTATTCACTATCTGCAAGCTTCACTCTGCACATTAATGAGATATAAACAGAATCAGGATATTACTGAGAGTAAGGCCAGTCTGTTGGGTCAATTCTGTGCATATGCACACGCGCACACACACACACACACACACACATACACACCTGCCTTTCAGCTCATTACCCACATTCTCCTAATGTGATTCACACTTATTGCAAAATGATCTTTTTTTTTTTCTTCTTTTTTTTTCTTCTTTTTTTTTTTTTTTTAATTATATTTTTACTTATTTTTTTGTTGATTTGGTAATCCCGAATAGAGCCTGAACTGGTAAATATTATTCCATATCTTTGCCTTTTTAAGATATTTTCTGCTTTAGACATTAAAGCTTTAAATGCCAACTTTTTTATAAATACAGAAGAATAATTATATTGTTTTCAGCACATAGAATATATTAGTCATTTTTAAAGTATTAATTCCTAATGTTTTTTAGCTTATCGCTTGTAGCTCTTTATTAGTGGACAATTACTACACGGTAGCACATGATAGTACATGATAGTACATGGTCAAGGAACGGACACGTCCTAACATAAGTCTATAAAAATCTATAAAAATATTCCCAAAACATGATTGGAGTTTGTCAGTTTTTAGAGAATTTTTTTCCAAAGAAAACAGAAATAAATGAAATAATACCCTCCTCTCTCTCTTCCTCTCTTCCTGTCTCTCTCTGCCCTTTCCAAAATGGGAGGAATACAGCTGCAGAGGAAATAAGAATGGAAAATAGGGGAGAGCCAAAGAGACATGATGCAGAAAAGTGAAAGTGAGAATGGTAAGCCGAGCATAAAATAACTTCAATATAACATATTCTCAGCGGACGGCAGAAGGTAAATAGCGGTAAGGAGTTGGGATGGGACTTTCTGGATCTCAGTGACCCATGGAGGAGAGAAGCAATGAGCAGACACACACACACACACACACACACACTGCACTCTAACCCTCTTTACTTAAAGCCCAGGAAAGCAAAGGAACCCTCCTTACAGGTGTCAAACATGGACATAGCTTCTGTATGAACTAAAGTGAAGGATTTTGCAATTAACAGATACATGCGCACTCTTCTGTAGCAGTGTGTACAATCTACAGCTGAACTCAGATGAGTAAAAATAACATTAAAAAATAGATAAAACATATACAGATTGGTGACGAATTAAAGAAAAGAAATCAGTGTTAGTGTTGCTGGTATGGTTTGGATACACTTGTCCCTTAGATAGAAGAGACACTGCAAATTAAAGGAATTAATTAAATCTGATCCTATAACAAATATGACATTCAGATATTTTTTGTTAGGTTTGATTTTATTGTATTTGTATTTTATACTTTATTATATTTGTAATGTGAGTAATTTTGTGTGTTTGAGTTTAACTGAATAAAAAAGCTGCAGAAGTCATGTTTTTAGCTAAAATACTTTAAAGCATAGTAGTTGTTAAAGGAAAAACTATTGGATGGGTGTTGATATCGGCCGATACTCAGCGTTTCAGTATTGGTATCGGTATCTGAAAAGATAAAGTGATATCATGCCATCTCTAATTTAAATCTCGTCAAAACCTGGATGTCAAAACATACGTATTTGGAAGTTGCAGCTAAAATAACATGTTTAATGCTAGGTAAATACTGTATAGTGTACAATATATTAGGTAGACAGTATACAAAGTATACAGTATATCGTGAGAACATAAATATTAAAATTTGAATATTATTTTTTAAACATACTGACTGCATCCTGGTGCAGTGAGTAGCACCACCATGAGCTCTCATGTCTGTGTGCGTTTCCTCCAGGTTCTCTGGTTTCCTCCCACATGCCGGTACACTCCAAATTTGTCTCCATGTGTGAATGAGTGTGAGAATGTGTGTGTGTGTGTGTGTGTGTGTGTGCATGATGACCTGTGAAGGACTGGCGTCCCATTCACCAGTGTTCCCGGGATAAGCTCCGGATTCCATATGACCAGGATAAAGCTTTTACTGAAGATGAATGAATGAATTTTAAGCACATATTATTATAGAGTAGTTTTGTTCAAGGTTGTATTTGTGTTTTCTCTGATCTAAAGATTTAGATTTCTTTTCCTCAGCGATGTAATTGTCATGTATTATGGTCAGAGTGTAGAGTTTGTTTACTAGATTATTACTGGCAATAATATTTGTTGAATAGTGGTATTTATCTATTAGTGGGGAAACAAATCAGAGCCATTGCAATAAGAAGAACAAGGAAATTTGTCAGGATGCATTTAAAGCAGAAAATAAAATATGCTCGTTCCCCCACTCCCTTATTCTACTTTACCTACTCCACATTTACTCAACATTAGAGTGTGCCACTACCCCCACTTCCATAAGAATAAAAGGCAAAGAAAAGGCTAAGCAGTGGGGGGCCATACACAGAGCGCTGAGCTGCTATACACAGTATGTGCCAGTGCTTTTCACACCAACGTTTTGCTCTATGATTAGATTGCCATTAGCATAATATCAGCTTTGTCCCCACGCAGATCAATTGTAAAGACACGAAGCAAAGGTGCAGGATGCATTCCACATTCTTTCTTCTGCATAGACACATGTGTACACACACACACACACACACACACACACTAGTTTGTCTCCTATGGACCGAGCTGGATTTGGCCAGCACCGTTGTCTTTCCCAGTACAGAGCGTACGTCAGGCAGCCAACTCTTCACAACTGATTAGCAGTGGAAGATTATTAACAGCGCATCTCTTGGAACACCATCACTTTATCACACTCATTTTTTATGCCCCTTTTTTTATTTCCTTTTTTTCCTGCACGCAACTACTGAGGCTGCCAAAGAGACAGAAATAAATAACCAGATAAAAACAGAGGATGTGAGTCTACAGGCTGCTGAAAGAGTTTGGAGTGTGTGTGTGTGTGTGTGTGTGTGTGTGTGTAGAGGAGAGTTTGTTAGTTCTTGTGGATGACTTAGCTGTCATCCCCAGTCATAAAATCCTATTCATTGCCATATTCTGCCCCATCTCTCTCTCTCTCTCTCTCTCTCTCTGTCTCTCTCTCTCTCTCGCTCTCTCCCTCCCTCTGTCTCCTTATCACACAGCTGATTGGCTGCCAAAATGCACCTATGAAGGGTGGAAAGTCAGCAACCTGCACCAAAACTTCAGTGGTCTTATCTAGTCCACACACATGCTCATGCACATCCACACACAAACACACGCATAAACAAACACACCCTCTGAGGCTCTCGGCTCACCCAAACGTCCAACCCTCCCTCCCTCCTTTCTCACTTTCTCTCTTCCTCTTTCACCCTCCTGCTTTCTAGAGCTTTGCATTAGAAATTGAACAGACACTGAGCCAATTTATCATGCGCTGACACATGTCATGTCCAAGGTCTTTCCGCTGAGACCTACAGTGAGTTTTGTATTTATCCCTTTGTTGTGGCTAAGGACCTGCTCTGCTATTAAAAATAAGAAATGAGGGAAAGTGAACGCTGGTGACTAAACATTCACGCTGAATTTCAGAGGCAGAAATTCAGCCGCTTGCCACTGCAAAGGTGAAAAAGTCTGACAGTGTCAGAAAGCTACATTTCCCCGAGAAATCAGGCATCTGGAACAAGTGCTTAGCTCTGACAATGGGTAAATAACAGAAGGACTGTGGCAGAGCTACAACACTCATTTTCACAAGTCGAGTCTATACCTTAGTGCTCATTTCCTATGTATTCTATATCAAAGGACACTCACCAGCCACTTTAATAGGAACACCTGTACTCCTACTCATTCAGGCTGTTATCCAATCAGCATATCAACATCATGCAGATGCAGGTCAAGAGCTTGAGTTAATGTTCACATCAAACATCAGAATGGGGAAAATGTGACTTTCCGGGAAAAATCGCAGTGACTCTGACCGTGACATGGTTGTTGGTGCCAGCCAGGCAGGTTTGAGTATTTCATCTCCTGCTGATCTCCTGGAAGTTTCCCACACCGCAGTCTCTAGTTTAGACAGGATGGTGTGAAAAGCAAAAAACATCCAGTGAGTGACAGTTCTGCAGGCAGAAACGTCTTGTTGATGGGAAAGGTCAGAGCAGAATGGCCAGGCTGGTTTTAGCTGACAAGAAGGGTCAACTCAAATAACCACTCTTCACAACCATGACAAGCAGAAAAGCATCTCGGAATGCACAGCAAGTCAAACCTCGAGGCAGATCGGGTACAACTGCAGAACACCACATCAGGTTCCACTCCGGTCAGCCAACAACAGGAATCTGGAGCTACAGTGGGCACAGGCAATACAAATACAAATCACGAATTAAATAAAATGGGTCTGTGGGAGCATTCAGCTTTATTTTCATCATCATCATCACCAACAGTCAACAAAAATGAAATATATGTGAAAGATATGAGGGAAGAATAGTAACTTGAATTAATTTAAGTGTAAATAAAGCCTAAATTAAGCTTGCTTTAAAAAAAAAATAAAAGAAAACATTGTTTGCTGCTAAAGACTTTTAGCTAGAAACACCAAAATACTCCACTGTCTCTGGCAAACATTGCAAATGATGTCATTCTGATTTTAGAAAACCGAACCAATTTCACAGTGAGGCAATTTCCAAACTCACTGCCATTTTTCCCTCTCCATAACTTCAAGATAGCTGGCTAGCAAGCTTGTATTGTAACACTGGTTTGCACTGTGTGTGTAGATTTCTCTCCAGCTTCGGCTATGGAGTAAATATTACTCATTACCAGCTAGTAGAATGATCTAGACATGCTACTGCTACCTGACTGAAGAACAGAACAATGTGAACATTTTATTGAAGAAATCACAAAAAAACACATGATTTCAATAACTATTGCTATTGTTATATCACCCAGGCCTAACACTGATGTTTCAGGAGCTCTGTTTCTTTTTCTGTAAATGTTGCAGTAAAAAATGTAATATATGTTTTGTGTCAGGAAAAAAAATTATGAGCCGGTCTAAATAATGCCCTAATCCTGACGGATAAATTACATTCGATACAAATACTTCTCCTTCCAAACACAGGAAGGCTAAAGATGGCTAACTTTTCTATAAAACTGACAAGACCTCAATGTTCAATATTATATAGCAAGGCACACACTATTTAGATTGTCTGCTAGATCAAGAGTCACTTCACATTTCCTGTCAACCCTTTGCCAGCTTTCCCTTCAACAGCCTGAGGACTCTTAAGGTCAGGCACTCTCGAGAAACTCGGACAGGAACGGGCAGCGCACTCTGCTATTTCTGATTTACAGTGGGCTCGTTCCATCTAATTTTACAGCTGGGTGAAACGCAAACACAGGAGGATACCGAGAGTGGGGCAAGGTCAAGCCAGTCAACGATGAGATAAGCTCACACGCAGATTCATTCTCGCTCTCTCTCTCCCCGACATAGGAGTTTCACACACTCTAGGGCTTTAAGATACTCTGTCAAATCAGGGCAGAAGAGGGATTTGTGCAGAGACTGCCTGAATCAAGGGAGGAACACAATATTCCGAGTGTAATAGAAAAGAGTGCTGTTTAAATACAACAGTAAACCTATTCTGGTTTCCATACGTTCCCTGGTTTATGAACATCAGCACACCAGCACATTTATTTCTGATTAGAACCTATTTTAAATCGAGCCTCCGAGAGTCCCCAGGTAAGATGAACGAGAACAGGAATGATCCAACACTGTGTGGAGCGTGCACTAGCTGTTAACACACTGCTGACAGTAGCCAAGTGCACTCATCACATCGCTTTAATCAGTGAAATGTAGTTTTGTTCTCCACTCAAAGCCACTGTGTGACACAAATGAATGTGGACGGAGGAACGGACAATGGCAGGCGTAAGGTTACGGCGTGTAGATGATTGCACAGCCGCCTTTTCTAAGGGAGCTGCCATGTCCAGCCATGCGCATGTCATATTCAGGGGACGGGGTGCGACGGGGCCCACTCCTCCCCGAACAATGACACTGAAGACTGTGGAAGATGAGGAAGAGAGAGAGAGAGAGTACAAGAATGTTTAATGGATTCAGACAAACCGTACTCATCTCCTGACGGAAAAATCACCATCTCTTTCTGGCTCAATTCAGCAATGCTTAATAAGAAGTGACTGACTTTACAATAATGTGATGATTTGCTTTGCTGAGACTAAGATGAGAGACAGACAACTGGTAACTCACCAGCAATACAACTGTCATCAAGAATGTATACTACAGTGTAGAAAGCGAGCGCTCCACACACAGTCAAGGGCCGTAGTGGCTTCTTATGCCTTCCATGAACCACATCCTGAGATACTTTCTTTAATATAGGGAATTTATTGGTGAAATTAGGTGCTGATATGTAGGTGTCCTCAATAGAGTATTTTGAATATTCAATCTAAGATTTCTTCCTGGATCACGACAGCCAAGAGAATGTCAAAAAGAAGTTTTGTGAAAGATGTTGAGATGTGTTCGAAGAGACAGTATAGCTCAAAATTGCCAACAAAACTATCTCACAGATGCTAGAACAATTTCTAAATCCTCTGTTGGTTACAGACTTTGGCAGTATCAAGTAAAGTGGCCTGGACGTCAAGTGGTGCAAATCTGAATTCACCCACAAACCAGGAAGGAAGCAGATGTAAAATCAATTCTCCGAATTGAGCATGTAAATATAAGGATTTAATTTAGTGAAATATTGTTTGCAGGTATGGTACTCCTGAACCATAACGAGAAAAAAATGTGAATGAAATGTACTTAAAAAAAATAAAAATAAAAAATAAAATAATAAAAAAAAAAAAAAAACACAAGGCCCTTTTTTGGCCATATTGTGTGATATAAAACAACGAGAAAGAAAGAAAGAAATCATAGTTCTCATAGAAATCACACACAAGTCTTGCTGTGCTTGTTTTTCAGTTTTGCCCAAGCACAGAGAGCAAGCTGCCAGAACACAGTTAAGCAGCCATCCCCAGAGCATTTCAATAGTTTGGATCCTGAGACAAAGAGCTGCTTCTGCAGCTAGCCTTGACCCAAAGCCCTGCCGCCCCGAGGCCCCTGAGCCTGGATCCTTCTCGTTCACACAGCTCGCTCCTAACACACTCGTCCCACTGCCTTTGTCTTTTCCCAAACATCTCTGCCCAGACCCACCCATGTCTAAAGAGTTCCACTTACAGAGATGGTACTTAGGCATCACTAAAATACGATGAATGCTTTTTTCTGCTCATTCTCATTGTTTCATTGTTGTTGAATGATAAAAAAAAAAAAAAAAAAAAAGAGAGAGAAACGGCTGTAGGAGTGAGGCCGAGGATTGTGGGACGGGGTGAAAGGGGGGTAGGGGCAGAAGCTGATGGGGTGAGTGCTGAAGCAAGAATATTCTTAATGGGACCCAGGTGACAATATGCTGACCAGCACTACAACTTCGCCATTACTCAGGAGGAAGGGTTAAGGGTAGTGTGTGTGCGTGAGTATACGCACACTTTAGAGAAAGAGTGCGAGAAAACACGAAAATGAGGTAAAGTACTACAGAGATGGGAAAGAGAAGACAGAAGACAGCAGGTGACCTGGGAAGAGCGGCATGTCAGAAAGATTTCTATAAACAAGATCGGTCAGCTGAATTAGTGATCCGACTGAAATATTACAAATTCCCACATATTTATAGAGTGAAAACCGAACAAACTCTAAACAAATGTATTTGCACAAGTTTTTTTTTTTTTAATATTACACATACACATATATTTATTTAATTTCTTTAAATTGTAACATCATATTTTACTTTGCACATAGCTTTTATGTAAGTAATGCCCTGAGGCATGGTATTTCTTTGGCTCACAATTAGCAATAATCTATAATAAACCTACACACATCCTGTGTAGAAATAATAAATAATAAAAATAATACAAATGTACAAATAATAAAAATAAAAATTAACATTATTTTAAAAAATCTGTCTAAAATGATTTTTCCCAATAATTATATTACCTTATTACTGACATCGGGCTGAAGATTCATTGCCAAAAAAAAAAGAAAGAAAGAAAGAAAAACTTTTCTCTCTTAACCAAGTTAATTTTGCTGATTATTGTAGAGAACAATCTAAGTGAGAAATGCTAAGAACATTGTCAAGCTTGAAGGCTTTTATTAACTTATTTAGTTCTACGCAAGACAAGTAACTAAGAATCAGGTCTTGTTTTAATGTATACAATTCTTCATCCTGAAGCAGCTGGCTGGGATTCCATGGAACAAGGCTGCCCCCTCCTGAGCAAATAGAACAAATTATTCCTCTTTCAACTTGAAAATAAATATTCATACAACTCTTCTAAAGAATACTGCATTTTCCGAAATATTATTTGTAGGAAGGTGATAATCGAACTTAGTAAGTGCATTCATATAATCTGTAATATAGTCTCTAAATAATCTCCTCTTTAATGAAGAACTGAAAACGTCTGCTATTTCAACTTTTCCTCTTGTGAGAATTAGACACTAGTGATTTTAGTTGGGAATCATATTTTTAATGTCACTCACACGTATACAGCGTGCTCGACAAAATGTGGTGAAATAACTGTAAAGAAACGACTGTACTAACTTAGAACAGTGGAGAACGTTGGACATTTAAGAGCAGTGTATTGTATCCAGAGAGCAGGATTATCCATATTACTCATCAGTCTTTACAGAAGATCTCTTCTTCACGTCAGGTCAAGCCTACACAGATACAAGCGCATGAGAAAGTGTATACTGTCTTTACACTTTCTGCCCGTCTCACACTGTCACACTGTCACACACCCTTCCTCTGTAAACAGAGTTCCTCTCTGATATCCAGACCACACCATCATAAAAGAAAAACCGTCAAGCCACAGCAATGCACCTCTAAAACCCAGTGGCCAGCAAAACATGTTTCCCATGCAAACACTAGAGAAGCACTCACTTTCAAAGGCGCCTTTAAAGTACACCATTTCCCCCCACACACACACACACGCACACACACACACACACACGCACAGATATACAGCACTGCATAATAACTCACTTGCTAAATTCTGTGGGTCAGTTGTGCAGGAACAGACGTGTCAATCACTCTCATATGCAACAGAATTTATCACAAAACAGGGATGGCTGGCTGTTACCATGGTCACTAATCCTCCCAACACACACACACACACACACAGCCATGGTTAAATTTATTTAATAAATTTAAATCTTAAGTTTTGAGATACTGGGATCATGAGGCTGCAAACTGGATGTTGTTCCTTTTTTTTCTTTATTACTATTATATATATATATATGTAAATAAATTTTTTTAGCTTAATTATATTAGCTAACTAAAAAAACATAAATGCAATCAGAGAAAAGAGAATATGCCCTCCACACTAAAGTGAAAATATAATTCTCGTAGCCAAATTACACAGAAAACTATATTAGTCCTAGCCAAATCGATGGAGGAGAAATTTTCCCAGCATTCTGCCTGGCTCAGTGAGGCCTGCCTGTTTAAAATGCAGAGTATGACAGTATATCCTACACTTTCTCCCAGCAAATTAAATATTCATGTTCTACCTTGTTGTCTATAGTCTTGGGGGTAGTGAAAGAATTATATATGCCTGCCATGCAGCAGCATGAATCATACATAGCTATAGACATACACATAAATGTACCGTGCAGTACGTCTGCATGCAAGTGTATGCACCAACAAAACACATGTCTAGATGTTTATCTAATGCGTATTGAACAAGATTATAGATCTTCCCAAACTATTAAAATTCACCATGCACAAATGAGAGAAAGTGAGTTTTAAAAAACACTCTTTTATGCTCTCTTGTCCCAAACCTTTAACTGTGCAAGTCTTGCTCTGGAGCCCCTTCAATTAAGCAGGAAAATTGATGTGTATCATTAATTATGTCAGTAAAACTATAAATCATCTCAGGACGGAGTAATTAATTATTTTACTGGGGTGAGGAACATGACGGAGAGGCGAGATAAATATGGGGGGATGGATAGGGAGGAGAAAGGCAAGAATAAAGGAGTGTTTGGCCATGTGGGACAGGGGCTCACTCACACGCTCTATTTCTCCGGCCACTGGGACGTGACAGAGACGTGGCTGTTCTAGCAAGGACTTTTCCATGTTAGAAAAAAACAATAAAAGCTTGGAACTCACAATTCCTCCTTATTTTCTATTTCTCTCTCTCTCTTCTCTCTCTCACACACACACACTCACATACATGAAAACGTGAAAAAAAATGTCCTAAATTTCAAATGTCTTCAATGTAAATTATGTAAAAAAAAAAAAGATTTTTTTTTATTTATTATTTTTATTATTATATGCACTCCACAAAATAATCAGAATAATTAAAGATTATAATACATTAATTTCTTACATGTTATGCACAGGAAAAACGAGAATTGTAAAATTAACAAATTTCTTCTAACTTTTCAAATTAACAAAAGTATCTCTAATAAAAAATATTTTGAGAAAATGTAGAGTAATTTAATTTCTGAGTAGACTTTCTAAAATAATATCCATTGTGATTGCATTTTATTAAATGTCTTTTTTATTTAAGCTTTTTTTTAATTTTTTTATTGCTTCATTTCCTTGCTTGCAAATTACTTTCCATATTTCAATAAATAAAACCATATTTTAAATCACAGTTGTCTTAGATATTATATAAGCTAAACAGAAAAAGCGTAAAATAATTGCCTGTTTTGGTTACAGAAGCATGCCAACATGGGTAAAGAGAGAATTAGCCTGCAGACACACACAGAGCAGAGGTGATGAGAATGGATGCTAACCCCAGACCTTTTCTGTACACACACGTACTCGTCCTCCAGAGCTCACACTCCTCACACCACATCACCACCGCGCTTATCGATCCACTCCACGGGGAGCTGTGTGCATGTTGTGTATGTGTGTGTGTGTGTGGGAGGAGAGAAAAAGTAAACACCGCTCAGGATGACAAAACACTGCTCCCACTAGAGACCCAGTGGTCACCCTACTCTCTCCCCCCAACACACACACACACACACACACACACACAGAGTTACAGGAACGTAAGCAGGAAAACCTGTGTGTAATATCAAGTGTGCGCTGGGCTGTTTAATCAATAGGGTCCCTCTTTTGTTCTCAGGCTTGAGGAGGAGTGAGGACTGGTGAAGGACAGGTTAATGCTGAAGGGTCAAGTGATTTCACACCAGCAACGCCAGCCGCCGCCGCCACACTGAGCTCCACAGCGTCTCACCATGATGACATAGTCACTCTGATTTATGGCCTAGAGGACGGCAAGTTGGCAGGAAGGAGTCCACACTGTTATCTTATGGTAATGATGTGGAGAAAACACTAGCACAAGAAGAAGAGTCCTAGATCTACCATTCTCTTGTTTTTTTTGTTTCGATTATTTAATGTTTCTAGATATTTCATACCTTCTGTATTATGGATTTCAGAGGCCATGGTTAGAAGGGGATATATTCTTTAAATAGTATTATTTTATAATATTTATATGTACATACATGTTTATATGTATTTTTTTGTTAAAAAGCATTAAATTTGCTTAATAATAATAAAAAAATTGTATTTAAATAATAAAATGTAATACTTTTTTCTGTATTTGAACACTAACAATTAAAATATGCCAAAAAAAATGCTATTGTTTTTTTGTTTTTTTTTCTCAGTCACAAGTGAAAATTACAAAAATGTAATCATATCTAAAAACAACTGGGTCACAAAATCACACACACACACACACACACACACACACACACACAGAGGCAGTAATTGTGAAGGAAAAAAGGATGTGTAAAAAGGAAAGCTGAGACAATAGAATTAATGTGGACTCTTATCACTGAAGCATTATGTATTGCTTTGCCGTTCCAAACACACACTCCCACATCAAGAAGTGAAACAATGAATAACCGGCACAATGGAATTTACGGTATTGTCTCTAATAGCCGCAGGAAATAACCCCGCCATTATCAATGGGTGGGAATAAAAGACAATGAATAACCCTGATTTTTTCTTTTTTTTTTTTTTTTACAGGACTTCTGTTTTTCCATCAAGTTTCCTCTACAGGGTGCAAGTGGAATTCCTAGCCCAAGTTTTATCTTAATACGTTTCATTTTACAGTTTTGGGCCAAAATCGGGGCTCTGATGTTACTTTAAAATACTACCAATTTAAATTCATATGTAAATATTACTTCCTACTCATTAAATCTATTACTTGCATTTGTTATCTTTCTGAGAGGGCTGTGAAATCCTCTGACATTTTGGGACTATATTTTTAATAACACATTGTCTCATATCAACATGTTTATCAACCAAAAACATTGCTTTCAGGTATAGACATGGATTCACGAAACATGATCCAGCTTCCATATTTAAGAGTGGCTTTTATTGTGAGAATTACGTTCTAAAGTTAATGCCACATTTTTATTTGGTTTCCTCACATTTTTCTTTTTGCCATTGCCTGTGACACGCTGCAGGTGAAGCAATATGACACACAGCATGATATTGGTGTTGTATGATCACTCTCTCTGAACGTCAGGAGGAATTCCAGCACCTTATCGATCCTGACTCCACAGCTCACTCAGGGGAGAGTCTGTTTTCTTAACCCACTGTACAGTATGCCACGTTTATCAATAGCACTTCTCACCAGGGTCCCTGGAATCCCCAACCACACACACACACACACACACACACACACACACACACAGGATCAACATTTCTGACTGTGCTTGACGAATACTAGCGGGATTCTCAGCAATCTATTTTAGGACAGTCAGATCTCTTCACACACTAGTACACATTACATGCTTTTATGTCTTGTCGGGGACCAAATATAATCACAAGTATATCGATGCCTTACAGTTTTTAACCTTGTGTGGACATTTGGCTGGTTCTCAGCTTCTATTAAAAAAAAAACAGTTGGGCTTAGATTTAAGTGGAGGCATTGCAATAATTAGCTGCATTAATAATTATGTCAAAAGAAGGTCCTAGTATTAAGACAAACGTGTGTGTGCATCATATTTATAGCCCACTGTGCTAGATGACTAGGCAAACTAACAGGGAAACAAAGGGAATCTTCATGTTGTCACCCCTACATACACACTCAACTCAGTTACAGGTAAAACCCAGCAGTGTTACAATAAGACACACCAATTCATTAATCCCCATGACATCACTGTGTAACAATCCCAGACTATTTTACAGAATCACACAGCCACAGAATGCAATGCAGTTTCTCAGGATGTCTTGTGGTAAAAAATGCATCAGGGACATTTAAGACGTTTCACGTTTGATGTGCACTTATGACCTGTTTCACAGACAAGCTTATTGATCAAATGAAACCGGCGACAGGGGACCATCTTGAAATGGAGACGTACGAGACCGTCCTGCAAATGCGAGACGATGAAACCACAACATTCGATTTTAACAGGCACGCTTTAAACGGCATTAATAGCCCAGCCAAGCACTCAGTGGATCAATTCCTACTGTTTGTAGAAAGAGAGAGAGAGAGGGGAAATGGAAAAGAATGAGATCCTGGAGAATTCCCCTGGTTTGGACTATGTGTGTTCTTTTTGTACATCACTATTTTATTCAGCGGAATCACTCCTCCTCTCCTGCTTGATCTCTAGGTCTAGAAGTACCTAATCTAGCTCTGACTGCAGCTGTGGCCTCTCGTCGGCACTATTAAATTAAAGCACCGCAGCCCATCTATTTAATAAGCACTGTAGCGCATGATTTGAATAAGGACAGTATTAGTATTCCAGCAGAGCCACGGCTAAAAGCTGCTGACCTTTTCCTCTGCACAGGAGATCCTTGAACACATCCAGCCAAATCACAGTACCCAGTAATAAGCCATCAATGCTAAAGAGTGCTAGCATGTGGGAGGGATTTTTTTTTTCTGCACCCAAACAGCATGGGCAGTGTACTGTGATCTATCAGCTGGCTCACATCCAAAAGGTGGAGAGGGCTCAAAATGGCAGCGTGCAGGATTTATCATGCCATACCCTCTCTCTCTTCCTGTAGAGTGGGAGGGCTCTTCTTGATACGCCATCGATTTACACATGTGTCGCCGGTGGGAAACTGATCAATGCAGAGAATCAAAATTCCTTGCAAACAATCCCATAACAAATCAGAGCCCTGACCTTTGCTAAGACATATTTAGCCTTTGATGCACACTTGAGAAAAAGAAAGTAAGCTTTTTTAACCTGTGCTAAAAACAAACAGGGATTGCTATTGACATTTCTAAAACAGCACTGTTGAGAGCATTAGAGCAGATGAGCTAGTCATAACTGTGGCCCTTGAATAATAAATTAATAGCAACTTCAGTGGCACTTGAGAATAAAATCAGTGTTTAAGGAGTGAATTGATCA
The DNA here is from genome assembly GCF_027358585.1 of Pangasianodon hypophthalmus. NCBI lineage: Eukaryota > Metazoa > Chordata > Actinopteri > Siluriformes > Pangasiidae > Pangasianodon > Pangasianodon hypophthalmus. The sequence goes on along the minus strand of NC_069733.1, from coordinate 6,646,510 downwards.
TTTGAGACTTGTTTTGTTTCTTGCAGAGCGTTAGCACACTTTTAACACCCTCTTGGCCTCGGTCCATACGGCAATCCTATTCCATCAGTTATGATAAACAATATGGATGACTAATGGCAAGATTGTGATGGGAAATATATATGGGGGATTGGGAAATGGCCAGCTTGGTGTTTTATGGGCTGCTCACACTGTTGATGAATATTTGTTGGTGTGGAATCATAGCTTAATGTCAGGACACAATTTGTTGCAATTAGCCAGTTGATTTATCGGATTTTCTGGGCCTTGTGCATGGGAACAATTAACACTGTGCTCTGTGGCTTTTATTAATGGGGTGCAGCCAGTCTGCGTTTTCAACAAAGTGGAGACAAAGCCTGCATACAGGACCATGAGGTAGGATTCATGACGCATGATAGTGACTGACCCACAATTGTCATTAGTAAATAGACAATTTGCAATTGTTTTATCAAGACGATGGGGGTGTGACAATGGACAAACACAAGTGATGATTAGTTTTTTTGGTTGTATTTAAATTTGCTTCGTACAGCAGTGGTGTTGGAAAATATTGTTTAAAAATCCATTTTTTGTTTCAGTTTCAGCGGCAGTAATATGAAGTGCAGTCAATATGTGCCTTACACTATATCCCTTAAACGTAAGAAACTCATGTACTTATGTTAAGCGGTCCAATATGTAGACTAGAAAAATATCTTTAAATAACATAAAATGCACTACAAAAGGCAACAATCACACTAAAGGCCGTCATGCCTTAGCTATAATACAGCATGGCCATTAAAGGCACGCGTTTGTAAAACTATGCAATGAAACAAATAGTTAAAAAGAGCCAAACAGATGTTCAGGCACACAATAACAGGGTTCAAGTGGAGCGGGGTGCCCCTAACTGACTAATAAACGGCCCCAAATGAGTCTGCAATTAAATTTATACACTTGATTGCACTGCTGTCATGTCCAGTACAGTCTTATCGAACACCTGGGAACCATTTCCAAATAAAACCTTGGGGGGAAAAAAATAGAAAAGGACAGGAAAGAGCTGAGCAGAGGAGGCAGACAGGATTCTTTTATAATGCATGGACTACGGGCTAATCTAGACGACCAGTATAGAGAGAAAAAAAGCCTTATAATTGCTTTTACAAAAAATGTTGGTAAGATAATGCATTTTCAGTGTCTGAATTAGAGAGGGTATTGTTAAGAACAAAAAGAGAAAATATATATATATCTTTTAATTAATAAATTCAAAGCAGGAGTACAGAATGTACAATACTAACAGATTTCTGAATATGTTTTAAATCAGCTTAAATAAATAAATAAATACGAAATGGACTAAAATTCATAAAAATTTCATTAAAATTAAAATAGTCAAAACTTAGTCTCATGACTGCTCAAAATATTATTTAATATTCACCCAACATTGCATACCGAACATCTGAAACTTCTCGTGTTTCCATTACAAAACAGCTTTTTGTCAATGTTTACAAAAGGTGTGCAGCTTCTATTTTCGCTCCTTATCTACAGTATTCTCTACCCGTCCCCTTAGTAGAGGCTTTCGCTGAGTTGACAGTTTCTCCTTCGCTCAAATATAGCCACTCATGACTCCTCTGTGAAAAGCTGTCTGACTGATCCAGTGTGTTAATAAAGCTCTCTCTGGTCCAGCCTTACTCAGTTATAAAACAAAAAAAAATGTCAGCAGGTTCAGTTGCTTGAGTGGCTGGTTGGTTGGTTGTTTACATGTCAAAGCAGGAAGTGTCCGTCATGTCTCCCGCAAGAAAAACAAGATGTAATGTCAGAAAACTAGAACAGAATAGAAAAACTGATTCTTCTTTAACAGGTTTTAACTAGAATATAAAGCTATTTTTAAGGTTATTTAGATTGAATGAAGCTGCAGTTAAAGCTAGAAATATAAAAAAAAACCTACCATAAAATAATCTTATCCAGCTTTTATCCAGTCTGCTGAAATTTTGTGTTTTATTGTATTGAATTCCAGCCTGTAACGAGTCACCCCTCCCTCTCTCCTTCTGTATTCTTATATGTTTTGTTAAATTTAATCTTGAATTAGATACGTATTAATCATATATCTTTTTAAAAAAATAAGTGTCATTTTATAAAGCATTGTGAACTGATTTTTTGTATGAAAGGTGCTATATAAATAGTAGTATTAGTAGTAGTAGTTTTTTGTAAATATTTTATATTTTATTTCATCTACGAACTAAACAATTCTGACATACTGTATTGCTGCACAAAATCAACATTTTATTCCTACACCCATGGGAATTTTTACAGCCAGAAAACTGCATGCCTGGTTCTACCATGGAAAAAGGGCATAAATTACAATGTCAGTGCCCTTATTTGATTATATTTGCTAATTTTGTGACCTTGTCAAACAATTACCTGGCGAGCTTACCTTTTTCTTGAGTTACCTGGTTCACTGAGTAAGTAATGGCATTTTAACTTGGCCAAATTAAGCATTCTTTTTACTCCATGTTACTGCCAAGCAATTGATTCAATATGTGCCATAGCACAAAATACCACCATTTTCACTTGGTAAAAATAACAACCTGCAAAAAAAAAAACCCAACACATTAAATACAACTTTCTGTTTAAGGAATATATCTCTAAAATGCTTCATGCATGAAAAAGACATTTTTGCTCAGTCCATGTTTGGCTTCGATCACAGCTTTTTTTTTTTTCTTTTTTTTTTTCCTGACAGATGACTAACAATCATCATTATGGCTGAAATGGTTACCTGCGAGTCAGGCCATAAATCTTGTTAAAATAACCAAAACCGTCTCGCTGCTTTTTTTCCCCTTAGAAGCAACCTGTCTTGAGTGCGGCCCATCTGTACGTAGTTAGTGCCGCACTCACACAGATGGCCGCCAAACACTTTCAAAGTTGTTTCGTCCGCACGTCTAACCTTACAAAGCAAACTAATTAACAGTAAACGCATCGCAGAGGAAGAAGCCATTTGAACAAGGCCTTTTTTTGCAAAAGCTCTAATGAGGAGAAGGAGCACGAAGGGAGCTCCGGGTGCCAGAGGTTGTTCCTGGAGCTCAAGGTTTACAGTCTTCTTAAAGAGACAAATAAAACGAAGGGGTTACCTAGTGCCCTCAGCCTCCGTTAATGCGCCACAAGGTTTTAACAACCGCCTTTGAAAGGTAGAAGGTGGAGCGGGTGGGACCCTAAGGTGGGGGTGTTAAGCATGTGTGAGTGAGGTCGAAGGCCTAAGTCACAGGTTTTACTAACTGAATGGTAGATGAGAAAGTTTCAGCCAAAGAAAGATTTATGACGTTGATGAAATGGCATGATTAACTAAATCCTGGCATTAGTAACCATAAAGATGAAATAAAAATAAACAGGTCAAAATGTACAACATCTTTTTTTGGAAGTGTTCCAATGTGTAGTCCTTACTTCTGTGTTTGTTCAATCAATAAGAAAAACAGCTCTCAGAGAACCTCCCTAACTCAGGAAACTCAATTCGCAGAAAAGCAGGACGACTCCTTAGAAAGCTAATTAGATAGAACCTTACATGGGCCAACAGGAAATGTGAAACAAGCTCGCTGCCAAAAGTAATAATATTTTCACTGTTTATTTAATTATTTATGAATTTGTTCAGACAGAAGTAGGCTTAATAAAAGCAATCCCAGGGAGAACCACTGGCATTCCAATCTTATCAGTGATAGGTCCAGTGGCAAAGTTATTTAATGTGCACAATATACACAGCTCCCCAACACAAAATACAATTAATGTGTCCAATTCAATTCAGTCATTATTGCTGCAGGGATAAACTAGTGTTCTGTGTGCTATATATCAGTAAGGTCACCTGTGTTTAAGTCTGAGATAAACATTGGTCTTATGGTAGCAGAGACAAAAGCATATAAATCAACTGATATTCTTGAAAGTAGAACACTGAAGCGCCATGATGTAGTCCATGCCAGGCCTCAGAGACACATTTAAAAAAATCTTATTTCATTTCCAGGTCTTAGTCACACTTTTCTGATAAATGCTTCACAAAGGCCTAGGCAGCAAGGAGTGCTGCTTATTCTCTTGACATATTATTTTTCAGTTATTATATATTCTCCCGGCTCACCACTCTGAGAAAATTGAGAGCGTATGCTGTGCAACTGTGTTTCCCTTTCCCTCATTCCATTGAGGGCACTTTGGAGAGAGCGAGGTGAAAAGGGGGGGAGCGCTGGAGAAAGATAGAAAAACAGAAAGAAGCGGTCTCCTCATGTCGGTTTGCCGGTTTTACATTGACCATAAGTAAGGCGTTCCTTCCTGTTCACCTCTCGAGAGCGAAAGCCCTGCAGCCATATGTAAGCAATCACAGCAAAGACATTCTTTTAGTGTGTTTCCGTAGCAGAGCTACAGAGAGACAGCCGAGGTAAACGTTAACACGTTGTGGGCTTGGAAATCCTCATGAGCTTGTCTCATTAGCAACTAATTGGCACGACTTGCCTCTGTCTTTTGTTCCACGTTCCGTTTGTCTGTCTTTCTTCTTTGGCCTCCCCCCCTCCCTTCGGGAAGCAAGGGAGTTTGGGGGGTTTCAAGCACATATTTCAGAGCTGGCTAGATGCAGCAGGGGAGTCGATTCCATATTACTGTAACATAAACACTGCTGTCCCACGATTAACCTCGCAAAGCAACTGAGTGCAAAATTGAGCACTCAACCTGCACAACCAAATTAGCTTGGAGATGCAAGGATCTCTCCCCATGCTGCTCTTGCATGGCTTCTCTCAAATGGCTAATACTAGAGAAAAACATTTCTAAATAGTGGACCATTACTATAATTTCCCTGTGTTAGACAGAGGGCATGAATGGCCAGCTAAAGGTTTGGCATAGTCTCAGCCTGATTACAACTCATATCTACAGACAAGTGATAAATTAAAGGAAAAAATCAAGCAACATGTTTTATTAAGGTCTTGGACCACCAAAAACCACCAGAGCAGCTTCAGTGTGCCTTGGCATCGATTCTACAAGTCTCTGGACGTCTACTGGAGAGATGAACACCATTCTTCCTAAAGATATTTCCTCAGTTGGTGTTTCGATGATGGAGGTGGAGGGCGCTGTCTAACATGTCCATCCAAAATCTCTCAGAGGTGTTCAGCTGGGTTGAGATCTGGTGACTGTGAAGGCCATAGCATATCATTTACATCGTTTTCATATTCATCAATCCATTCAATGAGCCCTTAATCTGTGAGCTTGTAATCTGTAATATGAAAAGAAATTGTTGAAACTTCTTCTGTTGTTTTTTGCAGCTCAAAAAATAAATAACACAAAAATACATTTAAGCCAACAACTAAAAATCAACAGAGTAGGTTTTTATTGCACTACAGTTGCTTTGCTATGTTTTTTTATTATTATTATTATTTTAGCTGTACAATATATTAGAAGATATTACAACAGCTACATTCTGACAAGTATCTATTTCAACTAACTTGAAGGCACACAGTCCATTATTTATATCTGATTTCAGACTTTAGATCATCATTTAACATCGGCACCAACGCTTGGTAACCAAGCCATATTGTCTTTTCTGATGGCTTTTGTGGGCTAGCTTACATGTCAACTAAATCGATACCCACAGAAACTAAGTGATGGTGTTATATTACTACCACTTCCATTGAACAACTCCCAGCCATTCAGTGTGAATGTTGACTTTACCTGCATACATGCACTTAAGCATACATAAAGGAAGGGAAAGCCCACAAAGACTTGTTCAGACCACAGTGACAGCACAGTGCATGTGTTATTTTCAGTACAAAGATCCTCAAAGAGATTTGACGGTTACAATTACCTACATGCTCTTGAGCAAAAAGTACCACATTATACGAGATTATATAGACTTGGGAGGAACTCTGACATCAGCGCCCGCATTGCTTTCAGTCACCTAAAACAAGCACTGAACCTGAACTCAGTGGCCTCAGCCTGAAGAAAAAACAAAATTAAAAAATAAAAACTAAAGTGAAGACAAGGGCCAAGGACCACTGTGTCAGTGCCTCACATTTTGCCTTATCAAAATGTGTTTCCCATATTCAAGTAATCAGTTGTGACCAAGAATAACTTTTGATACTTCTAGAGGCATAGAACAGCAGAAATGTGGGTCAGATGGGCCTCAGGGAGATGTGAGAAGGTAAGGTAGAGGTTGCACAAATCCACAGTTGTAGCTCACAAAATCAAGCCCTTGTTCTTAAGTGGTATTGACATTGACCTCTCTGAGTGAAACGGCCCTAACAAGGTATTAACACAGTAAAAGCTTTCCTCACAGGAAGTGTTAGTACATATAGTGTGGAGCAAAGAGAGGTCTTCTGCCCTTCTGCACTAAAAGGCCAGTCCACACACACCAGGTGCAAACAAAAAAAAAAAAAGAATGATCTTGTGATGGATTATAATGGAATTTTATGCACTGCTGATGGGAGGATGCTTAGGATACTTTTGTCGTGTATCACAAGTTCAAGGAAAATCATGTGCAGGAGAACGTAATGTGAAGTACCGTCGATTAAAGCAGCTTACCTGAGGCAAAACAAGTAATTTATAATATAACAGCACAAAATATTAACAAAAAATCCTCATATCATGTACACAGACCTGCAGGTTTTCCAAATACAGTTTCACCATTAGGGAATAACTCTTATCTGTATAACAGGCCTTACTAATACTGTTGACACGTCTCGTAGACATGCATGTACTTTAGCAACAATATCAACCAAGAGGATTATTTCAGATTCCGTGTGAATATCACATGACCAACTACCACTATGGGAACAACATTATTTCCCCAAGAAAGAAATGAGTGTGTATATGAAAGTTGTGTGCATGTGTGTGTTCAGAGTGTGTGCACACTGTGTCGAGTGTGCAAGGCGCTCAATGAGGAGCCTCATCTGTTCGGCGGCTGCTCAGGGCGGATGACAGGGTGTCACTGCACCAGACAGTGATGGATGCGCCACATTCCATACGCAACTCGGCCAATTGGACACATTAACAAGAGGCACCTGCTTTCCTCCCATGTACAAATCTATTAAAAGATAACAGCAATGGCGGATTTTGCTCCGTTAGAAAATTATTGCACTGCCTGCACTATGTGGAGTAAAGCTTTAGCTCGATATTGCTGAGCAAACAGTGCCATCTAGTGTCCGGAAAAATATCTCTTCCGCACAATATTCCCAGGAACTGAAAATGTATCACATAGCTGTATGCCGGACTGCTACACATTCTGCAGTTTTCTGCAGAATGTAATTTCTCATAGTTTTAGATACATGATGACCTTTTTTGCTTTTGAGAATATTCTTTATCCATTTACGCATATAAATATGACCACAAAACAGTACACAAGACAAGAAAGAATCAGCTTAGCTCATGAGTCAAGGATGAATATGGTGTGACAAAAACCTCAGGCAAATTTTAAAGATGAGAATTATTATTACTATGTGGAATGACTGAAAAAAAAAAAGGCACACGTTTTTTTCCATAGTCGTAGAAACTAGAATAATAGATTTCTTGAAATGAACTGGCACGGCTTGGTTAATTAATTAAATAATTAAATAATTAAATAAATAAATAAATGCCTCAGCTTTTGAGTGTGTTTTTTAATTTTTAATTTTCTTGCTTATTTTCTTAAACTGTACATAAAACAGATAGGATAGAAACAGTTCTTTTTGCTTGCAAGAACAATGTTTGCTGCAGTTAAAATTTGAATATTTACAGCACTTACAGCTTTGTTCTCTGACTGTATCTTTAGTTAGTATCATTAAGTATTACATTAAGCTTCTGACACATTCTAACACATTAGTTAACATGAATGAACCATGTACCTTAGCATTAATAACAAAAGTAACAAAAGTAAGTGATACTTGTATTAATTCATTAGTTATCTTTTTAAATAAAGAAAATAAGCTAAATCAGCAACTTCATAAACCATAGTTTATTCCATCAGTAAGTAAAACCAAGCGCACAATGCTGAACATGATCCAACATCTTAATGGTTTTCAGGTGTTAATAGACAAATTCAGAAATAAAGCTGAATAGCGATATTTAATATTTACACCTGGAGAAGAAAGTTCAGTTAGAGAGCAACATATAGGAACATCTTTTAATGTAATTTAGTTAACATTTAAGCTGAACAAATGTGTTAACTTACTTTGTTACTTTCTACTTACTGTTGTTACTTTATTACTTGATTTGATGATTTATTGAAGCTAACATTTATCATGAGATAATGTTAACTAATGCTGTAAATAATGTTAGTCTTAATATGAAGCATTACCTTTAGGTCTATGAAATTATATTGACTTTATTTGATATGAGGTAAATAGTACAATGCAAGTCAACAGAACTGTGAACATTATGGTGCCAAATCACAAAAACAAAACAATACTGCTGATCTGCACTGGGCATCAGCTCATTCTCTCTCATTCAGTCCCACATTAACATTCTCCTGAAGAAAGACACTTCCTGATTAATGTGGAGATCAGGACCATGTTAACTCCTGCTGAGCCGGCCAGGTTTCATTTGCACATTCAGATGAAACACACCCACACCTACTTTCCACCCCTTAATCATTCATCACTCCATCCTCCACAGAGACATTTGCATGTCTGTATCTACCCAAGGGCTGGACAGTGTAGGGACAATATATGAGGTTTCAAGTGTTAGCTCATATACTCTTGATCTGGTCTAGTGGAGAAAGTCGACTATGGGCAATTTAGGAAATATCCTGTCGCTGAAGTGTATTTACCCCACCACACACACTTAATAAAGACATAACACCAGGTATTCATCTGCAGTTGTATGTGCCTTTACAGAGACATTGTAAATCTTCCTCCCTCTGGTGGTAATGAAAGGTAAATGATATCAATGTGCCCTCATATAAAAAGAATTAACACTAGGCCAAGGTACTACACTGCATTTTAAACAAGCCAAGTGGTGAAGAGTTTTGGAAGACATGTTGGAATGGTAAATACCTTCATGATTGACAGTTTGTTAGAGATGTAAGAGTCCTCTTTAATGAAATTTATGGTTGTTTGAGAAGTGACAATGCACAACAGCAGCTACCTTTTTCATGCTCTTCCTTAGCAGTTCTCTATAACCCAGCAGTAAATCTGGTCTTGTATTGCACTGGATGGCTCAAGTTGTCAGATATCACACAGTGACAACCCTTTTTACCATCATTGTCCTGACAGAAATATGATATGAGGAACTGCGGTGTCACATCACTTAGCGTGATTTACCCCACGTCGCCAGACGCCATTTTAATCAATCAAACGTGTCACTTTTTTACTGTAATGATCTTAAGGCAGAGGGAACCAGCGTTAAGTGGATGAAGAAAGGCTTATCTGCAACTTGATTTATGATGGTGCTCCCCAAATGTAGCCGAGGTTCCATCTTCTACCTAGAAACAGCAACTCTATCACACTGGCTAATAAGTAATGCAGGAAGTCCTTCAGGCCAGGGGGGAGGGGACACTTTTCTCCTTGAGTGATTAATCATCAAACCTATAGGCTTATATAAAACCTTACTGAAAATCACTTCAGTGGCAGATCCAGTTAGCACATACTCATACTCTTATTTATTTATTTATTTAGACATAAAAACCCTATTATATGTAGCTTTTACTTACTGTTCACTTTTACTTTGCCTTTGCTTTTTTGCCCGAGTTTAACTGATTTTCCTGCTTGTTGGGTTTTGTTTTGCACTACAAAAGTTATTGAGTCTATCATTATTACTGTAACTAAAACAGTAACTGGGGCCACAACCAGTAGACTAAAATTTCCCCTCAGCTCCACCATGCGCATGGCTTTTGCTGCTTCATGTCTTATTTACTTCTAAGTCTTCAGAGCCTCACAGTGCAAATGTATGTGGTTTATTTACACCGTCTTTACAGAGACAACAAACATGGTCATTTTTTGGTCACACATTAAACAGTATGCATATCTAACAACATTATCTCAGTACATTTATGTACAAGAAACAACGGAAGATATACTTGGGCACCAAATGTAGAAAGTTGAATACTCTTTTCTCTCTGACCTTTCTTTGAACATTTGAGGCCATTTTGAAACATTTAGACAGCAACTCATGCCAAATAATAGTTTTAAGTTTCAGTGTACATATTACAACTAAGTGTTAAATATAAATGGTAAATATAGAGTAAATGTTAAATATAAATGTAAATACTAAATATAACTATAAATGTAGACCTTAAATGTTTTGTTCATATGCTAATTCACCCTCGGAGTGTGCATCATGGAAAAACATAGCGCTGGTAGGGTTGCCAGGTTTACACCATATTGTGCTAGTTTTGGAACAAGGTTGAGGCTGTAAAAAGCATTTTGAGCCGATTTAAAACCAGACCATGGCCGCCAAGATCTTTTCGTGAAGCAGATAATCAGAATCAAATCAAACTAATTTCTACAAATATGTGGCAAAGGGAAAATTTTATATATAGACAGTGTAGATGTATCTACACTGTACAGAACCATTTATGTTTTCTACATTAATCCAGAAAGGGCATGAGTCTTTTTTTTTTTGCGATCCTAAGATGACCAAAGTTGTTTTCTCAAGATCACAACTTGTTTTTCTCATGATGTCAAAATGCACAATTAGACACATACGCTGTACAGCATGGATGAGTGTGTACATTTTTATTTTAATCAGCAATGAGACAGTGATGCTACTCACTATATGACCCAACCATACCACATGACCAAGCTTATTTACTACCACTCTACTAGAAGAAGGTAAAAGTAGCTAGTCTCCACTTCTGCATGTCTGTATTTTCATAGCAGTGACTAATATAATAATTTAATGTTTGGACTGATGACAGACACTCGGGGTCCCGTGTGGCCTAGCGGCTAAGCATCCCATGCTCTCACTGTCGTGGCCAGTTTGATTCCCAGGCAGGGAACCAATCCAGCCACTGGGAGTATACTCTCAGTGCTGGTCCCAAGCCTGGATAAAATGGGAGGGTTGCATCAGAAAGGGCATCCAGTGTAAAACCTGCACCAACTCAAACATGTGGACCAATGATCCAATGTGGTGACCCCTAACAGGAGCAGCCGAAAGAACAACAACTGACAACATCGTGATCCCAAACACTGACACCCACGAACTTACTTTTTCCACCTGCTACATTGTTCACTGGGGCAGTGGTTAAGGCTCTGGGTTACAGATCTGAAGGTTGGGGGTTCAAGCCCCAGTGCTGCCAAGCTACCACTGTTGGGCCCTTGAGCAAGGCCCTGTATATCTGCTCCAGGGGTGTTGTATCATAGCTGACCCTAACAAGCTGGGACATGTGAAGAAAAGAATTTCACTGCTGTAATGTATATGTGACAAATAAAGGCTGCTGCTGCTGCTTGTTCCTTATCTAGCACAGTGTGGTGTAAATCTGGCAACCCTACTGCCACCATGTTTTATCAGTGAAGCACACTCAGAGAGGCTGGGGTCAATTACCATATGAACAAAACAGTTTAATTCTACATTTATATTTACATTAACATTTATATTTTTACTTAACATTTATATTTACATTTAACATTTAGTTTTAATTTAGTTTTAAAAATTTAGATTTAAGATTACAATCTAGATCATGAAAACATAGATGTAAATCTTAAATAAATATCATAAATCTAAATATAAATCTTAAATATAAATGTAAATATTAAATAGAAGTCTTAAATGTAAATTTAAATGTAGATCTTAACTGTAGAACTTAAATATCAGCTAGGAAAATAGTACCCAAATATTCGTACCCATTTTGAAGCGAAATGTGTGTATTTAATTCAACAGTAAAGTAAGAATTTAATAAAATATACACATTTCCCTTCATAATTTGGTGAATAAATTATGAGTAAGAATCATAAATCATCATTTACAATGCATATGGTCAACCATGAACATAACTATGTACAAAAATATAAAAAATCTGTGTTCTGTGATGATAAAATGCAAACACAAAACATGAAAATAACCTTTTACTCACATGAATCAAACGTAGAGCAGACTTATGGAAAACCCAATACAAAGCCCAGATTCTCATAAAATACTTAATGAACTTTGTATTACATGAAAAGGTCACAGTATGTTTATGCCCCACTGGTCTTTGTATTCACAGCTTCATTTGTGGCTGGATAGAGTTATTATGCTTTTATCCCCATGGAGAGAGTATTGGAATTTTCTGAAAGAGCAAACCCATAGGTTACCTATTACAGAACTATACACAATCAATAGCTAATTTCTCTGCATTGATTACCACCTGGACATTTAACATGCACCCCCTGGCCTGCGTGTGTGTGTATGTGCATGGTCTGTGTGTGTGTGAGATGTTCCACATTGGCCCCTGTGAGGATTACATTCATTGATCTCACATAGAGGCCCAAAAACATCAAATTGTTCATTAATCTTCATAAAGACTGCTACTGACCACAGCTGGGTCTATCTCTCTTTCTCTCTTTAGCAAAGATGTAAGAACAAACATGGTTTATCAATATGTGTGTTTATGGTTCCAAGAGATTTAACACTACTATAAATTTGTCTTTAATAATGTGGGGCAATGTATTAATATTATGCGATGACTATCACATGGGCTACTTTTAATTTTAGCATTTTGCTACAGTACACATGGTTATTGTCACATCTTAAGATTTTAAGCCATACACAAAGACTCTGTTCAATGTTTACATAGGTCAATGAGTTCTAAATTGGCTACGCAAATTAAATACATACACTTTATCACAAGATAAATCTTGTAAATTGAAATAGCTAGTTTTCTGCAGTAATGTTAAATACTCAAAATTTAGTTTATATCCAGCATAATTAATTACACTAGTTAGGCTATGCTTAGCTTGATAGCAATCGTTAGCAGATAACAGCCAAAATAAGAATAGGAATTTAATAAGAATTTAGCTATTTCAGTAGAACAAAAACTTTAGATACACTTATCTCATTACGGTTCACATTTTCCATTTTGACTCCAAATTACATCACTTTACTTCAGTTCGCATCATTTACTGTCCCTGGTGGTCTAGCAGCTAAAGACCCCGTGCTCTCAATGACAACTCCCGGGCAGGGAACCAACCCAGCCACTGGGTGCACCAGTGACCAGTGTACTCTCAGTGCTGGTCCCAAGCCCAGATAAAATGAGAGGGTTGTGTCAAGAAGGGCATCCAACGTAAAACCTGTGCCAAATCAAACATGATATGACCTGCTGTGTCATCCCCTTTGTGGAGCCCTGGTATGAGATCAGAACAAATCAACAAGCTGGAACTGAGAGTGGTATAGCTGGCCCTCAAGTTCCACTTACCTGTTCAGAGACATTGCCATATGCAGGTCCATTCGGACAATATTTAGACAGTCAGACACATCCACCACTAGGAGTGCCTGCCCAGGGTTAGCTTCAATGAGAGAAACTCACCTACCAGTACTGCACAACGATGCAGCAGGAGACTGGCATCTGCACACAGAAGTGGTGTTCCGGATGTGGGAAAGGTTTAGCAAGGCGCAGGCGGACTCACTTTCCATATATAATAAAGTTGTACGTCATGGCCATTGTAGCCATCTGTTACCTGGACATCACCATGGCCCTTCAGGATTAACATCACCCCTCCCAGTGGCATGAGTGATGTGGTCATTTCCGTACACCTTTCCATTCAGCTCTAAGCTATGTCGATTCCTCAGGACATTGGTGCATATATTATCAAGGTGATTCTTACTGCCCCTGGTGGTTAGGATGGGTGAAATATGATGTTAGTTACATATATAACTATGTTAGTATGAACATCCTGTCATATGACATTCATAACCAGCACCAATTTCGTGGACACTCTGCAAGAAGGGAAACAGTGGCTGTATGACAATAGTATTTATATCAAATACTACATCCTATGGTCACTTAGTGACTTTGCTTGAAGGTCTCAACATGCATGTGGATGCATACAAGAAGGTGTCCATGGAATTATCCTGTGGTCATAGAACCACAATTACATGCATATCTAGCTCTATGTAGCCACTAGATGGAGACACTGTCCCAGCATCCAGTCCCACAACATCTGCAGCTTATCTTCTATAATGAACTTTTGAACTCACTGAAAACACACACCCGGTTTTCTGTCTGCTGTTTAGAAAGCATTTCTGTTTATCTGTGAAATGATGCAAACAGAAAGGAATATCAACCATGCTCAAATAAAGAGCAAGACCTGAACTGAGAACAGTCTAAACACATTGTGATACTTTCGAAAACCTCATAGCCCAGTGTCATGTATATTAATAATTATATTACTGAATATTCCAAATCCACAACTTACAGTATCAAACCAATGATCTCTGTAGTTGCCATTATCTGTTTGCTGCTAACATGCTGAAAAGTATATGTCAAAAAAATGTCAGCGATGGCTATAATCCACTATCACAACAAAGGAGCTTAACTTATTTAACACACCTAACCCTATACTGTATTAAACTCAAATTGCTGAGCTGAAAAACAGTTAAGCTGTAAACAGTCAGACCTATCAATACTTTCACACAACATCATTTCTTTCTGGATCAGTGGTGTTTGCAAATTATAGGTAACCCTGGTAGTTATCCAGTGTTCACAGAACAACAGTTACTTCCATAACTAACATTTCAGCCCTTCTAAGTGCCAGGAGGAGTGTGTGTAACACCAGAATACCCCTTGCTACAAGGTCATGAGAAATCAATTGACCAATGGCCAACTGGGAAGATGTTCAGAGATGAAGAGACGGCTATGGTCATGCCTTTATGTTGACCTTATAGAATCTGGAGAAGTTTCATGGTGACAAATTGCTGCCATGTATTTTAAATAGTACCATAAGACACATACTGGACACAGCAGGGAACATTATGCAGATTATCATTCGTAGTCACAAATTTGAGTGAAATAACCTTAGGTAATAACCTCGGGTTCAGTCATAAGGTCATCCTGGAATCATCCGGCCAGCAGCGCATGCAGGGCAAGTTTATCGCAAAGACATGCAGTTCTCCCACCCTTGCTGAGGTGATCCCCACCAAAAAGGCTGTCTTCAGTGACACTATTTCAGATCAGCATCCTGTATGGGTTGGTACAGGAAGGTCTTAAGGGACTCCACAATATTTAAAGACTCCAGCATTAATGATAGTTTCCTGGGCTGACACAAGACAGTCAGCAAGCTACCAACTGCTTTAAGGGGCCAAACCAACAGGCACAGACAGTCTGGCCAGGGGTACCACATAGCATCTGCTGCCTGTTTGTGAATACACTGGAAAAGATTTAGTGTAAGGCGAAGATCATTTTTCAAACTTGTGATTTATGTAACTGACCATCACTCCAAACTGTTCAAATGGATCAGTACGTGACAGTGTCTCAGAACAAGTAGGGACAACCTGAGGTACAGCCAGGCCACCCTCTAGCAAGTTAATATGTTTTGACCTTGCAATGCAGGTCCATACACCTCCCTGTTACTGTATGACACCACACTACACACTATGGTACTTCCATTTAGGAAAGTGTCTGTGGTGACCATCTCTCTCCAATGAGAAACTGCTCCTAGATGTACACCTTTAGTGAGAAAGGCTTTGCATCTCCAGAAGGACAGAGTCCTCTTTTGCTGAAAGATGCGTCTTTGTTGATTGGGCCTGGGGCTCAGCCCAATAGGCAGTAGGCACACAGCTGGTCCTTGAGATTCAAACAGTGGCTGCACAAGCGCAATTCCATGACAGTTCGGGCTGAACTGGAATGGTCCACTGGAATAGTTAGCTGCAGAGCCAAGGGCAGAGCTTGAGCTTTTTTTAGAGTTGCTAAGCCAAGAATTTGGCATGGTAAGATCGAAAAGAGGCATGCATACGCTTCTGACTCTGTGAATACCGACAACACCAGCTAATTACAGGCCCACTAGCCAGCAGGGGGCTGTGAAAATCTGCTGTCAACAAGTAAGCAATTTGGCTAGGGTGCAGTCTGCAGCGCCAAGGAGGGACACGCATGCTCTGGACATGTCTAACATTGATACTTCCAGAGGATGAGAGGCAGACAGAGGGACATTCTATCCTGTGATTCAGAGCAAGAGTAAGAGCAGAGTGTAAGTTAAAAAGCTAAGCTAGCAAGAAGAGAAACTAAGCTAGCAAGTGACAGACTCAGTGCTCCTACAGCTATTGAAATGGATGCACTCACTGCAGTGGAGAGAAAAAAAACAGTATAAAAACATGAATCTATCACAGCTTTAGAGGAGAGAAAAACTGTTGTTCTGACTATACGCATAAGCTGCACAGAATAGCGCCAAGACCTACACGTGGTCAGACAGCATGTGCACAATTGCTAGTAGAGAAAAGGGAAAAACGTGACATGGCATGAAGGTATTTATAGCTGAATACTATGTCACTAATACTAAGTTTGTCACTTTGTTAATGGGCGTGGTATGTGTGCATATGTACTGTACATGAGAGACTATCCAGATGTTATACACCACCCTGGCAGTTAGAAGGGATGAAATAGAATCACATTTACCTAGGAAGGTTTTAGACATCTTTAAACAAACTAAATAAAAACATTTCTACATAATTTTGGTGAAATACTGTATATTTATGCTTTCTTGAAGTTGAAGTGTCAAAGCATAACAACCAATTTTAGCCAAAACCAGATGTTTCATCTTTGTTTGGCTGTTTGCCAAAATTCAGCCACATTGATGAGTGGTCCCAGACTGCCAGATATAACTAGCTGCTAATGGGATATAACTGCTTTTCAATGGGATCAGCTCCTGTTTTCTAAATGTTTTTTACCTACAGTTTTGTTCTGTTTTACCTAGAAAGTAATTCTTGTACAAATAGCAATGTCAAAATATTTTGGACTTCCTTATGAGCAGATCCCAGGTGGTGAAAATCGGTGACTGGTGACTCCTCCACACAGGAGCTCCACAGGGATGCATTCTAAACCCCCTCCTGTCTACCCTGTTCACTCACGACTATGTCGCCAAACACAGCTCCAGTATCATTTTCAAGTTTTCTGATGACACTACCACCTTGGGCCTCATCACAGACGGACATGAGACAGCCTACAGAGATGAGGTCAGAGTGTTATCAGAGTGGGGCGAACAAAAGTAACCTCTGCCTCAACATCAGCACTAGATGATGATTGCGGACTCGGTGTGCACCTCTCCGACGACCTGACCTGGTCCCTTCACACAAATACAGTGGTGAAATCTGCTCATCAAGGATTCTACTTCCTGCGGAGGCTCAGGAAGTTTGGTCTCCACCCCAACTTCCTGATCAACGTCTACAAATGCACCACAGAGTGGGTGCATGACTGTCTGGTTTGGCAGCTGCTGCCTCCGTGACCGCAAGACCCTCCAGAGACTCGTGAGAACATCTGAATTCATCATCTTCCATACACAATGTCTGAAGAAGGCTCACAAAGTCACAACAGACCACAAACACCCAGCACACAGACTGTTTACCAGACTGCCATTAGGCAGAGGGTACTGTAGCATTCAATCCAGAACCAGCATGCTGAACAGTTTCTACCTGCAGGCCATCAGAATTCTGAATAAACTGTAATCCAGTCATTACTCCTTCTCCCATTGCCTCAACTGGCACCCACACCCTTACTCCCACACACTGGTCACCTCACATGGACACTCATGGACTGTCTCTTCACATGTTTGTGTTATTTTTGGGCAAGTTGCATTATTTCAAGGGGCACTATTACCACTTTACTGCCACTAAGGGGTCAGTCCAGGCTCCGTGCAATATGTTGATCATATTTATTACACGCTATTGTACATCTACTACATCTAATTTATTGTAAATTTTTTAATGCTACTTTGTGCGGCTGCATCATCTGCTTATTATACTCGTCTATGGCTATAGATGACTGCTCAGACACTACACACTGCAAACAGCTACTACTTATTTTACTACCTTTTGCACTCTTGTTCACATACAGTGACTGCACATATTCCAGTGTCTAAAGTTAGGATCTGCACTTTACCTACATACTTATTAGGCATGCCTGCATACCAGTTTTGCATATACGCTGCTCAAAAAAAAAAAAGGAACACTTTTTAATCAGAGTATAGCATCAAGTCAGTTAAACTCCTGGGATATTGATCTGGTCAGTTAAGTAGCAGAGGAGGGTGTTAATCAGTTTCAGCTGCTTTGGTGTTAATGAAATTAACAACAGATGCATTAGTTGGGCAACAATGAGACGACCCCCAAAACAGGAATGGTTTTACAGGTGGAGGCCACGGACATTTTTTTCCCTACTCATCATTTCTGACTGTTTTTCACTAGTTTTGCATTTGGCTAGGGTCAGTGTCACTACTGGTAGCATGAGGCGATACCTGGACCCTACAGAGGTTGCACAGGCAGTCCAACTCCTCCAGGATGGCACATCAATATGTGCCATTGCCAGAATGTTTGCTGTGTCTCCCAGCACAGTCTCAAGAGCATGGAGGAGATTCCAGGAGACAGGCAGTTAGTCTAGGAGAGCTGGACAGGGCCGTAGAAGGTCCTTAACCCATCAGCAGGACCGGTATCTGCTCCTTTGTGCAAGGAGGAACAGGATGAGCACTGCCAGAGCCCTACAAAATGACCTCCAGCAGGCCACTGGTGTGAATGTCTCTGACCAAACAATCAGAAACAGACTTCATGAGGGTGGCCTGAGGGCCCGATGTCCTCTAGTGGGCCCTGCGCTCACTGCCCGGCACCGTGGAGTTTCAAAGTGTTCCTTTAATTTTTTTGAGCAGTGTATATTGTATATACTTATCAGGCATACATACCAAATTTTGTATATATATTGTATTTGTACATAATCTTTTTCCTCCCTATTTCTTCTTCTCGTTTCCCCTTATCTTCTTATGTATATATTTTTATTGCTGTACCTGAGCCTCACAACAAGCATTTCGATATACTGTCCCTGGCATTTTATAAATGACAAATAAACCTGAAACCAGATAAACCTGTAACTTTTACTGTACCTGCTTGGTTGTTAGCAGGTTTGCTATAATAACTGACAATAACTGAGCTAACTTTGATGCTTGTTAGCATATTGTCATATGAAGACTTACAACCTTCATTGCTAACACTATTTGGGTAGCTAGCATGAGCTAGCCTGACAGGTTAGTGCTAATGTTCATAGTCCGCCATGTCCTAGCCAGCTGGCTAACCAGAGGTAACCTGAGGGAATTTATTTATTAAGTCATAATCATAAACCCTTACTAGGCAGCTCCCTAATATGAGCTTATAGAGCTGATTGCTGAGATTATTCGGATTAATGTTCATACAATGTTAACTATCACAATTTTATGAATCCTCTCATATTTAGTTAGCTGACTAGCATTAGAATTCCAATTAAGACTTGTGAATATATCCTAAAATATTGTTAATTTGTTAGTAGTATATATTTAAAAAGAGAGTAAATTAGTTTCTTGTGAATAAGGCTGGAGCAACTATTTCTTGGTTTGGTTGCACAGCACCAGGCTGTTTTGCCTGGTGAAGCCGCACTAAATGTGAATCATGGCTGCATGTATATGCAGGTCAGCTCTGATTTACAGCAGAAGAGATGACACTAGTTTATAAGTGTTAGCGCTACATAACACAACACAATCGCTGGGTTGTCATTGAAACATTCTTAATTCTTTCACTGAAATTTGATAACAACCCAACATTTGGTTCAGTTTTGCTTCTGCAGCATCACTGGATAGAACAATTCTCTGCTCACAGGGGAAAAACAAAGAGTAGAGAGAAAAGCACCTTATTTCACATTTTGTGCTTTGTGTGTGTGTGTGTGTTTTATGTATTTATTTAATGTGTGGCACAAGTTGGGCCAAATATGGAAAGCTAATGTTATGTGCAATGAAAATAATGTACCATCAGCTAATTAACATTAGTCAATCAGTCTGTTTTTTTGTTTTCTAATAGCAGTGTTTAGCTAGGCAGGTTAATTGTTTTCTGACTTTTTATAGCAATGAACATTGATTTCATGTTATTTTTTAAACTAACAATGTTAATTGATAATGTTAATTTACTTGAGTTTGGTATCTAATGTTAGCTAGCTGGCATCAAAATTTAGATCTTGTTTACCAAACTCCAAAGTTATTTGCCAAAAGATATTTAGCTATAACCTGATAAATACAAAAACAAAGCTAATTTTAGCAGCTAAAATAACAAAATTAAAACACAAGCTTGCTGAACTGATAGCCACAAGCTCAGTGCTAAGACTTCCAATACTTGTTTCCAATCAATATTATACACATGAGCCAATTCTGATTAAATTGTCAGTTTGGTGTGCTGGGCTAGATAAAAACATTTTTAAGTGTATTTAAGCATTTTTAAGTGTAGGATTTCATGTCAAAATTGGCGGGCAATTTGTACTCATATTTTATATGCTACATGTCAGCTGACACCTTCTAATTTTTGGCATAAAGGAGGCCTGACTACACAGTGACAGACAAAAGTCAGCAGCCAATCAGAAGAAAGAGTCTGATATTATACTGTAAGGAAAATGTATTCAGTACATTTTTCTTGCTAAACAGGTAAGAGATAGGTTTGTTATTTGTTTTTATTTGCTTAGTTATTTAAGTGTAATATATTTACTCTCACCGTCCGCTTTATTAATAACACCTGTACACTTGCACATTCACACAGTTATCTAATAAGCCGAATCAAGTGGCAGCAGCACAATGCAAAAAATCATGCAGATACAGGTCAAGAACTTCAGTTAATCTGAGGCTACCATGGGCACAGGCTCATCGAAACTAGACAGTTGAAGATTAGAACAAAAAAAATCATCTGGTCTTATTCCAGTCTTCAACTGTCCAGTTTGGGTGAGTCTGTGCCCATGATAGCCTCAGATTCTTGTTCTTGGCTGACAGGAGTGGAACCTGATGTTCCAAACCTCATGGTTTGATGTGTTATGTGTTATGAGATGCTCTTCTGCTCACCACGGTTGTAAAGTGTGTTTATTTGAGTTACCATAGATTTCCTGTCAGCTCAGACCAGTCCGGTAAGTCTTCTCTCATCAACAAGGTGTTTCAATCTGTAGACCCTCCACTCACAGGATTTTTTTTTTTTTTTTTTTTTTTTTTGCACCATTCTTTGTAAACTCTAGAGACTGTTGTATGTGAAAATCACAGAAGATCTGAAGTATCTGAAATACTCAAACCAGCCTATCTGGCAAAAACAACCATACTACAATCAATGATGTGAACATTACCTGAAGCTCTTGACCCGTATCTGAATGATTTTATGCTGCTGCCACATGATTGGCTAATTGGAAAACTGCATAAATGAGTGTACTAACACTATCTGGCTTATGTCCAACATGCTTGACAGGCTGGAGAACAAAACAGACAGATCAGAAGCAACCCGAGGTGAGTACAGTTCTCTACACTGCATTTAAGATACCTAGCCAGTTGGAGGGCTAACTTGTGTCTATCAACGTAGAAAATACTTGGAGCTTCAGATAAATTGGCTACAAAACAGTGGTGGCAGATTATATTCTTACAGTGACGAATAAGTGGGCTGCATTTTTACATAATATGGTAGTAGTTTGCCGTGCCATTTTACTGCCTGAGAGTGTGAAACAAAATCTTACATCTTGAAGGATTATTTTGTGTACTTAAGCAAGCAGGGCAATAAGAGGCAACTACTGAAAATGATAGATTGTTCTTTTAATAGAGCAGATGAGCAAGGCAACACAGGTGCTATACATAATTAAAATGGTAGCTACATAGTCTTTTCATTAAGTTAAAAAGTTATTAATTTTCAAAGTGATTGCATTTGAACCACAAAGTTTCTCAGAACTGTTAGAACTAAGTAACTAAAAAGTGCAAATGAAATCTTAAATGTGATATATCAGAATATATATTACTAAAAATTTTAAATTCTAATTTAAAAATATTATTTTTTTTATTATATTAATTTACATTAATTTTTAACTGTACAACACAAATGACAAACAGTTAATGTGTATAAAAACATAATCTAGAACATTTTAGAGATTCTGGTTATGGTGTTTATGGTGGCTCTGGCCTTCCTCATGGTAATGATAATTATGACAATGACTTTTACAGAGATGAAAATATCCATAGTTCAGTGGTGTCAAACTCAGTTTCTGCCTGGTCCACACTGGCATAATTGCGAGCTTCCGAAGGACCAAATCCAGATGCGTTTCTGATGAGTTTTTAGCAGATACACATCTATTTCCACAAGAGCTCTGTGAGACACACATAAACCACAAGCCCACACATCCTGTTGTGTTTGTTTCATGCTCATGCTTACGTCTATTAGTATACAAACTGCTTGACAATGATACTTACGGGTAATCAGAGTAAACACAAATATGTGGTTTATTCACAATCACACTGTCTTGTGTCTGATTTTTAAGTAAACTGGCTTATACATACAGCTGGCACAATGTCAGTCCCCATCCCTTATGTTTCATGGACACTGTTGGACACTGTCAGGCATTTCTCTCTTTATAAAAATCAAGTGTGCTGTTGTGCCGCTGGTATGGATGGAACGTGCAATGCAGATTGGATGGATGGTCACTATACACTTACATCATGTGTCCAGTGTGATTTAATATAGCTTCAGTGTGAAAATAGTGCTTCATTAAAATGACCAAAAATTAGTGTATACAATAAAAATGACAAACTATGACTCAAATTTGAAAGCAAGCAAAATGGATGCAGAAACATTATATT
The DNA here is from genome assembly GCF_027358585.1 of Pangasianodon hypophthalmus. NCBI lineage: Eukaryota > Metazoa > Chordata > Actinopteri > Siluriformes > Pangasiidae > Pangasianodon > Pangasianodon hypophthalmus. The sequence goes on along the minus strand of NC_069733.1, from coordinate 6,623,819 downwards.
AGTGTTTTGCAGTTGACAACGTATTCTGCAGATTTGAACAAGATTGAAAACATGTGGTCCACATACAAAAGCTAAGAATATACAGGATATAGAATGTTCTGCATGGAGGACTGGTCCAAGATCCCTTTCTACCATTGTTAGTCTTTATTGAAAAAGGATTACTGCTGTTATTCTGGCCAGGGGAAACTTCAACAAATATGAACTGTGGGTGTGCTGTTATTGTTAAGTATTTTGCAGGAGAAAAAAAAAAACACTATTTAAAAAGTGACTTAATTAAAATTAACTTAATCTGTACAGTGTCCCATATATTTAAGTTCAAAATATGATGCACTGCATGTGATTTACATGGAGTGCCAATAATTATGGAGCTGAGATAGTGAGGATAAGTTACGACATTTTTTAGGGTTAGATAACATCAGACAACAAATTGGTATTTAAACTTAATTAATAATCTATGATGAAAAAATGAAGACTACTGTCAAGATAACTAATGGCCATTCTAAAATTTTCCTGAAAAGAAAGAGTTAGAACTACCATGAATATTAAACAATAGTTATCCTTTTGCTAAAATGTCCTGATCACAGTTTAAGTGAAGTGGAATAAAGGAGGAGGGGTGACTAGAAAGAACACTGCTGAGATTCTCTCTTTGGCCTCCACCATTTGCGGTATGTGCTGCTTCCTGACACACCATGGGCCTTAAACATGCTGTGAGAACACAACTTCAGGGAGCATTATAAGATGAACTTGTTGTAATAATGTGTATGTACATAAATTCACATTTCCCACATTATATCACTGAGACAGATCACAGAAATGAGATTTCAGGCAGATCTGTGTATCATATAATCACATATCATGGGATCAGAAAATGTTCTACACTTCTAACAAGCACTAAAAACAACTGCTATGTCCCAGATGTCAATGACCCACGTGTTGATGTATGAACAGGCGCAACAAGAATCCCCCACCCAAATTTTCATGACCTTTAGATTAATCACCTTCAGAAAGGACAGCAATTAATCAAATGCATTAAACCAAGTTTTGCTTTGAAGATAATATACAAATAATTATGAGACACTTAAAGCCTCAGGAGATAAATCGTTTATAAGATAGACAAACATGATGAGCTCAGAGAACACATCCAGGATGTGGAGATGGTGCAGCTGCACAGCAGATAAGTGGAGAAGAAATGGAAAGTTAGCTTTAGTCATGCTTTTTTGCTTTTTTCTATAAAACTCAAATCATTTAAGCTTACTGAACTCCAACTTTGCATAGACATTTCCAAGCTAACCTAAGCCTCGAGCAACTCTGTCTTGATTGAGTACAGATTGGACGGCTCTCTCAGGAATGAGACGGTTTTGGTGATTTTGAATGATGGCCAACAGTATCTGAACATCAGAGAACACACAATATGAGTCAACACTTAGTGGTATCTGCGCATTCAGCAGTAAGAGGCGATTGGAAAAAACTTTGTGAGTTAAGAAATAGAGCAGGTTAGCTCAGGTCACCTCATAAAAGGTTTGCTGTGAATAAAGCACAAATATGAAACCCTGTAAACAAACTAGAGATAAAACTCCAAAAATGAAATTCTCTACCTATATCACATCAGTACAGTGTAGTACCATGCAGTCCTCAAATGGACAAATGTTTCCACGAGATGGCAGGAATCCACTTCTCTCACACTTCCAGATACTCATTATTTAGTATCTATTCATAATTAATATCATTGTTGACTGCTTGATTACAGTAGCATGTTTCGATGTACAGCTGGATCTTTCTAACCCTTACCATACACAAAAAGGACACTGTATAGAAACAAAAACACCACCACAAAGTACAACTTGCAAGCAAGAGGGTACATTTGTATCTGCTGCTGCACTGCACACTTCTCGAAAATGCCTATAACTAGGAGCCATAGGAATCACCAGAGAGAAACTGGATATTACACCATGCACTATTCTGTTGACAAGTTGGCAGTTTCTTCATTAAGTAACAACCAGCGGTCCCTGGAGGGCTAGTGTTAGGCCACGGCACTTTCACCACCACGGCTCAGGTTCAATTTCTGCCCAGGAAGAATTAACGAGGAGTTGCTATGTGAGGAGTCACTGGGATTTATTTTTATAAGTGTTCCTGAATACCCAATTTAGCTGTTTTTACTGAATAATCAATGGAGAGAAATTTGCAGACATACAGAGTAGGCTACAGTCAAGTTTTTACTTTACTTTACTTTTTAGAAGTTACTCTACTAATTTAACTAATTAACGTTAGTTATCTACGTTTACATACACATCAATATTCTGATATTATTTGGAATTTGGCAATATTCTAATTAGTACTGCTTCATGTAAACGCGGCAATCTGATTGCCCGATTCAGATTAAGACAATATTCTGATTCCCCAAATTCTGATTCCCACCCCGGAATATGTCTGTTTTAATAAGAAATGTGTTGCACATAAACCCTTTTCAGAAAATCCACTGAAAGGAGATATATGCACACGCTCAGCCCACAAGGAATTGTGGGTGCTAACAGATGCCTAGCTGTATTTAGGAATGGCAACTCAGGCATACTTACAACAACCATGTATATGTAGCACACGCTATACAGTCTGAGTGTAAAACACTTTGCAGATGAAACTCACTGACGCCAATTACAAAGAAAATACACTTCTTACCACCTCGGATCAGATCAGAAGTCTATGTTCGCTCGTGAGCCGGTGCTGCAGCGAGACAAGGGAAATAATCACCAAGACAGGATTATAATTGAAAAGGTGAGTATATTTCTTATACACCTGAGATTCAGGTAAGTAAGTAAGTAAGTAAGTAAGTAAGGAAGGAAGGAAGGAAGGAAATAAATAAATAAATATGACAGCATCTATAATGACAATAACTCTCAGGTAAGATATCCAATGACACACCAAATCAATCTCAATCAACTGTCCTTGATGGAACTGACTGAATAAAACAGGAACTTAGCTCAGTTCAGTATCCACCGTACTCCTGTTGCGTTGCTCAGGCATAGAACGCAGATATGCGAATCAGATAGTGGAAAATGTAGTTCTTGTCCACAGTTGTGACAACATCCAAAAAAAAAAAAAAAAAAAAAAAAAAAAAAAAGAATAATTGTATATGTGTGGTCCTACCACTTCAATGGTTATGAGTTGTTGTCCAAGTTCAGGAAAACAAGGTTGGCTCACCAGTTTCCACTCTTCACTGACTGCAGAAACAGCTCTACACCACAACTTCAAGAAACCCCTCAGGCAGAACCAAGAAGGTCTCAAGGAACAGGAGCAACAAAATAGAAAAGAGGGGAAAAGGGGGGAAAGGGGAGAAGGGGGAAAAACCCAACCTTGCAAAGACTAGGTGAAATTCACAATTAATTACAATAAATTCCTATTTAACATCCTTAACATTTCAAATGATCATTTTCAACATAATAAAGCCTTTTTTCCCCCAAAAATACACCAATACACATTTACAAGCACTTATTTCCCTCTTTAACACATTTCCTTAACAGAAATATAACGAAAATAATGAAGAATAACTTCTTTAATTAACCCGCGTGCACTCGATTAGCATATAGCGCCTAGCACGAGACTGCACGTGAGCTACAATACACACATTACACTCACTAACTTACGAACATACAAACACTTTTAAACACTAACTCAACCCTTAATAGTGATGTTAACATAATGTTAATATTTCAAACCCATGACTTTCACTTATTAAACTGGTTTCTCTTACTCATTCTCTTACTTTAGGACTGTATTTGATGTACGTCACTGCTCCGGAAGCCATTTCCCTCTTTTCCCCGAGATGACGCTGCTCACCTCTACTAGCGCTTGTGATGACGCAACCCAATAAAGGCGGAGCTAATTCCAATTATTTAATTTAATTTTATTTTTTATTTTTATTTATTTTTTGTTACATCTACTGTCATTTCTTCAGCAATATTACATTTCTTGACCATTAAAATAAACAGTAAAATGTTTATATGTGTATATCTTAGTACTTATTTTCCTTTTACCACAGGTTCAATATGGGCATAGTAACCTAGGTTACATATGCAGGAGTATTCCCATGCCTGTATGCATATAAATATCATATTCAGAATATGGCTGCAACCTGAATATAGACCTTAACCGGAAATTGATGTGTATGTACACGTAGCCAATGCTAGTGCAGGAACTAGTGACCCTGTTAAACTCACTTCTACATGTCTTTTACAATCATTTAACCCACCATGTGAAACTGACAAAATCGCTGTTGCAAACTGTGCAATGAGCGAAACTGTCCTTATTTTTCACTGCTACTAGGCAGGGCTATATACTTTACTATAATCACAGGAGAAGCACATGTTGTATTTAGGGGGCCAAGCACCGAAGCTGCATTTGTACCCTATAGTGACTGTATGTTTTCTTCTTCTTCATATTATTATTGTTATTATTATTATTATTATTATTATTGTTGTTGTTGTTGTTGTTGTTGTTTTTATTATTATTATTATACTTCCACATGGGAGTCTATTGCAGCGGATAGAACATTTGTTTGCTTTTTATGAAATTTGGCACAGTGATAGAGAACCCTTTCAGCTACTTCCACAGATATAGAAACACAATTCCACTTTATTCTGATTCTTTGGGTCAAGATGAGAGACTCAAGAGAATTTTTTTTCTTCTTCTCCTACAAACTTTGTCCAATCATCACCAAATTTGAATCACAGCATCATGAGACCATATATAGATATTTGTGATGGTTCATCCATAACATGCAAATGAATGTGCCGGTGACAGCACCAAACAGGAAGTGAAGGCATATGTCAGCAAGGAAGTGACATATTGAAGGAAAATTGAAGGACTTTATCCTAAAGGACTCCAAAAACTGTGGTCTAAATTCACCTGTAGGTGGTTCTATTTGTTAAAAAAAAAAAGTGTAACTTTTGAACCACTCAACCTCAACTCGGCATGCAGCATGGTGAGACCAGACAGAAAAATAGTTGTTTCTCAGATTTTTGATTTGCGGGACAATTTGTCTGTAACACACAAACAAATCCACCAAACAGCAAGTAAGGGCATATCTCAGCAACCGTGTGACGTATTTTGACCAAAGTGAAGGTATAGATATAAGAAGATATAATTCACCTCTAGCTGATGCTACACTTTGCAAATTTTAGTGACATCAGTCAGTGGGCTGGTGATGTCCAAAAAAATTAGGTACAAACCTCCGATAATACCCAGCCATCTCCAGAAACTGCCTCACACCCTTTTTGGTCTTGGACAGGCTGCAGTCGCAGCTGTTGTATCAATTTGGGGAAGCACCTGCCCATGGCCCACGTGGAAGCTCAGATAATGTACATCCACTTGTCCAGGACAACTCTCAGATGTTCTAAATAAGCAGTGGCATATGCACTGTGCAGGCAGAGTATTCAGTCCATGAGGCAATGAAACATTGCTAGGGCTCTAACCAACCCAAATAGAAGGGTGACAAATTGGTGTAACCCTAATGGTGTGGAAAAGGCCATTTTTCTCAAGATATTGTAGTCAGGAGATTCTGCCAATACCCCTTGGTTAAGCCGCACCTAACTGATCAAGCAGTTCATCAATGTATGGCATTGGGTATGCATCAAATTTAGACATCGTGCTGACTTTCCTAAAGTCCACACAAAAATGGACCTTAGGCACCATCGGCCTTGGGCACCAAGACCACCAGACTGCTCCACTGAGGGACTCCTTCGATTACACCCAAGCCTTGCGTATAGCCGTGAGTTCTTCCTGAACCACATTTTTTGCTTTCAGGTAACTGAAGAAGACCCTAAAGTTGCTGCAAAAGTTACAGCACAACACAATACTGCTGGTAAGCATTTCCTCTTACTGAGGCATGACTGGTCTTGTGGAAACTGTGTGGACAAATGTCCTCTGTGCACCAGAAAAGTAAGCAATAGTCAAGCTTTGTACATTAAATCTGTTTTCACTGGAAAATGGCCTAGCTATTTCAGAAGCAGAAGAGCTAGCAAGCTACATGAGCACAATGTGATCACCATCAGAACCTTCAACTGCTATAATGTAAGTGTTTGGAAACTTACTGACACTGCACTGACACTGAGTCCTGACTCCTTCCGTAAATGTTAAATGAACTTCTCCTAACATAAAACTTCACCATGTCAATGCAATTCTTTATGATATAATGCCATGTTTTTTTAATCGGATTGTTTTAATCTGTCATACACATTCCTGTTAATGAGCTGTTATACTAATGTATTATATTAATATATTAGCGTATATGTAATGTTATTATTAATGTATAATATAGTAATATATTAGAACAGATGCATTAAGATAAACACCAGTATAAAACATCTTCCTGCATCCCTAAGGTAAAGGTAACACGAAGAAAGTCTTCGTCAAATGTGTTTACATAGATGGTGCAAGAAATAAAATGACATGAAAAATCAAATTCTTTGTTTTTGTTTGTTTTTTTATTCAGTTTTTATTCATTTATTCAGTTTTTCACAGGAAAGAGAAATTATGACTTAACTGATAGCAGGTTCTTATTCCAAAAGTAAAACAAGAAATATCTTGATCTAAGATTCCTGGAAAAGGGATCTGATGATAAAACTAGGTAACACTGAAATAAATATAAAAATTTTGGTAGAATATGTATTTTAACCTAATTTATATATGGCTAGGCGTTGATAGCAGGGGTAAAGCCCACCTAGAAAGGGTTAGGGATTGGTGTGATCCGAGATACTTGTAAAGTTGTAAAATTTAATAAGATATTAAAAAACTTGTAAAATTTAATAAGATATTTAGGGGAAAGAAGTGAAGTGACTTGTGGCCAAGTATGGTGACCCATACTCGGAATTTGTGTTCTGCATTTAACCCATCCAAGTGCACACACACACACACACACACACACACACAGTAGTGAATACACACCCGGAGCAGTGGGCAAGCGCATGCCCAGTCATGGTATTGAGGGTGGAAGAGAGCGCTGGTCATTCACTCCCCCCACCTACAATCCCTGCAGGACCCGACGCTCGAACCCACAACCTTCAGGTTCACCTTCGGGTTGCAAGTCCGACTCTCTATCCATTAGGCCACAACTTCCCCCTCTGACTTCTCTGTATGGCTTATCCTACACAGGGCCACGGGGAGCCAGGAGCCTATCCCAGGGGACTCGGGGCACAAGGCGAGGGACACCTTGGTTGGGGTGCCAACACATTGCAGGGCAAAATCGCACACACACTCACACACCATGGACAATTTGGAGATGCCAGTCAGCCTATAACGCATGTCTTTGGGAAAAAAAAATCTAGAAATAGGTTTAATAATCTTATATTTGGTATTTAATGCAATCTTATACGAAATATAAAATAAATTGGACTATTCAAGATATTTTCACATACTAAGATTTCATTTTTTGCAATGAGTACAGTTTATCAGCATTTCACTAATTGTAATTGTTATATACTGTTAAGCGTAATTAATGGTGCATGAAATGTGAATTGATTTGTAAATGCATGTCCCAGTCCAAAAAGGCTCACCACCGTAGGGTGTAATAATTGACCTGCTCTAGAAGAAGTGCTTAATAAATAGACATCAACAGAATTCTGGTCAGTGTGGAATCTGGCATGTTTTTGAAGAGTTAAGGTAGCCCATTTAAAAAAAAAAAGAATTACTGTAGCTCATTTTAACTAAAGAGTTACTCCTATTTATTTAACTAAAAGTTACTCTTGGTCGTTTTTATCTAAGTGTGCCTAAAATGTTCTTTGTGCAATTAGTTGTCACAGTGCTGACTATTTCATTTTTAGCACAAACAACCTTCACATATGATCTTCAGGATACAATTAAGAAGCTTAGAGGTGAAAATGCATACCTGCAACATCGACTGGAAAACCTCACCCAAGCACTGCGTGAGCTGAGAAAACTCCTGGATCACTCACAAGGTGAGCACCAGTTGTCCTTAAAATAATTTCATGCTACCATCATTGTACTCTTAGGCATACAAATGAAAATATTATAATGAAGTTTATTCTATGGTTGTCTGGGTGACTAACAAAATGATACTTATAAGAGGAAAAGTGATGGTGTCTTTCTGTTGCTGTTAATTTCAGATCATGAATTTTCCGAGATCAGTGTAGATCATAACAGTGACCAGTTGGATGCCTGGAATGAGTGGATTCATAATGGTAAAAAAAAAAGTTGTAAAAAAGTTGCTTTACTTGTTTTTGTTTGTTTTATTTGTTTTGTATTTCTCAGATATTACGAAACCCTAATGTGTACCTGAGCTTCCACAATGAAACACTTAACACTGGCTGAAACACATATTGCATTGCATCTTTGTGTATATCTTTTATATTGATCTCATTAAACCTCTGATAAAATCTTGCATGTTGTTTTTACAGGTATTAGTGCTGAGACACATCACCTGATTGAGCAAGCATTCTGTTCATCTGATCATGATTTGGCCAGCGCATTCCTTCCAGCAGATATCCTTATTCTTATGTCCTGTACCATCATGTGTAATTTCTTGTTGTTCTAGGCATTAAGAACATTCTGTTGATTTAAATAAAAATGTTTACTTCCAATTTACAATTAGGGTAACAGGGTTGCACTTACAAAGTCATCTTGTCAGTCAATATCATAATGCCCGTTAATATAAATTTGAAATAAAAGAATGAGAGAACTTACTTTTCTTCTTCCCATGAGCTTTAGGAAATTCGGATGATGCAACCTCCTGTTGTGGAATATTCCAAATATCTCATAGGGATGAATGTGTTCGGATAATAGGGTTGAGTGAATGTTGTGGGAGACTAAAATGTACATATTTAATAACCTTTAATGAATGACTCATGGAAAAGAATGTTTGCGAAAGTAATAGGATTTTTAAAGTATTTTAAAGATTATATTTCAAGTTAAAGTGTAGGTTGTGGCGAGGGACATTTATGTTTCAAATGATGTTTACCTTTACACACATGTAAATGTTGTATCAGTGGTACACAAAAGGGGACCCTAATTGTGAAATCATCCATGTAATTTGTGTAGTGCTTCTATAACACATCAGCAATTTAGCAAGACAACTGATCATGTTGAATCAGCATTTCGGTTTGCTCAGACTGTCTTGGAAATGAAGCAGAATAAACATGTCAGTATACTCAAACTGTAAGTAGGTTGCCAATAATCCGCATTTCACCTTTAAAAATTCCTGAGAAAATTAGTCTTCATGAATAAAGACATTACGTTGTTTTTTTTTGTGTGTGAACTTACTTACCTTAAAGTCCTTACTTTTCAGACTAAGCAAAATTTGTAGAGAAATGACTGCAGAACTATTTTGCTGCTTTCAACCACAAATATTATAACCACTTTAGTGCATGTATGTTTTCTGATTTGTGAATAAATAGTGTCATTTTTGTGATTTCTGCGTTCTCTCTTCATCCTGTGTCCACATGTGAAAAGGTGTGAGCATCTGACAGATAATTATTACAGCAACATAAAATGGCTCTGAATAATTTCTCTTTTGGTGAGTTTGTGTGTTTGATGTTCCACACTGCAAACATCACATTAGCTGGCAGAATTGGTCTTTGTTCAGTTAATTAAAATTGCAGTCTTGCATAGATTAGAAATCGGGCTATTTAATTTACATTTGATTGTGCTGAATTGGTAGGGCTAAAGAAGTCAATTTACATTTGCAAAGACTTCTACTGGCAGAATGAAAAAACAAGCATGGTGGCTGATCATGTTCTTGTTTTTTGAGTGTGATAAAAAATAAAGTGAGTGCAGACATGCAGTATTGTTTATTGTCTTTCAAATGCAACACCACACTTCTGGTGTAGAGCATTACCCTCTATAAGCTTTTATTATCTAATAAAAATGGCAGCATGTTTTGATTGAGTTAGAATGACATTTCTGTGAAATCAATGCTGGGAAACTGATTTTGCATTAAAGGGTACATGGGCTGGTTTTTACTGTGAAAGACATGGTCAGATGTGACTAGCATGGCTACAGGCTTTGGGCTGATAAGCAGAATGTGCAAAAGCTTTGGAAAAAGTCGAAACCTGTGCCTTTGATTATCCACATTTTCCCGCTCCCACTGTGTTCCTACCTCAGCCTGACTTTACTGAAGCAATGCTACTAGTCTGCCAATGCCACATCTATAGAACTAAATAGCTTAGTGACAAATACATCTTAGTTCTGAAATATGCACTATCCATATCCATAATTTCTTTCCTGATTTGCATATTAATTTTGACACCGTAATTGAAATATTCCTTCCTCTTTATTGTAAAAGTGGTGTGTTTAAGAAATGAGGCCCATCTTGAAAAGAATTTTAACTCAGGCTAACTTGAATGAATACTGCTATGAATTGTACCACTTGCATTCAGTCTGTGTTACTTGTAAGAGGAGTAAATGAGTGTTTCATTTGTGGACTTGCCATTTTGTGCAGCGTGGAAATCAGGCTTGAATACATGCATGAGTGCCGCTTTAGAGCTCTCATATTATTCCAAGCCTTTTGAGCGTCTCCATGCTGTGAGATGAACACATCTCCCTTGTGTTGTGTGCGTGTGTTTGTGTGTGAGTGTGTGTCTGTGTGTGCACCCGCCTGATGAGATCTAACCCTACGCACTCGTGAAGAGGAGAGTGAATGCAGAACAAGCTTGCTTGCAGAGATGCTGCACTGAAGCTGAACACCTTCTCATTTACAGGTAAGTACTCTTTATCTAATATTATATTCTCTTTATCTAATGCTATATGTCTAATACTATATGTAAATTTGCAGATCATTAAATTAGCATGATGAATTAAATATTGTTATTACACCATTGTGAAATAACATCATCGCTGTAGAGCGTTTTATGTGACTTTTGTGATGCATTACAATTTTTTAAAAATTGCTTGTCTAAATATCCAAAATCATTAGAAAAACCAAGTTTATAATTGTAGCACATTATGAAAAATGTCTGTTTTCAGTACTCATACACACATCCCATGTGTCAGGGGTATCATGTGTTAATCATTGTGTTTACTTATATCCAGTTATATCACCCCATAGCTCAGAACGAATGAACGAGTGAATGTATGAGTATATAAATAAATAGTAAAGTACAGCCTCTCTTTACTTATACACGTAGAACATTTTGCAGAATTTGACTGATTCAGATAAATTATCTTGACAACTATAGGCAGACACAACACACTTAAAACCAAGTTTGAAGGCCTTGAGTCTTGTCATGATCTGTACTAAGATAAAGAGATTTTACTAAGAGTTTTTTTTTTCATTAATTTTACTAAGAGCTGGCTTAGTGCTATTAAGGCACTAAGTTTGTTTCTTGCTGCAGCATTTGTGAAAGTGACCTTTGCTGTGCTAGCAATTTTGAACAAATGAAGTGTTAAAATTAGAAAAAAAAATTAGATAATGGCTCAATATTAAAAAGCTTTACATCACAGTGTGCATCCCCTGCAGATCAATGTGCATCTGGCTATTTGTAATTATGCACATACGCTGCACCACTCTACTACAAAGCAAATGCTAATATTACCATCTACAATTATCCAGATACTATAAATAGGAGACTGCAGATGGTGGCTATGAATCGGATCTGCTACCATTAGTAATATTAGCTTAATGTAGAGTTCTGGTAGCCATGGTAATAGTACTACTATTAAGCACTTATATTAAACATTGGCTCTGTTATTATTTAGGTCCATTTTGTTGCCATGGTTTGGATCAACTTGTCCTCTTAGAGAGAAGAATCACTGAAAATCATAACAAAGTTATTCACCAAATCTCAGTCCAGCTGAACACCTGTGGGAGATTTTGGATCGATGTGTTGAATCTATGCAATGGTGCATTGAAGCTGTTATGTTTTTGGGCTTTTCATAGCAGGTCAAAGATACTTTGGGCCAGATTTAAGTGGTTTGTGCCTGTTTTCAGGCGTAATTAAGCCCAAAAATGTTTGCTTGTTATGTATAAGACTGTCATATGAGCTTAACACAGTTTTGAAGCCTAAATACAATTGAAGCAACGTACACATTAACGACAGTCAGCCCATGATTTTGTTTGCCTCTCAAAACTAGGTGTAACTTAGCGCCATATGTTTTGGTCTGAGCTGTGTATGCAGTGTTGCCAGGTATGTGTGGTTTACCCTCAAACTGGGATGCTTTTAAAACGACAGTGCAGGGATTTTTTTTATGCATGTTTCCTTGTCATAGATATATATTTTAGATATTTTATATTTTATTTTATTCCTTCATGACTGCTGCTTCATGACTATTGCATTCATTTATCTGTTGGGGTGGTTCATCCTTTTGCACCATCTCCTCTAAGCATTCACGTCCCTCACCATCTAACTGACTAGCGGGCCTGTGCATACATGGGCTGGAGGTGGGTTCCATCCTTTTTCTCCTCAGGTCATGTCCTTACCAGCTCATAGTTTTGTTTTGTTTTTTTTTTTTACATTTCTTGGTACCTACCAACTGTCAGTAGTGTGGCTAAGGCTGCTAATGTGGTTTCCCTGGCTGTACCATGCACTGTTGGCTACGGAGTAACTGCTAACACAATGACACAGGGGTGGGAGTGGGTTTCCTTTATTTAGTCATTTTCTTCCTCTGCATTTTCTCCATACAGTGTTCTCTACATCTCCTGCTGTCTGCCCAACCAGCCTGTGGCTACATACTGCCAGCATATAACTCTTTAATCCTGAAACACTCATGATTGTGCTGTCTGACTATTCTGAAAGCTGAAAACAGGTTCCAACTATATGCTTACTGCCTCAGAATTGACTACCTGCGAGGCAGTGTTCAGCTCATACATCTACTTCCCTGACGACATGCCCAGCTGACCGATTTGGACCCTGATTCATTGACCCAAACTCCACAGCCTAAACAGTTTGCAATGGAATTCGCTATGGTACATGCATGCCCAAACTCAGTGGCACATGCTTAAGCTAGTAAGACGGTACATGATTATGTTGGTCTGGGTCACGTGCCTATCGTAACTATCTGCATCGCATCACTGGTGTTCTTACCAGACAAAGCTCTATGGCCAGATATCTTTAATCATTAGCCCATCACTGGAAAGATCTTTCAGTATCCCATGCACATACACTCAAGGATGAGTTTATTATTGTAGAACAGTTTCTTTAGTTGATGTAGTAGTATACAAAAGCCACTTCTAGTGCAATACTCCTAACAATTCTAACTGCTAAATTCAACTGTCAAAGTACTCAAACCCTACTGAATAGGCTATAATTGAACCTTTCCAGGATTGGTACCCTTTTCCTGAATGCTAAATTATATTTGTGAAGAGAGAACTTAATTATAACGTTAATGAACCGATGACAGCTTTCATTTAATGGGGTGTTGTGAGGCCAAAACAAACACACACACCCAGCTCTTGGCATTAAGTCCCATTAGCTCACCCACCCGCTGTCTCTGCTTCAGGCCAGATGAGTCATGGTTCTCAAGTACTCATTCATGACACTGCAGTCAACCATTACAGAGCTAAGCACTCACCACATACTGAGGGACTGCAAGACATTAATGAGTTTCCCATATAATAGTAATATAATCCCATAATGTAATGATAGAGTATAGTAAAGTAATAGTAATATAGTATAGTAATGGTGCGCCCACACACCTCAGACTTTAAATTCTTGGAAGAAAAATGTGTCGTTAGCTACATAATTTTTACAATGTGTTTGCTTCATTGACATATTGGACATTTGTGTACGATGGGAATATTCATCTTAAAGTGTTTTGTCCTCTAAATTTCATAAACTAAACTGTCATGGGAAATGCAAAAAAATGAATTAAAGCTAAAATGTAGCTTTAAATGGTCAGTACCAACTTAAAAATAAAGGTCCCAATGTACTGATGATCAAGGCCATTTTTTAAAATCTTATAGTCTTGCAAAAATTAATATCTAGCTTTACTCTACTTTAATCGATTAGTAGCATCTGGGATATGCAAAGCTATACAAATGTTTTAACCACTATACTTGTGCACTGTTTTTATCTTACTCTTATATAAACATGCTGAATGATGTTTCAAAGAAAAAGGCCTTGATGGATGAATGTATGGATAAATTGATATGTGAGTGGATGGACCAATGCATTATAATATGTAGATGTTAGAATGATTTAGCCAATCAACTTAATCAAACTGACACAAGAAGGATTGTAAAGTTTATTAGATATTAATAACAAGTGCATAGTACATATTTGGTCACTTCAGTGATTTTTTTTTTTTTTAAGTATGATGGGCACCTCTGCTCTAGGAATGGTCAAATTAGGTAATCATTAAGTGTGTGAGTACCTTACATGGACACACAGTTATGAAAGCCCACACGATCAGACAACAAGCGTTTCTTAACAGGCTCGCTAACTGATCCTCTGGGTACAAAGCAGGCCTGTTCTTTTCATGTCACAATCGGCGAGTGGAGGGGCTGCGGCTGCACGGCCTAAAGTGGCCAGTCCATTGAAGGCACTAAAGAGGCGTGTAGTGTACAAAGCATGGGTTGTGATAATGGTGCCTGTAACACACAACCAAAACAGGAATATTCAGTGAGCCAGAGAGGAGAGGCCAGCTGCTGGGAATATGTCATTCTGTGGAGGGATTTATCAGCCAAAAAGGCTGGAATCATGCAAAAGCTCCAGGATTCAATACAACATAGAAGTATATATGATTACATCTGGTTACCTATTAAATCTGTATAGGTAGATACAGTGGATATAAAAAGTCTACACACCATTGTTAAATTATCAGGTTTTTGTAAGTAAAAGAATCAAACTGATATAAATCATGTCAGATCTTTTTCCACCTTTAATGTGAAATTGCAAAGTATACAAATAAAGTGAAAAACAATCAGAAACTTTTTTAGGCAAAATAAGAAAAATAAAAAACTTAAATAACCTAGTTGCATAAGTGTGCACACCACAAAAAACTAATACTTTGTTTGACTTGGCGATATTTTCCCACACTTTCTTGCAAAAACATGCTAGATCCATCATTGATCGTAAGCGCATCTCTTGTGCACAGCTCACTTCAGGTCACCCCACAGATTTTTAGTTGGATTCAGGTCTGGGCTCTGGCTAGGTCATTCAAAACATTGATCTTCTTTTGGTTAAGCCGTTCCTTTGTTGATTTGGATGTATGCTTTGGGTCATTGTCATACTGAAATGTGAAATTCCTTTTCATCTTCAGCTTACTAGCAGACACCTGAAGGTTTTGCACTAAAAATGACTGGTATTTGTAGCTATTCATGATTCCTTCCACCTTGATAAAAGCCCCTGCTGAAGAAAAGCAGCCCTAAAGCATGATGCTGCCACCACCATGCTTCACTGTGGGTATGGTGTTCTTTTGGTGATGTGCTTTTTTTATTGCCAAACATACCTTTTGGAATTATGGAATTATTATAACTTTTGGAATTGGTCTCATCAGACCATAACATATTTTGCCACATGGTTTAGGGTGATTTAGTTGAGCTTGGATGTTTTTTTGATACAAAGGGTCTTAGCCTAGCCACTCTACCACCTACAGCCCAGACATGTGAAGAATACGAGAGATTGTTGTCACATGCAGAAAGTAATCAGTATTTGTCAGACATTCCTGCAGTTCTTTTACTGTTGCTGTTGGTCTCTTGGCAGCCTCCCTGGTAAGCTTTTGTCTTGTCCTCTTGTGATGTTGGTGATGTCACTGTTGTGCCCCATTTTCTCTATTTGTTGATGATGGCCTTCACAGTGTTCCATGGTACATCAAATGTTTTAGAAATTCTTTTATATCCTTCTCCTGATCGATATCTTTAAACAAGTGAGACACCATGTATGCTTTATAAACTCTTTGCAGACCATGGCTTCAGGAGTCAGATGAAACCAAGGAGATCCTACAGAAACAGCTGATCTTTATTTGGAGTTAATCAGAATCATTTCATTGATGACAGCTGTATGATAATTACTTTTGAACATGAGATTGAATGTGATTGGTTCATTCTGAACACAGCCACATCTCCAGTTATAAAGGGGTGTGCACACTCATACAACCAGGTTATTGTAACTTTTTATTTTTTCCTATTTTTCCCTAAAATGTTTCCGATTGTTTTTCACTTAATTTTTAAACGTTGTAATTTCACATCAAAGGTGGAAAAAGTTCGGACATCACAAAAACCTACCATTTTAACAGGGGTGTGTAGACTTTTTAGATCCATTGTATATGTTAACAAAATATTGCTTAAATGTTTTTTTTAAAAAAACTATAAAGTTAAAAAATAATTGTATCTTATTAAGGCTCAAAACTTTAAGGTTTAATGTCTTTGTCACATAATTGTAGGATAGATAGATAGACAAACACATACACACACACACACACACACACACACACACACAGAGTACCTACCCATAATACCTCAATTTAACAGATACCATAAGGGAAGTCGTATCATTATATAAAGTACAAGTAGTAAATAACTGCTAAATAAGTAATGAGAGAGATGCAATATTTTACATACAATAAATACAATCAGAGAAAGTAAATGAAATGTGGCTGTTGTGTTTTTTTGTTTTTTTTTTCAGAGCAGATACCACCATCCAGATGATGAGCTATGCTATGGATAAGTGTGTACAAGTGAAAGGCACAGAGGGAGAGGGCTAGCATGGTGTCTCCTCTCCACACTTCATCCCAGATGATCTGCCCAGTCTGGCTGCTTCTCTTCTCCTACTCTATCAGCATCACCCCGTCTCAATCTGAACTAGGTTTGTATGGTGAAAATAGCAAGAAACGCTATATTAAATACACTAACAAACTTATCCTGTCCAAATAAATATGGTGATCTGTTCAGTTTTGCAATACAGTTCTGACATGTAAGGTATCTAGTAATCAAATTCAGTGTGTTTGATTTTTAACAGATGCTCAATATGCCTCTTTGCACCTGTCTCTGGATTATGTCATTTTATTGTGAAAAAGAGAGGCACAAAATTTCAGATTGACAGAATCTAGAACTATAGAATCTGCATTTTATTAAGTAGTGGACACATTTGCACATCTGTCACTGTCATTTCTGAGAGTTTGATTTCATTTGTAATGATAAGGCCCTGCTAGCAGAATGTGTCGTATGCTAATTTCGCATTTGTTTGCCAAAACATGGTGTTGCTCTGACAGTAACCTAGCAACAGCAGACTTCAAACTACCTGTTTCTTCAGAGTGGGATGATGTGTTTTCACTGGGAGCTTTCACTTTAAGAATTACGTTTAATATTTATATTGAAAAAAGTATGAAAAATATACTTTTTAAATCATTTCTGAGCAATCACAGAATTAAAAAATGAAAAATCCTTTCTATGAGCCGGTATGTATTTATGTGTGTAGTGTATAGATAGTTTTTGGAATTTCTTATGCTTTATTACAGTTTAATTACTATTATTGTCACAGAACAAGCAAAATGATACCGAATAGCAATTCAGTAAGGAAACCTAAATCTAATCATATCCTAATGAGTGCTTTAAAAGCAGGTGGTCTTTGAGGATAAACATTAATAAAAGCTTATAGAGAAATCATACTACGTTCTAACCTTATTTGACTACCAGCAAGAATAAGGAGCCAACTGAACAAATGCAGCGGTAAAAACAGTCTCTCTAAATATATCTATATATTGCTAAGTGTGATTTCCTCAGACAGGGCCATATTGAGAGTTGATTTATATGTGCACAGTGAGGATTTAATACCAAAATTGTGCACATCGGTATTCAGACCTCTAACATAACTCTGGACTTCAGCTTAATATGTCACACAGAAATCTATGTTTTGTGCGGTAAACGCACTGGAGGTGTCAAAACTATGGAGTGGTATTTTATTACGTACACATATATGACACTATTAATTAATTAATAGTATTGTCTCTTTAATACAGATGAGAAGGGGTTTTCTTCATGTGGAAGACATCATCTCCTCATCAGAAACATTGCTTATCTCAAAGACCAGTTTTTTTGTATGGATAAATTTGTGAAATTAACTTAAAGTGGGCTGTAAGGGTACAACAGGAGAGCACATTGAATTAACCAAACATTATTTTACTCATTTGACACCTCAAAGTAGTCAATTAAAAGTGTGATAAAATAGATCCCTTTTGATCA
The DNA here is from genome assembly GCF_027358585.1 of Pangasianodon hypophthalmus. NCBI lineage: Eukaryota > Metazoa > Chordata > Actinopteri > Siluriformes > Pangasiidae > Pangasianodon > Pangasianodon hypophthalmus. The sequence continues at coordinate 6,605,698 of NC_069733.1, read as the reverse complement.
TTTAGTATACTGTCTTCATTAAGTTGTGTGCACAATATAGAACATAAATTAACAGAATGTGCTGCATCAAGTGCTATTTTATTAGCTGCCAAATAAAAGCGGAAGCCATATTGTTAAATTAAACCAGATTTTCAGTGATTGGTTATTATTAAACCCCCTCTCAGACATGTCTACTAAAACAAAATCTGGCAACCTCAGAGGCACGAACCAAGTGAATGTCATGTTTTGAGTTGGTTTTTGCATAGCTACATGCTATACATACCTTAGCGAAATGGACATAAACTTAATCAATTTTGTTTGTAATCAGATAACTGAATCTCAGACTAAACAGAGAGAAAATTGAGAAAACACTTGTTTATCTCAGTTTTAAAATATTTAAAATAAAAAATACTTAAATAGAATAAATAGAAATTCAACAGAACACAACTGACTGAATTAATCAGCAATGACAAGGCTCTTGTTTAAATGCCACAAGTCAGCGTGAGTCATTTCCAGCTGTGAATTAATAAATATTTAAAATTTGGCAGTAATATTGTTTTTCCATAAGTAGATTAGGTTATACATGTAGAGCTAGGCAGGGCATCTTTTAGTGGAAATGAAATGAAATGCAATTTTCTCTGTATTCACTTTTGAAAATTTTAAAATGCCAAAATTTCATTTCTGTTCAGGAAAACCTGTGGTTTTCAGGATTATATCCTAGAAAATGTCAGAATTTGACCATATGAAGGGGTTTTCCAGGCTGCCACACATATACAGTGTTTATAAAACCATGCACACTTAATCATAATAAATAAATCATATTAGGGTCATTCTACAGAAACGTCCACTTTTCTGTCCCCAGCGTTTACATAAAGCTTACACATAAAATGTACTGTATAGTAACAACTGAGTCACATATTTGAATTATAGAAAATGTTATTTGAACAGTTATACCATTGGAGCCATGAATTAGGTATTATTTATTTGTAAACAATTATATGCATTTCCAAGTACCATAAAAGTGCTTGTCCCCATGGTCATATCTGAAGGTTTATGGGCATATTTTGACTTTAAAAATGATTTTCTCCCTCATTTTAAATGCAATAATTTCTATGTTACTATCACATTTATGATGTGGATGATAGAAAAAACTAAATGCCAAGTAAATATTATAAATAATATTATGGAAATGGCTGTCCCCTCGAGTCCTGTCACTGGTGCAGAATAGATGCCTTTATTGTTGCCAAAAGTATAAGGTAACACCAGTGACAAAAAGATGGCATATACCTTCTTTAAATCAATGTACAAAAAAAAAAAAATCCAATGAGCTGCCATTTATGTGGTTTCCTAAAATCAAAGGGTTAACCAATATTGTAGCCTAAGTTTAAATGTTTAAAAATAAAATCAATTTTAAGACATATTGCTACTCCAAAAGTGGACATTTTTTTGTAGAATGACCCATTAATAAAACTCTAAAAATGGTAATTAATGTCTATTACCATTATGTAAATAATTTGTAATTATTTGTTAATGAAACAATTAATTAAATCATTTTCTACCTTTTAATATATGTGACTAATTTTTCCCTTTCCTTTAGTGTTGTCAATCCAACCGAAAGATGGTATTGGGGTTCTGAACAGGCCGCTGATGCTGCACTGTGCAGTGCATGACACAAGCCCACAGACAGCACTACCGGTGAAGTGGGAGAAAGAGAATGGAGGATTGGCAGCTGGAGTTCATCAGATGGCCAACGGCTCTCTATTCTTTTCTTCTCTTAAAGAGGAAGACCTAGGAGAATACATTTGCAGTGCTAGGAAGGGAAGCAAACAGATCAGAAGTGTTGCCACAGTCAGCAAAGCATGTATGTACCATCAACTAGCAATGCAGCCTGACTGGATTAATCTCTGGGGCTATACGGCTTGCACTAGAAAATATTGTTTATTTTCAGTTTGGTACAGTAAGTTGGGTCTGTAAAAACTCAGTTTTATCTGGCAGCCTTGTCAGTAACTTAAATGATGTTTTTCATATGTAGGAAGAAACTACATGGTACAATCTTCATCTATCAAATATGCTGTGTAACAAGTGTCAGTCTATACAATTGTGATGGTCTATGAAGTGTTTGGTCCCAGCTGAATTTTGGTTTTATGTCTCCTGCAGATCTGGAAAATGTGTTTTTCAGTCCTCAGTCTCAGAGTGTAATTAAGGGTCAGGACGTGTTTTTCCAGTGTGTGTCAGGGGACAGCTCTCCACCTGCCCACATCTCATGGCTGAAGAACAGCAGAGCTTTTATCAGAGGAACTCAAATACAGGTACTGCAAATTTCTCTGAACACACAGGGAGCCCGAATGATAGTCATTTGCAGGTTTCAGCATGTCTATAATTGCAATTCATTCCCAATCCATTAGATGTCACTATAAGATTTTATTACTTGGTCACAAAAAATACCATTAAAACTATGTAAATATGCTTATGATATGTGGATCACATTCTAATGTTATACAAAGTTGGATACATATATGTACTGGCTGGAGGTGAAATTTTTCTTTAAAGGGAATTAAGATTATGCACATTCTCCAACCTTTGTTATTGCCTCAAGAGGTAATCTTGAGATGGGCTGTAAAGCTGGGCTGTAAAGTCTGCATGGTTTATTTTATAGGGTCAGTATGGAGGGGGGAGTCAGAGAAAGACCTCAGGCACCCTGCACCTGCCCAACGCCACCAAGGCAGACCAAGGCCGTTATGTCTGTGTTACTCATAATCCTCTACTGAACATAAGCAAAGAGAGTGGCACAGCCACCCTAGTAGTTGGTGGTATGTGGTCATTTGTGCCTTCCAGTAAACTGGACAAAACCATTGCTTCCCTTTTTTGTAACAGTGATCTGTTGCGGGATTGTTGCTTAAGCATGTGTTTTGCTTTTTTTTACTTGCAGGGCATAGCATGAGTCTTGAGATCATGCAGGGTCCTGAGAATATCACAGTTGCTGTGGAAACGGAGACAGCCCTGCACTGTGTAGTCCATGGTTTCCCTACTCCTAAAGTGCAGTGGTTCAAAGATGACCAAATGTTACCCAATACGTCGAGGTGGGACCTGCATGATGATGGACAACTTCTTGTCTTTGAGTGAGATCATCACTTCCTTATTCATTAAACTTATACATCAGTTTAGAAGCCAGTGTATTTTATTACTTCGGTAGGTATATCCATTTGTTTAGTATAACATTATTTCTGATATAACTAAGCTAGAATGTAACTTCAAAAGTTTTCACTGAGAAACGTGGAACATTTGAGTGTGTAATGCTTGTATGAAAGTGACGAATGGAAAGATTCAGTTTCATTTGTCCCACAGGAGAGTTTTGCCAGAAGATGAAGGCTTCTATTACTGTGAGGCTGACAATGACAAGGAGAGACTCAGATCAGAGCCAGCCTACCTCCTTCCTGCAGGTACATCCATGTCTCCTTCTAAAGAATTTATGCGTGCATACAAACCATGTACACATAAATTAAGTACTCATTGTAGTATACAAGGGTGAATAGTATGCAGTACATAATCCTTAACTGGAGGTGACTGTTCGGGGTCAGGTTCTAGTGAACTGGATGTTTAAATATCATCCATGATGTTCCCGTTGACCAGCGGGACAACAGAAGCAGGTAAAAATAAGGTTTTCAATGCCCCAGAACCAGAAATGAAAAAATCAGTAGAAGTTGGCGAATCATAGAAATCTTGGGAGTTCTTTGACAGTTTTGGGCTGGGACCACTCCACTTTAATCTTGGTCTCATCCATACAAACTCCATAGGATGAAAGGATATACCCATCGAAAGGAGATGTCTGCTGTTAAATACAACTGATTTTCCTTCAGTCAGCTTAGCACATGACAAGCATGTTCCTAATCTATTCAAAATGATTAAATATTACAATAGATTAATCTACAATAGCTTGAAATGTCTTAAATGTAAGCAGTCACCCATTTATCTATTATCATGTCTTTTAAAGCCTTATTAATGTAGGCAGAAGTGCATTAGCTAGCCCATGTGGCATGACCTTGTATTCATATTGGAGCCAAGTAGTCACAAAAGCCATCTTTCACTATCTGATTATGACCAGTTTACAGTCAGGTCCATAAATATTGGGACATCGACACAATTCTAAAATTTTTGGCTCTATACACCACCACAATGGATTTCAAATGAAACAAACAAGATGTGCTTTAACTGCAGACTGTCAGCTTTAATTTGAGGGTATTTACATCCAAATCAGGTGAACGGTGTAGGAATTACAACAGTTTGCATATTTGCCTCCCACTTGTTAAGGGACCAAAAGTAATGGGACAGAATAATAATCATAAATCAAACTTTCACTTTTTAATACTTTGTTGCAAATCCTTTGCAGTCAATTACAGCCCGAAGTCTGGAACGCATAGACATCACCAGACGCTGGGTTTCATCCCTGGTGATGCTCTGCCAGGCCTCTACTGCAACTGTCTTCAGTTCCTGCTTGTTCTTGGGGCATTTTCCCTTCAGTTTTGTCTTCAGCAAGTGAAATGCATGCTCAATCGGATTCAGGTCAGGTGATTGACTTGGCCATTGCATAACAGTCCACTTCTTTCCCTTCAAAAACTCTTTGGTTGCTTTTGCAGTATGCTTTGGGTCATTGTCCATCTGCACTGTGAAGCGCCGTCCAATGAGTTCTGAAGCATTTGGCTGAATATGAGCAGATAATATTGCCCGAAACACTTCAGAATTCATCCTGCTGCTTTTGTCAGCAGTCACATAATCAATAAATACAAGAGAACCAGTTCCATTAGCAGCCATACATGCCCATGCCATGACACTACCACCACCATGCTTCTCTGATGAGGTGGTATGCTTAGGATCATGAGCAGTTCCGTTCCTTCTCCATACTCTTCTCTTCCCATCACTCTGGTACAAGTTGATCTTGGTCTCATCTGTCCATAGGATGTTGTTCCAGAATTGTGAAGGCTTTTTTAGATGTCGTTTGGCAAACTCTAATCTGGCCTTCCTGTTTTTGAGGCTCACCAATGGTTTACATCTTGTGGTGAACCCTCTGTATTCACTCTGGTGAAGTCTTCTCTTGATTGTTGCCTTTGACACACATACACCTACCTCCTGGAGAGTGTTCTTGATCTGGCCAACTGTTGTGAAGGGTGTTTTCTTCACCAGGGAAAGAATTCTTCGGTCATCGACCACAGTTGTTTTCCGTGGTCTTCCTGGTCTTTTGGTGTTGCTGAGCTCACCGGTGCGTTTCTTCTTTTTAAGAATGTTCCAAACAGTTGTTTTGGCCACGCCTAATGTTTTTGCTATCTCTCTGATGGGTTTGTTTTGTTTTTTCAGCCTAATGATGGCTTGCTTCACTGATAGTGACAGCTCTTTGGATCTCATCTTGAGAGTTGACAGCAACAGATTCCAAATGCAAATAGCACACTTGAAATTAACTCTGGACCTTTTATCTGCTCATTGTAATTGGGATAATGAGGGAATAACATACACCTGGCCATGGAACAGCTGAGAAGCCAATTGTCCCATCACTTTTGGTCCCTTAACAAGTGGGAGGCACATATGCAAACTGTTGTAATTCCTACACCGTTCACCTGATTTGGATGAAAAAACCCTCAAATTAAAGCTGACAGTCTGCAGTTAAAGCACATCTTGTTCGTTTCATTTGAAATCCATTGTGGTGGTGTATAGAGCCAAAAATGTTAGAATTGTGTCGATGTCCCAATATTTATGGACCTGACTGTATATGCACTATGCAAGGCAAGTTTGGTGAATATCTTAACTTCCCTTAACTGTTCTCTTTAACGTAGGCAGTAGCAGCAGGGATAATAGATAAGAATACTTTACTCTAAGTATAGTCAGGGCCTGAGACCACCCCAAATTTCTTTTGCATGAGGCAAAGTGAACTCCATTGCAATAGTTCTTCCCTTTTCCATGATGTAATAGGATCATTTGTCGACAGCTCTAGGATAATATTGTCCTTTATCACCTCATGATTGACTGAGACTGTTGGACTTGGCAGTTTGTTGATGAGTTCCTTTCTCATGACATTGTCCTCCCCCAGAGTCAGTCTGGGCTGAAACAGGAAAGGGGTCCTCAGTCCAGGAGATAAAAGAATGATTTTTATCTTGATTGCCAGAAGTAGTAATCCAGAGAGTGTCATCAAGCACAGGAGGAGTGTAGGTAGCCAGGATATCTGCAATACAAGCATATATTCTCTCTGATATGTCTTTTTTGTTCTTCTTCTGACAACCTTGTGTGATCAAGCTGCATCAGTTCTGGATGTGACATCTGCAGTAGTGACAGACAGCCACAGTCACAGTCATCTGCGTTCTCTGAGTGGGTTACTGAGAGAGACGGCTAACTGCATGTACTGGTTAGCATGAGAGTGGCCCAATGCTATTTCAGTCTGTAATTCTTGGATTAATCCCCTGCAATACATAGTAAATGCAGCTAGAGCCCAAAATTCAACAGCATATGATGAGGCAGAAGATATACTTTGATGAACATTGATCTCTGCAGGATCCATATCAAGGTGATATGGATAAGGTCTTCTGTAACATACAGGAAAGCAAGTTGGGTCGAGATGCAGAGTTTATTCAGGAAAATCAGTAGTAAAAGCCCAGGCAGAGATTCGGGAAAAAAACAATGAGCAGAAACAGAAGACAAAATCCAAAGGACATGACAAAACATTGAAAACCAGTAAACAGCCAAAGAATAAAACCAGGGAAGCAACGTAAATAAAGTATTCAACCAATCAGGAAGTGAACTAGTATTCAAGTGATTTGAAGTGCTATTGTCAGGTGAGCCTTTGACTCACCTAAGTACACATCCTAACGATTTTTGTTGTTATATTTTTCTACTGCATAGTCATGGACTGGAACTTTGTCCTCCAGCCTGGCAATAAAACAGTGAGGAAGGGCGACTCAGTGACTCTGTACTGCAGACCTCCACACAGCAGACCCCCTGCACAAGTGTCTTGGTTTAAAAACAACCGGCTTCTCCGGTCCAGGTCACACATCTCCATCCAGCCCACTGGAGACCTGCTCTTTCACAGGTGCTTGTGAACTTTGTTAAGGCTCAAAGTCTACATATGTTAAGTTTGTAGCTTTAATAATGTATGTCGTAAACCATTTCTCTTTAGCGTACAAGAGACAGACAGGGGATCTTATTTTTGTCGGGCTTCTAATTCCTTTCTACAAAGGGCTATAACCTCTAGAAAGATCTTCCTGGAAGTTCTAGGTATGGTATATTAAATAGTTTATGATCAATGTATTCATTGTATATTGTTGCATTACAATACAGTACATAAAAAGTTGCATACAGTTGAGTGCAAATGTTTGCAGTCCATTAAGATGAAATGAAGAATGCAAGTTTTATTTATAAAAGCAAAATATTTAGTGTGTTGACTTATTAACTCATGTTTTTTAGCTATTTCTGTCCTCAGAAGAACTTTTAGGGTTAACTTTTAGGCTTGCTTTTAGGATACATTGGAAAACATTTGTACATTTACTATATTACTACACCTACATTCTTTGTAGATAGATTTTAAAACAGAAGTATATTTAGCATTGGTCACCCATAAACTATGGAGGATGCAAAACTTTCCACTTTACTGTATTAACTATAAGCTTTTTGGCAGCATGTAATTATTTTTATTTCAGTGCAAGTCATTTGATTTCAAGCATGATTAATTTTTCTACTTTATTTCTCAACATGTATTATGCCAGCATTGTTTATAGTTCTTGTGATCCTTTGCTTTGACAGCTCCTCCATCCGTGACTATCTGGCCCCTGGCGGTGATTTCCACAGTGGGCGCAGAGGTGGTGATTCAGTGCCAGGTGTCAGGACACCCTGTTCCCTCTATTGAGTGGTTGAAACATGGCCAGTCTGTAAGAACAGGAGGCAAAATTACCAAGGGGTATACATTTGGATATTCCACGTAAATCAGTTGTTTTTTGTTACCATGGGGTATTTTTATATATAAAGTGTTACAAATCACTGTGATCATAGTGCTGCTTTATTCACAGGGTGAGAAATGCAACTCTTTACATCGCCTCAGTGAGAAACTATGATGAAGGTTTTTACACATGTGCAGCCTCCAATTCTGTTGGACAGGATGAGAAAACGACTAGTCTACGAATAGCTGGTAAATTACACCTAGTCAAAATATTCATATTGTACAGCCATGTAAGGTAATTCAGTGTGTTGAGAATTTGGTTCTTGATTGTGCTATATGTACCTTAAAATGCTTTTCAGCAAAGCCGGTCATTGTGTTATTTGCGGGATCAGTGAATGTGTCCAAGGGAGCCACTATCATTCTCCCGTGCCGAGCTGTTGGAAACCCACCACTGAAGTACAGTTGGCACAGAAGTGCTCTTCAGACACCTCTATCGCTTTCACCACGCATACGCATTGATGGCAAGAGATTCTAGAAATCTTTTTGTATTAACTATCTTCTTTTGAATGTGTTTTCATATTTCAAGAATGCTTTGCACTTTGAAGAGCTTTTTGCCCTGCAGATAATGAGACACTGCACATCTCTAATGCCCACCAGTCAGACGCAGGAGAGTATTACTGTACTGCTGAAAACAACATAGGTCAGGATAGAAGAAAGACCACCATAACAGTTTTCTCTGGTAAATGAACTTTGTTAGAGAAAATTTTGCACCAGCCATACACTTATAAATCGTTAAATAACTTGTATAGTGCTCTAATTGATTCAATCTTCTAACTTGAAGCTGATCCTGAAGAGGATTTATTATCTACAGTGAGTAGTATATGGAAGTCAGTCTTGTGATCTCATCCCATTGTAACCTCTTTGTTTGTCCTGTTCATATACTGTAAAAAGCACCACACACCATCATTAGGACATTTGGTGGTTCTGTGTACTCTACAATACTGAGGGATGAATTGTATTTCTGTTGAGTGAACACTCTAGGTTTGTTTTAATCACAAATATTTTAGATCCCAGAAATCAAGCCAGAAGAACCTACAAATCCTACCAACTACAAGAATTTAAAATCTTATAAAGGTAAAACGAATCCATTCAGCAGTCTATAACCACCACAGGTACTATGTGTCCAGTGTCTTTATTAAAGCGTGAGTTGTGAGTGAGTTTATTTTTTTTCCTTCTGTCTCACATCTATAGATACTTACCTGAAGAACTCACCAACACATTCTATCAGTGTTCCTACCCCATTTGCTTCCTATACTTCTTTCACTGATCATCACAGTATGGACACAGGAGAAAAACAGAAATACAAAGACCTCCTAAGAACACCAGGACCACAGTCTATCTTCCCTTCCTCCAAATCCCTAGAAACACGTACGCAAAAAAGACATGCACATGTTAAACCAACTAATCTAATCACCCAGCATGCAGATCAGCCAATGTTGCACCCAAGCTACATACAACCTGAGTCATTGTCTGTACACAACCAGACCTTCAAGCAAATTTCCCTTCGAGGACTTTCCAAACAGCACACAAGCTCACAGCAAGACCGCTCCTCTTCCAGCTCAGTGGCTCAGGCCCTTGAACTAACCCAGACCCCTGGGTTCACATCGTATAATATGAACAGTATCACCAGTACAACTCCTGTGGAGGTTCACCAGTACTGGAGTCAGCCTGCTGATCAGCTTACAGCCACCAAGGCATCACAGGCAAATAATACTGAATTTGTTGAAATGTTGAATAAAAACACCTCAAAGGCCCCAATGAGGACCACAGACAATAATGCCAGGTAGGACTTTATGTGGTATTCTGGGGTTTTTTGTTTGGTTTTTCTTTTCATTTTGAGGATTTTCCACAATCTGTTATCAGGGAGAAGAGGAAGTCACAGGGTTGGCTGCCTGTGCTTGAAAAACATGACATTCCAATTGTGGTAGGGGTGGGAGTTTCCTTGGCATTTATTTTCATCACCATGGCTTTCTATTCTTTATTTCGGAAAAATGACCCTGCAGCTATAACTACAGGACGAGCAGGTAAGACACCTTTGTAAAACATTATTAATATTTGAACAGACATTCTAAATTTTCTTTCTTATCTAATCTAAAATCAGTGTCCTACCAGTAACATTAAGTCGTTAATAAATTAAAATAGTACAAACCAAATCATGACACTCTTTTCCTGAAGCTCTCAGAGGCCTTGGCGGGCCCTGCAGGCACGGTGAACGTCTTGCAATTGAAAGGACATATGATAATAAGTGAGTTTGGTTAATACTATAATGCCAGTCTCAAGTCATCCTAAGCCACCTATCTGAAATTGTGTTTAAACAGCATTTTCTATACTGGTGTTTGCTGCAGAGCTTTTGAGGATGACAACATGGTTGCTGTTATTGAGCAAAGCCCAAACACATCTGAGATGAGAGCCCATCCCCCGGCTTCCAGTCCATCCACCTTGCTAATGGAACCGTGTTATGATGACACAAAAGAGGAAGTCCAGCCAAGCCAAGATATGCCGGTTATAGTGGAAACACACCCACAGCCCTCTGAGGAGGAGCAGGTCAGTGATGTTTCAGTTTATGATTACATGAGAAGGCAGTTGTACTTGTCCAAAATCACAGCTTAGATTTTTTATTTCAGGATTCAGCAAATGTTGGAAGTGTATCAGATGAATAATGCTATAACTTCTGTACCTCAGTTAGAGACCTCATTTGAGGAAGACAAAGTCACGCCCTCTCTCCCATCTGACATCCAGCTTCAGTGTATGGAGGATTGGAGGAGCCAGGATTTGGGACAGTGCCAAAGGGAGGCCCCTTCACCACCCCCTTCCAACCTTTTGGGCACTCAGGAAGAGGGACTCCGCTCTTCTCTGACCCTGCAGACCAGCGATTCCTCTTCCACCCCAGTACACCACAGCATCAGCCTCTCCCATGCCTCCTGTCCCCTCATGCTGTCCCACTGTGTCACCCTGGGCATGACCTCTGTGGCTGTTGATGTGCACTTCTACCCTTCCACTACTGCGCAATATGGGCCTCTAAGACCTCAGAGCAATTCCCGGCATGAGCACGATCAAAACGCTCTGTCTACTCACCATGGCAAATGAATAATGGGAAATAACATTCTGGCAGGGCTTATACCTACTTGAATGTTCATTAAAGATAAACAAAGACATGCCCTGCTCTGTTTCAGAGGGAACGATGTTATTAAGGTTTTTGTCTGATTTATAAGGTGCTGTCATTTTGCTTATTTTTTTTCTGCTTTTATAATTCTCCTGTTCTTCTTTCCTGGTTATAGTATAAGCATATAATTAATTCTTTTAAGAAAACAAACATAAAATAAATTACATCTATCAAATGCCAAGATTATGTTATTACTTAAAAAAATAAAGGCTGTGTATATGTAAGTGTGCTTTAGAAATGACAACAAATTATATGAATTAATAATGATTAATCAAATTATTGCAGCACTTTTACTTGATATTAGGATAGTAACAGATATCTCTTAGAGAATGAAACTAGCCATAAAACTAGCTGCATTGATTTGCAGTTAAACTGTTATAAATGAAAGGTGCATGAATGAATGATTTAGCTTTAGATGTAGATTTTTCTAGTGCAAATCAACATGACTGTTACATTTACATCACCAAAGGTTGTGCTACCTGACCACTGAACAAATCTGTTTTATGTTAATATCAGTATTACAGTTAAAATATTATAAAAATTCATGTTATATTGTGTTTTCATTTTGAATAGTTAAGACAACATTTAATAAAACTCTATGTTGATGTCATATTTGTTCATTTATTGGTTGCCAATTATAAACAGGCTTCTGAATGAAATTTCGAAGGTGGCAACTCCCAGAGGAAATAATTTTCACAAAGAAGTCTAAGTTATTCAAGAAAGATACATTTTATTAATAGAATTACCTATCAGTCTATCCATTTATTTCAGGAAAAGCCTTTCATTCTAAAAAAAAAAAAACACAATTGGGTACATGAGAAATAAGAATAGCAAACAAAAACAACAAATAAACAAACAAAAATCCAGAAACAAGTTATGCTGTCATAACCTGTTGATTTTCAATTCATATTCTCATTTTCAGTCCAATGATCACAAGTAGATCCTTATTCTTTATTCACAACTGCAGCAGTTAAAAATGATGAGTTTCTACAAATTATTATCTCTTATTAATTAATCTTAAACCAGTGCTTCAGAAAGATCATTTACTGTAATAAACATCCCACATCAAACAACACCTTTCAATATCCCACACCTTAGTACATTGACTGGGTGCTTTAGTGCATGACTGGGCAGAACACTGATTGCAAGTTACAGGACTCATTGATACAAATTCCGATAATAACGACATTATTTGCCAATACTGGGCATGAATCCAAAATTCCCCTTGTTAACATTCAAGACTGAGAACTGCTTGTTTTTTCTCTTTTCTCACACCCAGACAGTCTTCTGCTGTTGTAGCCTGTGTATATCTGCATGATTTTATGCATTGCTGCCACATGATTGAATAACTACATGTATGAGCAAGGGGTATGCCTATTAATGTGGCTGGTGAGTGTGTGACACAACTGACCACCACTACAAAGGAGTATAGATGATATTCTGCTGCTTCAGGGTAATATTCGCACCTTACAAAGATTGTATTGTGCTAGAGCATTAAGGATGCTGGTCCCAAGGTCATGTTCTTTTATGCCCAAGTGTCATTACGATACATTACATTGTGTCAGATATGTAAACATTTATCACTGTTCTGTTTTCTTTTGTGTAGTTACGCTGTGAGACATTCATTAATGTCCCAGGGAGTACAAAGAACGATATTTTAACATTTAGCTGTTGCTGACTAGCTGACTTTCTCTCACTCGGTTGCTCGGAGTCTATAAATATATAGTTTTGTCAGAGGAACAAGCAACATCAACCTTGTGATTGGTGATATTATAACTCATACTACTTATTTGTGCCCTTATTACCAACATTAACCTAATTACAATGCACGTTTAAGTTCCCTGGGGCTTTAAGAACATATAAAACACAGCCTTATTCAATGAGGTTGCTGCAAGTAAAGAGATACGCCTAATTCATATCATGATATTCAGCCCAGTGCACTAATTATAGCAGATATCAATACAGTAGTTAAATATAATTATGTCATTAATGTATTAAGTCAGCCGACTGTGTAAACACATATTTGGTGCAGCATTCCAGACAGTCTGGTTCTAGCCTCTCTAATTCTATCACATCTTTATTTTAGCTACAACTCAGCATGAGAGTCAACTGATTTTTTCTGCTGATAACCTGGTGGGGGAACATGGAAGGATACATATGGACACCACTTAGTATTCAGACAAACCAGTCTTTGCAGAGTAGCAGAGTTGACAATATCAAAGCCAGTTTGACCTCCAAACGTGCTGGGCTTCCAGTACTCGGGTGAACATATGGGGTTTCCCATAAGACCTTTTAAGGAAAATGGAGCCCCCATTTCTACCATGCTCTGTCCAAATATGGCACCAGGCCGTGTCTTCTCTAGCAACAAAGCCGGATAAAACTCCATAGCGTCAATGTCTCCATAGAGCTCTTCCAACTCGCGGGCGATCTCCTTATCAGCTAAAAAAGGAAGATAAAATGACTTGCCAACGCAAAGTAAAAATGGAGTGTAAGAGTGTAAAACTATCATGATTTGATATGATCCACACTGATATGGATATGATCCACATTTAAGGTATTTAGCAATTCAGCAAACTGAGATCTGGCTGATATCTCAATCTGAAATGCCATGTTCGGTAGTTACTTAGTTGCTTACTTACATCATTACTACTATATGGTTGTGCATTTATAAAAACAATATAACTGAATTTTAGCATGGAAATTTATGCTTTTATGTAGTATGCAACAAGGCAATTTCTTGTAAAAATGCAACAAACTGTGTCTTGTTTTTAAAAATCTGGCTAATATGCTTCATGGAGAATAGATTAAAAGAATTAAAAGGAAGTCACACCATCCACCTCTACCAAAAAATGAAGTATGTTGTGCTAGCTGGGACACCATAACAAAAGAATAGAACAATGGAAATGTCTGGCCTGCACTCACCTGAGCTCCTCAGATTACCTGAGGCATCTTTTTTCACAGCAGATACGTATTAAGTGAAACCATGTGGCAATATCAGTTATAGCATTAGAAATATTAAATGTTATTCTTCTGATATGAATTATAAGCACATGGGTGTATGCAAATACCTGCAAATTCGAAGAATGATTTGTATGGTTTCAGGTTAAATCTTTTGCGGTACTCATTAAATGGCTGGAGCCGAAGTTGCCTAGATTCTTTAATGACTCCTTCAGCTACTCCGGCCACTACGTGTGCTATATTACGTCCACCTCCAACCTGGGAAAACACACACACATATACACACACACATACACTTGTCAGTAACGAGTGTCACCTTTGCAATGTCAGAAACTACATGTCAGTAAGTGATAAGTCAACAGTTCTCTAACTTTGGTAAACAAATATCTCTTCCACAGGCTAAGCTTTGAATATATAAAACTATTTTCCCCAATGTTGTCTCTTGCCAGTTAGTAATAGCTCATTCAACTACAGTTACTTTTGACGACACAACCCGTTTGGCTACAAAGAATAGTCTGAGTTTAATAGGGGGAAGAAGACAAGCAAGTAGCACTTTGGGTTCACACACATTTCAAAAAGGCAAAAGACAACACTTCCTGTTCCACACCACCCAACATTGCACCAGGCACACTGAAACCAACCACAGTGCTGACACTAATCTACAGACTATGCTGTAGATAAAAGAATGGTAAATTCACTGTTAAAGATAAAACAACTTGTGACTAGATCATAACTGCTGTGTTAAAAGCGTATGTCTGTTCTAGTACAAAACCGACTGCTGACATAATTTTCATTTTTTTGTACAAAGTTGTCCATATAACTGAAACTCAGTCAACCTTCCTAAAATAAACAATAAATGTCACTCGTTCCTAAAATGTCACTCGTCTCACTGGCTGAGTTGAGAAAGCCTGTACCAATTTTCTTTACTCCCCAAGGTGGAGATATAATATCAAGGTGAAATATTGTGCTTATTGTGCTTATTGATATTGGTGCTGGCATTAATATCACACCTCACTTGGGACAATACTGTGCAAAAATATTCAAATTTGTGACGCTCGAGTGGTGTTCTCGTTATTGAACTGCATATTTGAATCCCGAGGATGCCATAGCCATCCGTGGCCAGGAGCCAAGGGAGCAAAACTGGCCATGCTCTCTGGGTAGGAGGGATGGCATGGTCTCTATCCCCTGTCAATCACAGCAACACTAGCCAATTGTGAGCCCAAGAATAAAGAAGAGGGGAGATAGCACTCCTGTTACACTGAAGGAAGCTTGTGATAGTCTTCATCCACCCCAGTTGGTAGTTATCGTATGATAGGGGAGAGCTGGCTGGGTGGGAATTAGCAGGTGACTAAACTGGGGAGAAACAAAACTATGAATCTATCAGGCTGTGTATCCTCAGTGTTCTCTCTTGCCAATTAGTAACAGCATATTAAACTATGATTACTTTTGACTACATAACCAGTTTGGCTGAAAAACTTTCTACTTTGGTTTATTTGATGATTTGAATTATTATTATAGCTGTATAGTGTAACAGTGGCTACTTTAAGCTGCTTATCACTGTTAGACCTATGTTAAAGCTGTTGTAATCCAGTTTTTAAGAATCCTTACACAAAACTGTGTTTACATTTTCATAGCTATTACTGTAATAGATGTTCAGTAATAAACTGGTCAGTCCTGGTAATCAGTAAATAAAAAATTCCACACATGTCAATCAAGAAATTTCTTTGCAAATACAATTAATAATATTCAGTTATTGCATACAGGAATGTTTGCAATATATATAACCATGCGCTTTAAATGTTTTGATGTAAAATATAAATAGTGATTTTAATATACTTGCAAATGAGTTTATATTTATTACTATATAGTTTCCCCACAAATACTTTTTATTACTGAACAATTCAATATACGTTATTTCCTAGTTTTGATGTCTTCACAATTATTTTAAAATGTTAAGAGTTGTTTAAACTTCCATAAATAGGTTTGCTCAAATGTTTGCCTAGCATTATGTGAAATTCTCTATAATTTCATGAGCAGCATGATTTCCCACGATCACTGAACAGGAAGATGGTGGTTATAAGATGAACAGCTGAATCTACAGTTTAGGAATGACATTACACGTAGCACTTTGATAAATAATAACACATTTCAAAAGACAGCACTTCCTTTTCCAGACCACCCAACATTACATAAGTTCCACTGAAACCACTCACGATGCTGATCATAATCCAGTGCATTCTTTTATCAGATAAAAGTATGGCTAAACCAATGCTTCAAAACATGACTCAGTCAAAAAACAAACACAGTCAGCCTTCCTAGAATGAAAAAAATAATGATGAAAGATTTGTTTCTTCGGGGTCAAAAGAGATGCAAATGTCACCTGTCCTGCTGGCTGAGTTGAGAAAGCCTGCACCAGTTTCTCCACTCCATAGTGAGTGAGCGTGGAGGTGTTGAACATGAAGTCAGAGTAGGAGATCTCGGTTCCGTCAATGAAGAAGCTGTTGGGCATGAGTGGATGCCAATGGTAAAGCTGATTAAACTCCACGGCAATGCGGTTCTGGTACTGGAACCGGGAACTGAAGAGCAGGGACGGGTCGAACTTCAGCTTTAGCTGGTAGCCACTTAGGTGCTGTACATAATCTTCGATCACTATCCGGATAGTCTCACCTAGAAAGCAAATTAAATGGACCAAATAAAGTATTGATATTATCTCTGGGCCTCTGAGGTTATGTGGTATTTCTGTGTGCAGCTCTCTCATCAGAAGGTTTCTGAGTAGTATTTAGACTGCCACATTTATATCAAGCACTTGTGGCTAAGCCCAAAAATACAGTGGGACAGAAAATGTGAACCGATAAATCAGATTGCTGTTTTACTGCAAGTTGCAGTACAATGTAACATAAAAGCAGTAAAAATCAACAGTGGCTCATGACCATAGATTTTGGGGCAGCAGGACAATATTAACAATGACATAACTATAATTAATTTGAGAGGCTATGATATACAGTCATCCTGCGTGCAATCTAACAGCTCGTTTTGAGCCGTTTTAGACATAGCTTTGTTCAACTGTGTTTGAGTATGTTTGAGTCAGGTGTGTTTACCATCACACACAGAGGAGCTAATATCATTAACCAGGACTGTCAGGTTTCAGCAAAATTTCCAGCCAAACTACATTTCAAAAACCACACAAAAGACCTGAAACTAGACCAAAAATCTGGGCACTGGAAAAGTAGAGACAAA
This sequence comes from Pangasianodon hypophthalmus, assembly GCF_027358585.1. Taxonomy (NCBI): domain Eukaryota; kingdom Metazoa; phylum Chordata; class Actinopteri; order Siluriformes; family Pangasiidae; genus Pangasianodon; species Pangasianodon hypophthalmus. Next base: position 6,588,389 of record NC_069733.1, on the reverse strand, counting down.
GTTTTCTTTTTTTTGTTTTTTTGTTTTCTAAGCCTTTTGTGGGAACCAAAGGTCACCACAGAGCACATGGATTCTGACTTACGGACATTATCCACTTCATAATCCCCCTTTCCCTTAACCAATCTTTGCAATATGTCTTACAAGACAAATGGATCTGTACATCATAGACACACTGTCTGCCCTTACATTTTGTCTTTGTTTGCAGAAATGTTTAGATTTAATTCAGACTCTAACACAAGATCTTTGTGGCCATTGAGTATTTTTAACTAGTGCAATTTGGTGTAAATAATGTGACCCTGGCAACCCTGTCATTAGCTGTCCTGTCCGCTGCTCCTCCTTCACTTAAACTATTCATAAACCGACCACGGGTTGTGATTCCTTCCCCAATGGACCTCTATTAGCACTTGTTGCCATTCCTGTTTTTGAATACTAGAAGCACTAATAACTCCATGGAGCTAATGAGGGCAATGAACAGGTGGTGCCACTATTGAGCAACATCTAGAAAACCAAGCAAATCAGTGGAACATTGGCTTATATCTGTCACATAGCAACACTGATTTTTTTTTTTTTTTAAATCGGTTGTCACTCAAAGGATGTAATTAGTAATTTAATTGAATTTAAAATGTATCGAGTTGTGAATGAGGATTTTATGAGGATTAATAAATGGACACTGATCAAAAGAATACAGTTTAGACTAACAGGATAATATACAAATAAGAAGAATTTAAATATTTAATAGTAGATTCATATATTGTAAATATATTAAGGCTGATTAATCCTAGTCATGATTAATTTTCAATCATGGATAATTTGCCTAAATTTAACACGCACAGTAATTATTCCCAAGGTCCCAATAAGATTTATTTTATTTATTTACTTCTGTTTTTTTTTTTTTTTATTTTATTTTTTTTATTATTACTAACTGTGTGCATAATTTAATGTGACCAAGATACTAAATCATGGTCATGAAATTGAGGTAATGTCTCAGATGGTGTCTGCTCAGAGCCCCTGCATTAATTCCACAGTGTTCTATGAGTATTTACAGCCCAATCCTGATATCACAGTGAAATACTGCCGTTATTGTCACAGTGAAATACTGCGGTCTTAATATTGCTCCTCACCTGGGACAATATTGTTCAAGAAAACTTGATTTAATTTCAAAATCAATATTGTGCATAACTGAGACATGTCTGTGTTTTGGTCAAACTCTGCCCCATATGTGCAAATAGCGTGAAACTGCCTGAGCAGTGCTTACATCCGTGATTTGAGATCTAGATACTGAAATATGCAATTTCAATACTTACTCCACACTACATGCGCTTAACGCGTCTCTGACTATGACACTAACTTTGTAATTGCTATTTTCACAAAACATTACTATTCCATACTTTGAAAGCACTATAGCTTTTTACTTGTCATAGAAATCACTTTCTGGTTCTTGTTTGCTTCCAGTAGTACACATACCAAGTGCTGCTTAACAGAAAAACAGAAAAATTGTGGTGCAACTTCACCTATAATGATAAGTCTGGTGGTCTGAAAGAGTTGCTCATCTCCCCAGGTGGGATGCTCTTTCTTTAAGATGTCACATACACGGTTGTGTTCACGGAGCCACAGGGTGGCATACATGCTTAACCCTGGCAACAGGCCAAACACCTCATGGCCAATAGCCATTTGCTTTTCTGGTGGAACTAACGCAGGGTAGTGCATGTTCACGTTGGTCTCTGCCACTGTAGGTGGGTACATGTCTCCATTTATCATCTGTAAACACACAGGACATTAATAGTGAAAAAGCAGTGAAAATGCACCAATGAACTGATAACATAGCCGATTTTCCTTTTCTGCAAAGAGTGCTAGAATTTCAAGCAACCTTTTAAACATAATTCCTCCATTTTCCTCTGATACATGTATACAAACATACTAAACCTGGAAATGAACCTTTCCTAACTAGAGGAGGAAAAGGAAAGCATTAGACCGGTATAATAACCTTCCTTCATCCTTCTTATCTTTTGATTTGTTTGTGTGAGGTTATGCAACTTTAATCTCTAGACCTCAGAAGGAAGCATAACCATGCCTTCTGGCTCAACCAGCTGAAAGTGGGGCACAGCCCTGGAAAAAACCACTCTCTTGACGATAATTTCTACAAGATGTGGCTATATCAACTAAGCGTAGATGATAGACTAATAAGGAGCTGGAGTATAACAACAACAAATAATATATATAAAGCAGATTTAACAACATGCCAGACATTTCACAACGGTAGCGGTACCTGGTACTTCAGCTTCCCATCTTTGTGAAGTCTAAGACTCAGCTGCCGTGCAAGGTTATCTCCATAGATATGTCCAGCATCCACCTATTTATAAAATCACACATCAGAATGAGTTTTATAATCATTTTCAGTATAATTATGTGGGCAAGCCATTAGACTGTAAGGCAGTGTTTTTCCCAAAAATGGTATCCACATAAACTGATTATTAATGTTTTATAACCTGACCTAATATTCTCCCCGGACCTTTTGTAAGAACTCACCCCATGGCCTAGGCCTTTGGTAAAGCCAAGCCCCATCCGATTGTGTGTTTTGAAGAACTGGTGAGTGAAGTGCTGAGCGAAAAAACCAAACATTAAATTTGTACCCTGGGGGTCTGGCCTGAATTCCCGCCTCAATAAGAACTTCTCCACCAACAGCTTGGGATCAGGAAGCTCCACTTTTCCTGCAGATGGAAGAAACATTAGCTAGAACAGCTGGGGGAAAGAATTAAACTTGGACAGTACAGATTAAAGGTTTTAAAGTTACTTGGTCTTTTGGACTACCCTACCTTTGGTACCCATAGGTGTTGGACAGTCCAGTGGCACTGGAGGCAGGATTCGGGTGTAATAAGTGGTATTGGAATATGACTCCCAGTTTAGGTAGCCATACTTTGAGTTATAGGTAGGAGGGCTGGGAATCAGGTCTGATCGCACTGTGATAGGAGACAGATTATAACAATGAGAATGAGAATACAAACAATTAGAATACTGTCTAAAAAAGTCACAAATCTCTAACAATTTTCTGACTTATCTGAATTTTATTTACAAACCTCCTACTATATTTCAGCTGTATGATGCAATTGTTCTCTTGTTTTAATTAACCTTGGAGGGTTGAAGACTGTGTTTGCAGTGTATTTTGGATCTTGCCTTTAACAGATGTACAAGTTTCTTTCTTCGGGTTTTGCAATAAAACACTAGCAACAGTATCAACATAATGAACTATGGGTTTGTCTCATTTAATTTCTTGGACATTTCTTTTTATTTCTTCACACCTTACTTTTCATGCAGTAAGTCAGGCTCAGACATTTTGATTGGTGTAAGTTTTCAAAGTTTTTTGTGCATGTGTGTGTGATTTTGTGAGCAGACTCAAGACAGATGTGTACAGGCACTCACAGATGTAATCACTCACTTACTTTAATGACTTTTTTCACTGGGCTGGGTTGACATTACATATCTTCTGTGTACAGCTGTGAAAGGTTAGTGGAGGGTGAATGCATAAAGGCTTAAGTGCCAGAAACCCTTGGCAACAGCAGAGAGATGTGAGGAATTTGAAGACTTTCTGTGAATTACCATAGCAGCCGGGGCTCGAAAGACACTGGACTACAAAAGATCATTAAAGTATCAAGTAAAACATTCCATATTTTAAGCTTAACTCCAATACAAATTGCCATGCCATAGCATAAGAGACTGTGAAAATATTAATTCTCACACCATAACTGCATGTAAGCAGAAAAATGGTGCCACTCTTATTGGAGGGGAATTATTACAGGAAGTGATAAAGCAAGTTTTATTCTCAGACAGGGGCTGAGTAAATATTAGCAGGATGTTCTGTCTGTGGAGATTTTCTCAACAGATCTGTAGCACAGAACAAAGAATGAGTACTCTACTACCTAAATTCAAAGTAGCAAAAAAGAGAAAACTAAAGTAAACTGAGAAAACATAGCAGACATTTCATGCATACCGGCTTCCTGTGTAAACACAGGCCCCTCCATTATTGATGTTCAGTTATTCATCTCCTGAAAGTGAATTTGTGTGGTCTTTTACTTCACACTGTTCAGGCTGGGGAGCACTGATCATAGCTTCTAGACAGTTCTTCCTTTTTACACCCCCCAAATAATTTAAACTTACAGTGTCAGTGTCAGAGCACAAAATAAATGCTGCTTAATGCACAAATGGATTATCACAAAAAGCTGAAGCCGCATTTCTCAGTGTTAGTTTTTGGTTTCAGGTTTAGATTGCGTTAGATTGTGAACACAACTGTAAGTAGCTGCACACATGAGAAGTCACCACCCTTCAGTTATCTCAGCTCTTTTACACTTCAGTTATCTCAGCTCCTCCTCTTTTCGTGGTATGATTTTGTGGGCAATCATCACCTTGGTAAAATGTTTCCAAACAGTCTCAGCAAAAGATACTCAAATACAGTGATAAAGTGATTGTATTTCACTAAGCAAACCAGAAGGGATCTATACTCTATGGTCTTCTCAAGTATATATATCCACATTAATAAATGAAGCAAACAAGATTCTGAGTTACACAAATGAATCAGTAAGGAAGGATATGATTAAGCTCTGACTTTTGCAAATATTTATCTTGGGTCTTGCACTGAAGGCAGGACACGGAATGCTGCGACGCATCTGTCTACTGTAACTCAAATACCCTATAATCAGGATTTTTCTTATCAGTTATACATATTGATCTCGAAAAGGTTAAATAGCCTTCATCAAATTGGTTTTCACGTTAAATATGTTTGAGTATCTTCCTTTAATGACATCAGAATATCCTTGTACACCAGGAGTTGTAATCCATCTAAAAGAGTATACTGATTATTTCTTACAGAAGGAAAGAGAAGGAGGTCAATGGTTTTATGTTTTGGACAACTGACCTGTGAGGACCTTATACATGAGCCAGTCCCTCAGGAAGGTTTTATTGATAAGGCTCCATATCCAGTGAAAATGGGTCAGGATGTAGTGGATAACATCAGGACTTGGCTTCATGAGCTCACAGACTCTGGACCAGAACTCAGCTATAAGGATGACAAGAGAACAAAATAACACATCTGTTGAGATACACACAGGCTTGTAGTTTGGCAGTTAGTCTAGTACATAAGTAGTTGTATGTACTGTATTTTGTTTCAAATTGACTGTTGTTTTCAGAGCTATGAACTTTCATGTGAAAGCCTGAGATCTGAGTCCAGCTATGCCACAGCAGGAACATGTAAATAGAAGCTGGTGTTGCAAGTCATGTCTATGGGAAAAAGACTGAATAGTGTATACTATCATAGTAATGATCCTGTAATAATAACCCTCACAGCACAGTTGCCAATAAAATAGTAAAACTGCACAATGAAATACCAGTAATTTATTGTAACCATTATAGTATTATACAGTATTATAGTGGTACACAGTATTACAGTATCATACAATATGCTCAGTAAATAAATTACTGTACATAAACTCACTGGAATTTATAGTAAAATCTACATTGAAGTTTAATTTACAGTAAAATATATAGATGAAATGTACCACATTTGTCATTCCATTTCCATCACTGTTGATTACTTACATTATATACATATAAATTTTAATGTCAAGGCTTATTCTAATATTTTCCCTTATGTTAAAATTTCAACAGCTAAACATCCCAGCTAAAAATCAGATAAGGGCCAGCAGCTTCAAGTAATGTTTACATCAACCATTAGAAGGAGGAAAAAATGTGACCTCAGTGATTTTGACCGTGGCATGATTGTTGTTGCCAGAGGGGCTGGTTTAATAATTTCTATAACTGCTGAGCTCCAGGGATTTTCACACACAACAGTCTCTAGAGTTTACTCAGAATGGTGCAATAAAGAAAAACCATCCAGTGTGCGGCAGTTCTGAGGACGGAAACGCCTTGTTGATGAGAGAGGTCAATGAAGAATGGCCAGATTGGTTGGAGCTGACAGAAAGGCTACAGTAACTCAGATAACCACGCTGTAGAATTGTGTTGAGCAGAAAAGTATCTCAGAATGCACAACATGAAACTTGTTACAGTGGGCACAGGCTCACCAAAACCACAGCCTAGTCTGATGAATCTCAGTTTTTGCTGAGGCACACAGATGGTAAGGACGGAATGTGGCATCAACAGCATTGCCTTGTGTCAGCAGTCCAGGTTGGTGGAGGTGGTGTAATGGTGTGGTTTTCTTGGCACACTTTGGGCCCGTTAATACCAATCATCGTTTGAATGCCACAGCCTATGAGAGAATGTGCATCCCTTCATGGCCACAATTTACCCATCTTCTAACGGCTAATTTCAGCATGATAATGCATCATGTCACAAAGCAAAATTCATCTCAAACTGGTTATATGAACATGACTATGAGTTCAGTGTTCTTCAGTGGCCTTCTTAGTCACTGAAGTCAGATCTGAATCCTATAAAACACCTTTGGGATGTCGTAGAACAGGAGATTTGCAGCACTTGAAAAATGTGCAGGGATTGTGTGATGCAATCATGTTAACACAGACCAGAATCTCAAAGGAATGTTTCCAATATCTTGTGGAATCCATGCCATGAAGAATTGAGGCTGTTTTGAAAGCAAAGGGAGGGCCTACCCAGTATTAGTATAGTGTTCCTAATAAAGTGCTCAGTGAGTATATTTTGCATAGTGTTAAACACTGCAATATTAAAGAAACAAAACAGCAATTTATTGTTAAATATACCGGGGAAATTCAGTTAAAAAATGCATCCAGTCTGTGCTGTTTGCTCTTAATTTGAACAAATTATACTATAAAATTGAAATTTATATACTAGAAATTACTATAAAAGATGCACAATTTTATTTTCCTTATTTAACATTGATGTTTTTTCACTTATGAAGTATGTATATATAAGCTTTTACTTTTTCTGACCAAAAAACAGGAATATACTGATGAGTGCTGGCCTAAAATGGATCAGCATAGAATTGGACTTGACATATTTTTCGCTCAAGTCCACTGACATTTGATATGATGCATATTATGTCATGGGAATATATTTAATCATCATATTTAGCCTAAAAACCACTAAGTATTACCTTGCGTTCATTTTCATGCAAACACATAGCTGAGGGTGAAGACTGAAGAGTGCTATTTGAACTCAGCAAAGAAACAGGCACAGGGCACTTGTCACAAAGAAAACTATCCTGACAGTGCGCCACTTATTCACAGAATCACGAATGGCTACAGCAAGTGACCTTCTGTTATACTGATTGACACAGATATTACCTAACACTAACACCTAACACTAACACCTAACACTAACCCAAGCCCCAGGCCCCAAGCCTATAGGGATCATACTGCATGTAATAATAATGTAATAATGGATGTTTCACATAAATAACTTAAAACATTAATAAAAGCCTACAGTACTTAGAAAACATATTTTTTTTGTCCCAGCCCATTATAACTACACTTTACCTTGAAAGAAAATCATTAAAATACTTTATATTAAAAATTTGTTGTTTTTTTAATTATTGTATGAATCCATTTCCATGAACATCTCATGTTTGAAACATGGTTTTCCATTATGGGCTATGAAAAATGTACATTTACTGTCCTACAACATTTACTCCACCCTGAGTGAACGCGTTCACCCATATGAAATATTTGGAATATTCCCCAGGTCATATGTTCAACAGAAAGTTGCATCATATGAACTTCCTGAAGATCATGGGAAGAAGAAATATAAATTTTCTCATTCTTCTTTCATTATTAGGGCCCAAGCACTTCAAGTTCAGCACACATGTCAGAGTCGTCGGCCCTTAGGCCCGGGCAAAGGGTAGCACATGGGTGTTGGAGGGGGGGCTCTGCAGCGCCCCCTTTTACACGGTACATAAACTTGGTGCATATATCGTACACACTTGTACATATATGTACGAAACTCAGTAGGCACACTGTTCTCATCGACCCAGACAACTTTTGCACTGACCATCATTAGCTTCACCCGACAGGAAGCCGGCTATTTTGGATTTTGTGCATGTGGTGAACTTTTAAATACTCCTCCAAGGGGATTCATGTGATTGTCACCAAACTTGGTCAGCATTATGCCAAGACATTAAGGATGCTAGATTTCGAAGGGATTTTTGATATCTCGAGCAGTTTCCCCATGGCGGGGCAATAAATTAATGGTGAAAAAAGGGAAACAGGAAGTGTCTCATATCTTCTGAGTGCATTGAGTGATTTAGATGAAACTTAGGCTGCATGTGTGGTACTGGGGGCTGAGCACATGGACTACTGACTATTTTGACTCACAGTCATAGCGCCACCACCTGGCCGCAGGCAGTGTGTGACTTACAACAGGCTTTTAAATAGTCTTCTTATATTTACCCGAATCGCCTCAAACTTGGTCAGAATAATGTCAAGACATGGCTGTTGTAAAATTGTGAAAGGATTCTTGAGATCTTAAATAGTGTTGCCATGGTAACACATCAAACTTTAATACTCTTTTCAGGTGTTTTTCAGGCTCGTAGCATGCTTAAAATTTCATGAGTCAGCACACACGTCAGAGATGTAGGCCATAAGGCGCAGGCAAAACCTAAGACATGGGTATGGAGGGGGCTCTGTAGCGCCCCCTTTTGATGAAAGTGGTGGGGTCAGTTTTACCTACATTCACCAGATTCGGAACATATATTGCTCTCCTCAAGCCAGACAACTTTCAACCTGACCTTCATTAGCTCCGCCCAAAAGGAAGCAGGTCATTTTGGATTTAATGTGATTTTTTGGAAATTGCAGGCTCTGAAATTTTAAATACTTTTCCAAGAGGATTCATGTGATTGTCACCAAACTTTGTCAACATTATGCCAAGACACTGAAGATGGTAAATTGCAAGCGGATTTTTGATATCTTGAACGGTGTGGCCATGGCGAGGGATTAAATTAATGACAAAAAAGGAAAACAGGATGAGTCTCATATCTTCTAAGTGCATTGTGTGATTTCGATCAAATTGGTGTTGTATGATTGGTCATGGGGGCTATGTTGCACCCCCTTAAATGCATGTGCACACTACACATTACTTCACTACAGTCAATTAATATTTTTAAATTATACTGCAGTATTGACTGATGAGATCACAAATTGTAGATTAAAAGTACATTTTTAATTTAAAAAATAAATTGTGAGTAAATTTTTAGAATGTCCTTAATGTCTTCATGCCATTATATATGTATATGTATATATGTATATTGTATTTGCTAATTCTATACTAGAAAAAACTGCTGCTATGAAAGGGATCTCCGCATTAGGTGTACTGCACTGCCTTACCTTATACTTTTTTGAGTGAAAAACCTCCCCAGTTTTAACCTTTCTGGTATTGCCATTGCACTCTCGTTGCCATTATAGTTCAAGAGGAGCAATCTGCTATTGTTTTCTGGTTCATGATATGTGACAGTCACACAGCAAAGAGAAAAACCACACAGTCAGCCTTACCACTATTTAGTTACAACATTCAGTCACGACATTTTCTACCAATGTCTCTTCTATCTTGTTCTCTGTCTTTTGAACTAAGTGAAATTTCTTTTGCAACAAGAAGCAGCAAAGTAGCAAAGGTAATGTCATAGAACTGTATTTCTTAAGAAGCTTGAATCACTGAATCAAATCACTGTTAGTGTATTAAATTAAAACAAATTATTAGTAACTTACAAAACTCATTTTTTTTATTTAATCGTTTAATTTAATGGTTGGCTCTCAACCCCACAAATCACACCCCTCCTCCAGTGTAAGTAAAATCATGACTGTCTGAACCTAAACAACATCATCAGATTTTATTCCAATATTACATACATATACATATATATATATATATATATATATATATATATATATATATATATATATATATATACATATATTTATTTATTTATTTATTTATATATTGTCTATGGGCCCAGACTGCCAGACTGATACTGTTACCACTGTTCACTTATTGACCTGCACAGCCACAGCTGCTAGCTGCTATCTAGATCTTATCTCTTACGTACCTAGTCTGGAAATCTCACTCTGTGCACACTGTCTCACAAGAATTACAACTCATAACAAAAATGCTTAAAAATCCATTACCCAGCTTCTGAGCATGAACATACTGATCACTTAAAATGCATGTAACAGTAAAAAAGGAGAACAAAAATGCAGAGGGACTATGTAGCTAGTAGGTACTTTACACCATTGTCTTGACAATCTCTTTCAGAGGAAATATTTAGTATTTAAAAAACATTACAGACTTATCAACTGCTAGATAATAACTGCTGGAAGGTTTAGCATTCTAAAACAGTAAAAATGTTCAGTGCTCATTCATGAAACAAGAGCTGACTCAGTGTTGTACCCTGACAGGTCATCTAAGTGTACTCTATAGCCATTTCACATGCAGTTGTTCACATGCATTATGATTTTGTTTGCTACAGACACTGCCGTAACACCTAAAATAATCTATGTATTATGGGCCTAATATCTGTTCTTAATATTAAATATAATAAAGTATTTAAGGTGATATTAATGCTACCATATATTTTGAAAAGTAAGCACGTTGATTTCATACTATATAAAACTACACACAATACAGTAACTATTCAGCATTTTTGTTGAATGTTTTGTTTTTGAACACATGCAAATATTCTATGAGTTAATGCACCAAAAACAAGATCCAAAAAAGGCCAAAAACAGGAACAGAGTATACAGGAAATCAAAGGTTTACTTACGGGTAGTGCAATTTTCCCCATAGTACCCAGTTCTGGTGCAGTCACACTGGTAGCGGTCTAGTCCATATCTCATACAAATTCCCCGGTTCTGACAGGGGTAGTAGCAACAAGGATTCACTGTGAACAATAGAAATATAATTTTTTTTACAGTTTCTAACGGCAACCAGTATCCAAGGAGTCACATTTTAATTCAGGATTTAAAATATAAAAATGTATATAATGGACAGCTTCGTGGATTCAGTGTATTAAAAAAACATATACTACTGTCTCGGCATTGCCAGTTTAACATCTTGAAAATGGTAATATAAGCATAACTGAACCTGATAAAGTTATATGACCCACATGGATCACTCTCTTGTCACTGTTTTATGACTTCCTCTCTCTGCTTTAATGATTGGCATAACCCTAAAATAGCTTAAACTCTAAATGAAGTGTGGTTATATGCGTTACATAGGAGATAACCAGACTCTCCCTCAGTTCATCTAAGTAGTTCCTCTCACACATTGCCAGGATCTCCTCTTGCCAAATTATTCACAGGAACTCTGCTCTAGACATGTTCTTGGTGATAAGTGCTGCTAATTATTGCACAAAGTCTAGCACCTAGCCTTGTGAATGAATTAAGAAGAAGCAGTGGCGAATGTTTGGAAAAAAGCATGCATTAATATGACAAATGACTTAACAAACCTATAACACCTTTGTTACCTCTTTCCAACCTTAAACTGTTTGTGGCTTGGCTTGTGTGCACTGTGATCAATCTCCCTACTGGAATTTTTTTGGCCATTTGATTAATGTGCACAAAGCAGTAAGGTGTAGCACAGCCCAGGTTAGCACATGTTCTTCTGCAAGTCGCTTGCAGTATCACTTTTCTACCAGATTGGGCAAAATTCAAAAATCTTACATCCTGCAGCTTTAAAGCATATTACACATTAACAACTACAAATCACTTGCAAGTAGTTAGGAAAGTGAGGCTGGACGCTGGACCTGCTGACCCTCAAGACTTACGGGAGCCTCACATCAATTGATAGAAAGGTTGATAACCACTTTTACACAATTAGAACTTTCAAGCAGAAAGGTTTCCAAACTAGAACATTTTTAGGAAGCTAAGAACCCTTAACTATACAAAGAACCCCTTGAAGAAGCTTTTTTAAGTGTACAGGCATTCGTTCAACCCTGCAGGGGGTTTCCTGGGTGATCTGATATAGTAGAAGAAAGTAAGGAGACTAGACAGACACTGATCAGCTGAACCGGCCCACTCAAGACCAGACATGTTCTTTATGTCATGCATACCAGCAGAGGGTTAAGAATGAATTAGCTGTTGTTGTTTTTTTTTTTTGCTTTAAGACTGCACATGAGAGTTTCAGCCTTATAAGCACACAATAACATTTTCTGGACTGAATTAAAGCCTACATTGCTCTAATAAATAACTAGTAATAATGCTGTATAAGTGTTTTCCCAGTGCTAGGGATTTTTCTGTTTATGTGATTGTGCTTTTTTTTTTTCCTTCACTGAGTCCACTGTGAAATAGCCGTTTGAAAGATTAGATTAGACCACTGATGCAAACATGCTGTCCAGGTATATACAGTAGATTTGGAGGTATCTTGCCCTCGCACCGCTTACCACTTTTTGTTGGTGACGAGTTTTGTTCCTCAGCAGTGCATACTGACCATTCCTGCACCAGAGTGCACGACCACAGGACGAGAAGACTGCTCACTGCTGCGGACCAAACACACCGAGGTTATTACATAAAAACCATACACACAAAACCGGGCCAAATGCTCAGCACTTACCTTTCATTGTAGAGGAACAGGAGTAACAGTTTAAAAAATCCAACACCTGAAATTTTGCTCAGAAGTAGTGCAGTGGATGGAAGTCAAGTGGTGCGTAAGTACGCATGCGTTTGTTCTCAGCTGCGCGCTTTCACTGCACTTTTGCTGATAGTGAGATGCTCAACCGAGGGAAAGCACTGAACAAACCAGCTGCCAAAAGCCAAAGCTTCTTTACGAGCAGAGATAACGGAACTTCCTCCCGAGGGTGAGAACCGCAGTGCGCACAGCTCACGTTCATACTTACGCTGAACGCATCGCCAACTATTAAAGCGCCTGAGATGAGTGTCGGATTACAGGGGAGGCTCGAAATGAGAGCATTTTCAGCGCCACCATGCGCAGGGTCTTTGCCATTCCTTGCCCATGTTTTGTCCATGCATTACCTTCAGTCATTACTGCAAAAAAAAAAAAAAATGTGCAGTTAAACTTTGTGATGTGAGTCAGTCAATATTTCTTATCACTTATTGCTGCAAGCCCAATGCAGTCATTAACACATTAACCTGTTTAACATGTAAGCTAGATTTATGTTCCTTTTGGAATGTATGGTGAAGTTATAATACCACCATAAAAATTGTGTAGAATAAGCACAATCTATGTGTTATTTGTGGTACTGTGGTTACTATGTAACAGTTTTTGTTCTTGGGTATTATTATTTATTTTTTGGGTGTTATTTTCTAATTGCTTACACAGGAAAATAGCTGTTTCTGCTTTATTTTGAGTGCACAGAGTAAAATGTGTCAGTAGAGTGGGAGCACAACTGCAGAGTAACTGTGACTCCTCCCCTAACTGTCCTCCTTCCAAAGTTCCTTTTATCCGCCATTACTGTTAATCACGCCATCGACCGCTGCTGCTTTGGGTTTAGAAGAGAACGTGCGCTTCTGCTGGATGGTAAAGTAAGTAAAGTTGCAAAGTCAGTATTCATTTTCATAATATTCACCTCTGTTTTTAGCTCAGATCATTTTGCCACGTTTTTTGCATATTACAGGGATCGCTTTCTCATGTTAATTTGAGCACTAAGTTAGGCCAGGTTAGAACTACGTTAGACTAAATTATCTTTAAAGCAAATAGCTAACATATAAATTACAAACGTTAATTGACATCAGTCAGTAGTCTAGCAGCCTATTAAATGTTTGTCCACAAAAGTATTGTAACGAGCGGCTCCAGTTGTGCACCACATGTACCTGACTCGGTATAGAGTTAAGTTAACGTTAGCTGTAATTGGATTGCTGGAGGCCATTTTGGTGTGCATTATGCCTATTCGGAGGGTAATTGTGGGAACGTAAGGTATTTTCAGCATTTACAAGGGCTAGTCAGTGATTTTTTATTATTATTTTTTTTTTAATCTAGAATGTCGGTGCTTCAATTCAAAATTCACTGTTTGACTCCTTTTTGACCCCTGCGGAACACCGTACAATAACGTGTTTCTCCCCTAACTGTTCTCCTTCCAAAGTTTCTTTTATCCGCCATTACTGTTAATCACGCCATCGACCGCTGCTGCTTTGGGTTTAGAAGAGAACGTGCGCTTCTGCTGGATGGTAAAGTAAGTAAAGTTTCAAAGTCTTAGTATTCATTTTCATAATATTCACCTCTGTTTTTAGCTCAGATCATTTTGCCACGTTTTTTTTTGTATATTAGAGAGCGATTAGAGATCGCTTTCTCATGTTGACGTGATAACTAAGTTATCTTGAAAGCAAATAACGTTAGCTAGCATATAGATTACAAACGTTAATTGACACAAGTGAAACTAGCTAGCTGCTTATCAAATGTTTGTCCACAAAAGTATTGTGACGAGCGGCTCCAGTTGTGCACCACATGTACCTGACTCGGTATAGAGTTAAGTTAACGTTAGCTGTAATTGGATTGCTGGAGGCCATTTTGATGTGCATTATGCCTATTCGAGGGTAATTGTTTCTGATAGGAATGTAAGGTATTTTCATCATTTAACATTACTGGGGCTAGTCGGAGATTTTATTGCCCTCTAAATCTATAATGTTGGTGTTTCAACATTCACTGTTTGAATCCTTTTTGACCACTGCGGAACACAACTGTTGCTTCACTGTATTTGCATGCATTTGTAATATGTACACTTTTATTACTGAAATGCTGGGAAGTATTTACAAGAACAATATTTCATCACCGCTCCACCTCAGTGAAAGGAGAAAGAGGGAAATAAACAGGTAAACATTAGAATTGGGCCGTTAAAGCAATACAATGTTAATATAATTTAGCCTACAATTGGACTATATACATAAAAAAATATAAACCAAGCAACTTTATGTTTACCTTATGTAAATAAGAGGCTGCATTCTAACTTATTTCCACTAATTTTCATATTTTAAAAATGACATCCATCATTTTGAGTTAAAAAGAAATTCATTTCAATTGCGTGTCTATCTTCCTAGTTTTTAACAGATGTAAATAATCACTTAATAAATAGGATATTCATTTCCTATTAAATTAAATCTTATTAAATTAAAAATGAATTTATTTGTATTATTCCAAGAATAGCCTATTACATTATTACACGTGAGCAGTGCGTTCCCTGGTTCGTAGGATCATAGAACTCACTCCTCCTCCGTGAATAAATCACCATCTGAATGCATGAGATTCATCACTGAGTGTTATTGCTAGGGGTGTAACGATTCATTCATTTTCTCGATGCATCGATTGCAGATCCTGCCGATGCATATGCATCGATCTTGAAACATGGATTTTTGAATCGTGAATCGATTGTTTCTCTCAATAATCGATTTAAAATGAAATAATCGATTGAATCGCAATTATATAACGATTCACAATATTAAAAATAATTTTAAACCATAAATTAGTTGAGTCCGCGTAGTCACGTGCGCCCTCACTACAGTGGCGCGGTGGATTACATCACTACTCTCCAATTCATGCCCGTTTATTGTCATTTACACACACGCTGTACTATGGAGGGCAACGAAGGAGAAATTGTCAAGGCACCAGCCAATTTGAAGTCAAAGGTTTGGGAAAACTTTGGTTTTTACAAAAAAAATGGGAAGATTGACAAGTCCGTTGCAGTTTGCAGACATTGTAAATGTGAGTTAAAGTACTGCGGAAACACAACAAACCTTAGCAACCACCTCCGCAGACGCCATGCTATTAAGGTTGAAAAACCTTCCGAAGCTAGTATCTCAAGTTCAGGTTTGAGAACTCCTAACCTATTTGATGAGAGTCTTTCCGCGAACTCTCATCGTGCTAAAGCCATAACTGCATCTATCGCAAGATTTATGTGCAAAGATATGCGCCCCTATAGCATGGTGGAAAACACTGGTTTCTGAGAAATGATAAAAACTTTCGAACCAAGATACAAAATACCCAGCCGTCAGTTTTTCAGTGAAAAATATATCCCGGAGTTATATCAGTCTACGAAAGAGGAGCTGCAGCTCAAGCTTTCTCCGTCTGCCCATGTCGCCCTCACCACTGATTCTTGGACGTCCTGTTCGACAGAATCTTACGTGACAATCACCGCACATCTTATTTCCGTGAACTGGCAAATGCAGTGCTTCGTTCTTCAAATAAGGATTCTAAACGAAGCCCACACAGGCAAAAACATTGGAGAATTGCTGTATGATGCCTGCTCTGAGTGGACAATTGCAAACAAAAGCCCTGCTCTTGTTACAGACAACGCCCGCAATATGATTGCTGCAGGTAAAGCTGCTGGATTTACCCCCCACATCACTTGCTTTGCACACACGCTTAACTTGGTGTCTCAAAAGGCCGTGAAAGTGAACAATGCAGAGCGATTGTTGGGCAAAGTTAGACAGATTGTCTCTTATTTCCACCGAAGTTCCACTGCTACATGCACTTTAAAAGAGAAACAACAACTTCTCGGCTTACCGTTACACTAAACTTAAACAGGACGTTTGCACTAGGTGGAACAGTTCTGTGGAAATGCTTAAGCGTTTCTTAGAACAACAAACCGCAATCTTGGCAACGCTTATGTCAAAGAATTTGCGGAGGGGAACGGAAGTCCACACGCTCTCTGAAACGGACATCAGTAATGCTGAGGACATTGTGAAAGTGATGACACCCATTAAGATTGCTTCTACTATGATGTGTGAAGAAGAACAACCAACAGTGTCGGTGATTGCGCCTCTCCAGGCTAAACTACTGAAACATCTCGAGCCTTGCGAGGACGATACAGGCATGACTCGAGAAATGGAATCCGTGATGGCAGCAGACTTTTCGTATCGGTACACGAACTGCCGCGACGTTCTGCTTAAAGGTACGACATCTTTCTAACTGTCAATAGCAAATGCACTACAATCTTTGGATTTTTTCATCATTTTGAATTTTCTTCATTGTTGCTTATGTTAAAACTTTTAATAGCACAACATTGTTCATAGTTTTCATGTTTACTTGGTAACAACAACTAATAGTATTTCCTTTTTTTTTTCCTTCTTTTTTCCCCCCTAGCATCTGCTTTGGACCCCCGCTTCAAAGGGCTACCCTTCCTAGAAAACGAGGAGAAAAAATTGATCTTCATTAAACTTACTGTTGAGGCCTCAAACAGTGTATGTTTGCAACTTTGCAACCCTCATTTTCATGAACCAAATGCTGACTAATTAACTGTATTTTATTAAGGATTATAAGATTGTAATGTGATGATGGTACTAAATTGTACTTGGCTTGTTTTAGTGAAATTATAGCCCTGCTGTGTGCTAGTAAGACCTGACTGGTGGTAGTATTTTTATTTGATTTTATTACAGATTCACGTGGAACAGCAGGAGGATTCAGTTGAAGAGAAACCACCAGACCCAACTGAAGAAGGTATTTATTTTAATTTGTTAATAAAGACTAATCTGTTTAATTTAAAGGGTACGTATTCTGTAGTATAAAAGTTTAGGATCCATTTATGTATTTCAAAATGTATTTAAGGACAAGGAATGACATGTAAACAAACACAAACTTTATCATCATGCATTTCCATCTGTCTACTTAATTTTTCTTTTTCAGATGAGATACATCCTGCAAAAAAACTGAAAGCCATGGATTTGCTCTTCGGCAACAGCTTTCAGCAGATGCCAGAGACCTGTCCTCTATCCAGGTCTGCTAGTGAGGTCAGCAGAGAAGAGGTACTCAAATACAGATCCATGGCTCCTCTGCCACTGACTGAAAGTCCACTGGACTGGTGGAAGTCCCATGAGACAGAACTACCAATCCTTGCAAATCTGGCAAGAAGTTATCTTTGCATTCCTGCCACCAGTGTGGCCTCAGAAAGAGTTTTCAGCACTGCAGGAGACATAGTGTCTTCTCAGAGAAGTAGTTTACGGCCAGATTGTGTCAATCAGTTAATATTTTTGAAAAAAAATCTGAAGTAGATAGTGTTGAAAAAAGCATGTCATAGCCATTTGTTTGTTCCCCTCTCTCTTACTACACTAACTACCATGTTTTAATTGCACTATGTCTGGTATTACTGCCAGTTGCACTGGCACTTTTTTGTATTTCTGCACTTTGCATTTTCTAAATGTTCAACAAAAAGTATGCAATGTTTACAATAAAAAAAAACATGTATGGTGCATTGAATATATAGCAGTAGTAGTATTTTTCTTGCTTAAAATACATTAAGACAAAATTAAACTACTGAACTAAAGATCTGGATCAAGTTGCTGCAAATGTATTGAACTGAATGGTCATGAATTTCCCAAAAACTCAACTTATTTGCTCAAATGCAGATGCCTAAAATATACAGAATCGAATCGTTATAATCGAATCGAATCAAATTTCATTGTGAATCGAATCGAATTGAATCGTTCTGAATTTGCCAAAATCGTTTTTGAATCGAATCGAAAACCTGTGAATCATGAATCGAATTGATTCGCTGTCTACCCAAAGATTCACAGCCCTAGTTTTAATTCTTTCACAGACCGGTACCAGTATCCAAGGGCACTTGGATAGCATTGGAGAGAGCCTCCAGCCGTATCTACTTGCTGTTGGGCCGAAGAGAAGTAGGGTCCATTCTTGGTTTATTGTAATTGACCAACATGCTCTACCCTGTAAGGCTTCTAATTCACTGGCCTGTGTTGATGAGCTTTTCAAAGCTCACTTTGTCTTTGGCACCTCATACTGTCAGGAATTGACCAATGTGTATAGCTTTCTGCAAACCACTGTCTATGATATAGATGTTGAAACCACCAAGGTGAATCCCAGAGTGGCCGAGCTGAGAGCTAGAATCCTCCAGTGAGCAGATGATTTGTTTCATTTGTGAAAAGGGGCATGCTAATGCCAATGCCCTTATAAGGCACTTCAAGTTAGTTCATGACTTTTGTTGAGGAAAAAGTCTCAAGTTAAAATGTGCTCAAAGAGGTTGTTCACATGTTTACCATAGTTTTTCTGGATTACGAAAGCATCTCAGCAAGTGTTGTGCAATTGACCGTTCACACCTCGATTCTGGTGAAAGCTCATCCACCGCCAACTCCATTTCATTAGATAATGTAAGAGTTTTACCAAACCAAAATCCACCTTGTGAGTCTGCACTCCTGAAAACAAATATAGTAAACAGTTGTGCAACAGTGGTAGCTGAACTTAAAGTTGCTGGTGTCGCAGAGACAACTATTAACTATGTTGTTGGTGCTCTAGAAGAAGTGATTGGAGACATTCATAGTGAAACTCAAAAGAATCAGTGAAAAACAGCCTAACATTAGAGGAGCCCATAAAAAGTGTTGTTGAGTCTCAAATTGATCAGTGTTTTGAAAAAATGCAAAATCCTTTTGTGGCATTAAACACTGAGAGCAAGAGAATGCGGTACTTTTCAGACAAATGGGGAAAAATAGATCCTGTTGAATATGTTCTCGGAACAAGATTTGCGACACGGCCTAACAGAACAACTGGAACTTTTGCCCAAACTATTGTTAAGGATAAATTTGTATATATACCAATTCTTGAGACATTACAGTCCATTTATAAGCACCCTAACATTACAGATATGATGGCGAGAGATTCACAACAAAGACCAAATTGTCTTTATGACATACACGATGGAGAATTCTTTAAGAATCATGCACTCTTCTCAAAACAAAGACATGCCGTTCAGATCCAGCTTTTTTTTGATGAATTTGAATGCTGAAACCCCCTTGGATCAAAACGAGGAATACATAAGGTAGGAGCTATCTATTTTACCCTTAGAAATATTTCCCCTAAATACAACTCGAGTTTACTAAATATACATTTAGTCACTTTATTTCATGCACAAGATATCAAAACATATGGGTTTGATAAAATACTAGAGCATTTGTTTCCTGATAAGAACTTGTTGCCAAAGCATCATTTAATGGTGCATTACCCCAGTTGTATGCAGAAAATTGGACCACTGATACATTGTTGGTGTATGCGTTACGAAGCGAAGCATAACGTTTTTAAAAAGCAGCTGAAAAGCTGAAAACATTAGCAAAGAAACACCAGTGCCAAATGGCTTACATTTGGCAAACATTTGATCCAAATGCCATGAAATTTGTTCCTGGGAAAATGGTCTGATTGAATGAAATGGAGGTTGGCGCTGAGATGGCTGGGAAACTTAATGTGCCTATGTGGACTAAGGTCCTAAATGTGAAATGGGTCAAGCGCTGTGGAAACACTTATCGCTCAGGGTTGGCGGTTTGTGTTCAAGTTCAAAATGACATGCCTGTATTTCATGTAATCCAGAATATTGTTATTAAAGATGAGCACATCCTTTTAATAACAACTGCACTGAAAACGTTATGTTTAGATGAACATATCCACGCTTACAAAGTTGCACATACCATAGAAGCACCTCATGTTTTGGAGATTAAGGATATTTTGCACCACAAGTTGCTGGTGATTCTGATTTGTTTATTGTACCATATAGTTTCATGTAATTCTTTTTCATCTCCTCCATTGTATTATCGCTAATTTTTATTTTAGTACTGTTTTCATTTCATTTTTTTTTCTTTTTTCACAATCACAACATGATGACACATTCACGATGACAAGTGAATTAAGTGTAAGTGTAATGTTGTTTGAAGAGGAGCTTGAAAAATAAAATTGTGAGACATGAGTATACAGTTTGTTGTTGGTTTTATTTTAATACTGAAAAGCAAGTTCTTCATTTAAGGGCTTTTTGAGGGTAAAATATGAATGGTGTAATTCAGAGGAATAACTCTGGATAGAGTTAGTTATTCTTTGTAGTTCACTCATAATTGATGATAAACAACTCTGGAGGGGAAGTAAATTGTGGTAGAGCAAATTTGAAGTTCCTCTGAACAGAGTTAAAAAGCAGAGTCAATTTCGTGTAGCTCTGAACTGAGTAAAATAGTACAAGAGTTAATTTAAAAAAACACTAAATAGAGTCAAATATAACAGGAAAGAGTAAAATATTAACACTAAATTGAGCATAATTAACTCTGGAAAAACAACTCTGTCAAAAGAGTAACTTTTACTCTTTTCAGAGAGGGACCAAATGTTACCTGGGAGTAAAATTTTCTTCAATTTGAGTAAATTTTACTCAGGCAAATTTACTGTATATGTCTCAAAAGTGTAGAAAATGACTATTAATCCCCTCAGACTTTGCTTTTGTGACCAGGACATTGGTCTTTTGAAATGTACCTAATTTCATTCAGAAAACAGGCAAATTTGGGCCTTTTTGGTTCACATAAGGTCAGAAAAAAAAAACTGTTTTTTCAACTGCTTTGTGATGACAACCTGTATCCCAGGAAACAGGTTGTCATCATAAAGCAGAGCACACCATTTTCCTACCACCTCTGAACTTTTCCACTGAATGTTTGTTAGTGAAGAGTGTGTGGATTTCAACACAGATAATGACCACATCCATAGCTGAATTGACTCTTACTGAATAAACACTTACTTGATTAATATCCACAGTGCTGAACAAACTCTTTCAACTTTCATTTGCAGCTTTCAGGTAGTTTTCTATCAGGGCAACATGGTGGCGCAGAAGGTAGTGTTGGTGCGTCACTGCTCCAGGGTCAGGGGTTCTATCCTAAGCACTTTACTGTTTACTGTCTGCATGGAGTTTCACATGTTCTCAGCTTGTCCATATGGGTTTCCTCTAGGTATTCTGTTTGCCTTCTACTTCAGCAAAAGATGCTGCTAAATGGATTGTCTAATCTTAATTGACCCTAGGTGTGAATGAGTGTGTCAGTTCCCTGTGATGGACTGGCATCTTGTCCAAGATGTATTCCTGCCTTTGTGCTCAGTGTTCCTGGGATATTCTCTGGGACCCGTTGTCATTTCCTCTGACAGCCGAGATGGATGCCCCTACTTTGACCTCAGCTAACTGCAGAGGATTTTGTTGTGTTTTGGTTTGGCTGGTGCATAAATAATTACTTTTGACGTCTGTCGGTTAAGAGCATGAGACAGTTGATTACAGTTCTGCCATAATTAGGGCTGTTAATGAGGAATGGCTGGGATCTCAATATTAGTGGTCTGGTGAATATAGCAGGAGGTCTAGACAGCAGACACGCAGTAGGGGCCAGTCTGTTCTGCACGCAAATACTGTGTTTAAATTGGATACATTTCATCTTGTTCTGTCAGAAAGAAGTTAAACTGTGGCTTCTTTCTGCTACAATTAGACTGAACAGTGGTCTTTTCTAATTACAATTGCACTATTTCTCTGGGGTGCAGCTCATTCAAAGCAAATCCGAAGCCTTAACAAAGTTGTCTTTGAACACAACCAACTAAATGGGTTTTATATTTAAGATATCATTTCATTAAAAATGTAAAAACAATCTGTGATGTCAAAGTAGTATTACATGTGTTTACATTTTTTTTTATTATGCATAAACTAAAAAGAATTGTTTTCTGTGGACCAGGGACTGACAGATGATATTTCCTCAGGTCCAGCAGCATTATCACTGGTTATTGAGGGTTACTAACGGTTACTAACTGCTACTAACTAACTGCTAACTGCATTCTACATTTTCAGGAGGCTTGGCTCCATGTGCTGAAGGAGTGTACAGCAAAGGTCTGTACATGGCAATAGCACTTTGAAAAATACAAGGCCTAGAACATTGTCGAACACTAGGATTAACAGGACTGTAGCATGTACGGGGCTAATATGTGAAGTGAATGAAGTAACTACGACATGAACAAATGGAAACCTTTGTATCTTTGCCTTAGTATTCAGTGAGCAAAATACATAAATGTAAGATAATGAGAGATAATTACTGTAGTAAACACAAACTTTTATCATTATTTGTCATTTAACAGTAGTGCTTTTGCTAATACTGCTACATCAATATTATGATGTAATAAGTACAAGAAGTAGTGCTACTTTTTTCATTTATAAACCTTTCTCTGAATGTTCGGTCTGTGAAACAAATATGCGTACACACATGGGATTTGTTTCAATTTTCCAATACAAGCACAAAAAAGCTGGAAAATAAAGACCAGCCCAACAATCAGTAAAGAAAGACATTTCAAACTGTTCTTACTTTATATGATTAAAAACAAGAACAAAGAAAGATATAGAAGATAAAAAAAACACTTTGAAATTAATGAAGTAGTTTAATTTAAAGCTACAGTGAACAGGAATTTTTTTACAAAAAAGAGAAAGCAAAAGCATTACTGAATCAGGGGAGAAAAATATATTTTAAAACATGATGATCCTGAGCTGATGTGCATCACCCTGGCTATCTGGGGATATATTGCCATTTCAGAATTATTTACAGAGCTGTCAGGTATGAATTGGCTGGGAATTTTGAATGTAAACATCATATGCCAGCTCATATACACTATATGGCCAAAGGTTTGTGGACAGCTGACTATTATTTCCATATGTGGGCATTCCCCAAACTGTTGCCATAAAGTTAGAAGCACATAATTGTATAGAATGCCTTTTTATGCTGTAGGATTACAGTTTCTCTTCACTGGAACTAAGGGGCCCAAACCTGTTCTAGCATGACAATACCCCTGTGCACAAAGCAAGCTCCTTAAAGACATGGTTTGAGTGGAAGAACTTGAGTGGCCCGCAGAGAGCCCTGACCTTAACCACACTGAACACCTTTGGGATGAATTGGAATGCTGACTGCACAACTCAAAAGGGCTCTTTATGATTACTTTCGCTTTCCAGCACTTTTATCTTACTGTGCACACATACACACACACATGGCTCCATGCTGCTCAGCTCTCTCTCCCGTGGTGCTCGTCTCTCCCCACTTTATCCTTTCTGCTGCTCACTGAGACACAGAACATTCATTAGCCAAATTCCACACAGGTGTGTGATCCTTAACACTCACTTTCTCTGGCTCTGCCCTCTATTCACAAACCGGCGCTCGACCACGCGCCCGCTTCCACATACCCCCACCATCCAACACAAGCTAGGGAGCCGTCTGGCCGGCTGCTGACAACATGGCCCCCAACCCTCTGTCCAACACGTCCGTCTGCAAAACAAAGTGGAGCAAGATGTCAGGAGAATGGAAGAGTTGTCTGCCACAGAGTGTAGCTTTTACCTGAATAAAAGCCTGCTGGCACGGCTTCGTCCACTGGACAGAATCTAGCGCTCCCTTTTTAGTGAGATCAGTCAGCGGGCTGGTGATGTGGGTAATAATACAAGCACTTTATCTCCCTGTGAAAATTCCCGTACCTGAGTACCCCTGTTACACAGTTGGGACTGTCGTTCTTGGGTCTGATGCAATTGTGATTCAAGGTGTGGAGTTTTTTGCTTGTAGGACCTCTCGAACTGCAAATAACAGAGGCTTGAACCACTCATCCTAATTCTGAGCATCATCGTGAACAAACTTACGAATCACACTCTGAAGTGTTTGATTAAACTGTTCGACCAGCCCATCCATCTACATTGGTGCAAATCAGTTTAATCCCCAGAAATTCGTACAGTTTGCGAAGAGTGCATGACGTAAAGGCTGTGCCCTGGTCAGTCAAGATCTCTTTCGGGATCTCTTTCTTCAGGTAACGCTGAAGAGTGCCTCCACAACACTGCATGCTGAGATGAGGCACTGCTTCCAGGTATCGCATTGCGTAGTTACACTAAAAGTAACACAACGCAATGTCCTTGTGCAGTCTGTTCTAATGTTCCTACCGGTATACGGTACGTCCCAGCTCATTCGGGGACGGCCTCAGTCGCATTGGTTCTGGAAATGCCCAGGCTCAGCGCAATGCCAGCACACTGGCCCAGGCCTTACTTACACACCTGCAGCCCTGGAAAGAAAAGACAGACATGGGGAGAGGGAGGGGGAAGGAAAGCAGGGGTTTGGGGGAATGGTTCCAGGGGAAATGGCCCCCTTTTCCATGGTGCAGGGCTGGGGGGGAGGGGAGCTGATTAGATAACGGCATGAATGTGCAGTTGTACAGGTGTTCCTAATAAAGTGGAAGGTGAGTGTATATTATTTGCATCTCACAGCCCATGTTATGAAATGTTCTCCTGCAAGAAGCTTATAATAGCATTTTTCAAACCAGTACTAACAATACATTCTCAGTTTGAACTGAATTAAATCTGTAGAAATCATACAGCATAGTATATGCTCTTTAGTAACCCTCAGTTTGGTTTTGTTTATCTTTCACATAATCATAATATCAGAAGCTGAACATGAGGTAGCATTGTTGCCTCACAAGTCCAGGGTCTGGTCTCCGGTTTCCTCACACCGCCCAAAAACCTGCCAGTAGGTGGACTGGCTAAGTTAAATTGCTCTGTATTAAGGTAAATACCTGATGCTCAAGCTCCTTTTTTGTTACGTCCTGCAGGATCCAATTCCCAATGCACACACCTAGTGTTAACATGAAACTTCCTGGCAAGCTTTAAAAAAAAAAAAAAAAAAGAAAAAAAAAGTGCACCTACTGTTCATATCTGTTTTCACTGTATTCATCTACAACACATTATCTGTTTATCTGAATATTTATGTACAGTTACATCCCTAACTGGTACATTGTACATTGCAGAGTTAGGATTTTTTTTTACTGAAGGATTACTGAAACCTTCTCAAAGCACACACATCCTTTACTCATGAGCAGCTCCGTGTTTTGCAGGAATCTTACAAATATCAAGTTGCTGATATGATATTTGCTCTATTGGGTCATTTTCCCCTAATTAAATGCTATCCGTTGCTATTCTGATGCAGATACAGTCCACCTAAGACCATATCCCTGATGTCCAGGCTCTGCAAAGACATGACTGAACTGAACCATACACATAGAAATAAATTAATACCAACTTAATCATAACATGTATGCACATGTAAATGGGCCAGTCAAGGTAAGACTTTAAATGTCTAATGAAGTAGTTTTAAATTGCAAATCTGATTAATGTAACACTTTAATAGGCCAAGCCTATTAAGCAAGCATGCTGTAACGGACCAGACTTAGTCGAAGAGGATCCATGTGCAGAGGTTATTAAAACACAATCCTAGATCTTACAATGTTGTAATAGCAGTTTGGATCATACTTGCATAGGAATCACAATCATGAAATATTTCAGTCAGGATTTAGGTCTAATCACAGTAGAGACAGCACTGGTTAAAGTGGTAAATGACCTACTACTGACCTTTGATCAGGGAGTGTCTCTGTGCTTGTGTTTCTTGACCTTAGTGCAGCTTTTAATACCATATATCATAATATTCTTCTAGATAGACTAGAAAACGTTGTTGGATTTAGGAGAACAGCTCTTTCCTGGCTCAGGACTTATTTGTCTGATCTTTATAAATTTGTATATGTAAATGATGACTATGAATAGAAAAGTAAAGTTCGGTGTTCCACAAGGCTCTGTTCTAGGTCCACTGCTCTTTTGTCTATATATTCTACCTCTGGGTTTAATTATTTGTAAATATAGTTTTGGCTTCCACTACAATGCCAATGAATCCCAGCTATATGATTTAGCAAACCTAGATGTCAGACACTAGTTTAATAAGGCTGAGGAATATGTTAAAGACATTAGACACTGGATGTTGAGTAGCTTCCTCCTGCTTAATTCTGACAAGACAGAAATACTTCTACTAGGAACACAGTCAGGAAAGTAGAAGCTTTCTGATTGTGTAGCAACTCTGAAGCAATTATGTAGCAATAATCACTACTTGATGCAGAAAAGCTATTTCCTGCTTTTGTTACCTCTAGGTTGAATTATTGTAATGCCTTGCTGTCTGCATGTTCCAGCAGGTGCATAAACATTTGACTAAATACTCTTATGTGTGCAAACAAATCATACAGCAGCTTCTGACTTCTGGGGTGAAGGCAATAGAAAACAATATGTGTGGTCTGTGTGCTACAGAAACTCATACTGTATCTCCTCTTGATTCCCACCCAGTGCATTTAGTGTAATGCCACCAGTTCTTAGTTTTTTTGTTAGAAGAAAATAAAATAGTATTCTTCTAATAAAATAGTTTATTTTGAGATATGTTGTTGTGTATTTTGAACATGGAATGAACTGATGTGCCAAGTTGGAGAAAGAAGTGGAGAAAGAAGTATGTGGAGAAAGTATGAAGAGGTTTTTGTGTGTGAATTTGGTAGCGAATAATTTATGTTAGTATTTAAAAAAGCCTATACTACCCATTATTATCTAGTTCACAAATGATTTCCACACATGCCCTGATGCCTTACTGTGTCCTCAAGGTAAAACATGATTTCTGCATATAATTGGTAGTCTGCCAAACTGTTAGAAATTGTAACAAACTCCATATCTCAGCATGCCAAGCCAATAGCCTCTCCTGTCTCCTGGGTGTGGCAGTAAGCACACAGTACAAAGACCTGCTTCTTTCTCAATCAGTTAAAGATCCTATAAAACTCAAGTCCATTCTCAGTCTTCATGCTTGATTGTACCATCCCTGTGATCTTGTGCTGCTCATTCAAATTCCAAGTTGATATTTAGAATTTTTTGTTTATTTTCTGTTGGTATAATAAAGTTATCTTTGCCTGTTTCTCTGTCAGTTTTCTGAGTTAGTGTCAGTTAGTTATCGCTAGTCTCTCGACTGTGTGGTAGTATTTCTGTTTTCTTGGTTCACGTTTGAATGTCTGTGATTAGAATTATCATCCTACCTTTATATTATCGCTATTTTTATTATCATTTTTAAATAAAATCTTGCTCTAGTGTGTAACCCTGATCTAAGTCTTCTTTTGTTATATGAATATAAAAGAAATTACGATGTTACAACCTTTTGAGTTAGATAACTCTATTTTATTATTAACTCTATCTAATTTATTAGATAAAGCTAATAAATTAATTACAACTCTTTATCACACTCAGGTCTTGTGCATTGCACATGGAGAAAGTCAATTTAATCTATTTGCAGTGCATCAACAATATTAATGAAAAATGTGGGGAAAGAAGGTAAAAGTATCTGAATATGTTTGGATGCACTTTTATGTTGTAACCATTTGATCTTTAACTCATGAGCAGAAAATCATTAAGACATGGCCATGAGATTCTATGTTGTGCAACATTTTACTATTTTAAGGAAAGGTGAAAATGTCCTATTTCCATGAATTATGTATTTTAAGGGAATATCACCCATGCCTATTAGCTATAACATTATCAATAAATACTGATATCAGAAGGTGGCTACATTACGATATTAGGTTCAATATCTTTAAAATGTGTTCCTTGAGATACTAAGTTGTCCAAACAAGGTCTTCTGGTCAGGTCATGAATTTTACTATGTCTCCTGTTTCATACACATGGTGTCTCTTTCTGAAAAATTCCATCTGAAAAATTAGATGTTTCATTATTTTATCAGTTTAGATGTCATATAATGTGTCTTGAGGGCTAAGGTGTGTATGTAACAATTTTAACATGACACCACTCAAAGAACACAGCATGAGTGACTTACTTCCATTTCTAGTATTTTCCCCAATATGTCTTAAACCACATTTCTTTTGTCTTTAGGTAAGCAATATAGTTGGCTGCACATAACCACACCCACAACCACAGTGTGTGTGCAGGTCCAAGATGTACTTAACTTAATTTTTACTGGGTGTTGGACCTTCCTCCCAGTTTCGTTAATTATGTCCATAATAGAGTTTCTAACCACAAACTTAAAAATCATATATTTGAGCATTGCATTAAAGCACTCCTCTAATCCATCAATTTGGGGGAGGTAAACTCTGATTGAGATTGTTTTAATTCCAAGAAACTTACAGTCTCCATGGTATAAAGGATGTGCTCTTATCAATAAGGCTCTCTTATCTGCAGCACTACTGCCTTGGGATACCGTGTCCCATATTCATGAGAACTAAGACAAAGCAATACCCCCTACCCCCATGCTGACTGGTACAATGGTGCATTAGGGGTGGCTGATGGCGTCCAGTTATGGGATTATAATGAGCCACACTGAAAAGCATTTCCCTGTGGCTTTTTGGGACCATCAGTTGGGTTGCAGTTTTTTTGAGTGTTTAGACTCTCAGATAATGTACAGCTTGTCATTAATAATTGAAAAGAGAGAAAAGGTTAGCAAACCAACTTAAACATTTTGACAGTCAAGCAAAATATTGAGGGGTGCAAGAAGAAAGTGAGGGAATGCATCTGCCAAAGGTGGAGGTCCCATTGCCCAGCCCAGTAATGTAACATACCAGGATATCTATCTGGTGCCAAGGCTGCACACGCCGCACAGTGTCCTACTCTGCAGGGCAACCTAGTCCTAAGTCCACTGTTAACTAAACAAACCCTGGCCAAACCATTCCCAACATTATTGGGTGGGAAATGTGGGGACTAACTGCCACCTTTGTTTAATGTTTTTGGTCAATAAGATATCACACCAAAAGATATCTGTGCACACAGCCATGTATATACCACACCTTCATCTCCCAGCATCATTCCAGTTTATCTTCAATCAGGCTTTGGTGGATCAGGGTCTGTGTCCAGCCTAAATCTACCATGGAGACTTGATCCACCCCTCCACTTGGGGTCAGTTAGTAGGAATGGGGAGTGATTTGGGTTGGGCAGTGTGCAGCATATGTGGTCTCAGTACACCAAGGTTCCTTACAGGTCTCATATTCACTTCTCTTGTTGAGCAGCACTGCAGCGGCAAGGGTGTTGGTCAACAGAATGCCTTAGGTTGTGGCAGCTTCTTGTTGCTCAGTGCTGGGAAAAATAGATTTCTGAGGATGAGAGAACTATATGCAGGTTCCCTGGATCTGCAAATGCATACAGTATATGTGGACCTTGAGCAGCTCAATACCAATACTTAAACCAGAGTGTCGATTTGGTGACATTGGACCCTCTCCAAGGTACCACTCCAGCCCCAATCTCTAGCTGCTTTGGCATCAATTTGAATGGCCCTTCAACATCAATGGGTAAATTGCTGGCATTGCCCTTGGAATGGTAGTCAGACAATAGCACAAAACTTTGTTACAAAACAAATGACATTGCAGGTTTCTAGTTTGCTTGCTACATTCTGCTTGGCATTGGTTTTGTTCTGCTCATGGCCACATTCACATATGCTCAGCTCAATGCTCAGGGAAAAAGGAATAACAGATATACATGGGAAAACAGTTCTCAGGTGTGAAATGTTATTACCCTCTAGTTCTTCCCATAACGCCAGTGTAGACCCATGCTAAACCATGCCTGACCTGCTACAGTGAAACAAGAGAGACAAAAGTAGATAAAATGGTAGTTATCTTAGAAAACATTTTAAGACCAATACAAAATAATGCAAATCAGAATACACTGTACCATTTGTACATACAACTGCAATCACATTTAATGGCATTTCATATGACAACTTATTCTTACATCAACAGTTATTATCACTAATGTAACAGTTAAGTGGTGATAATTATACAATTATAGTAATGAAATAAATTGCACAATTATGGTGTTATAGGACAATTTAACTCTAACACATTTTTTTTTAAAATTTCCCATGTAGTCATGTTGCCTGCATTTTTCTTTCTGATTTCAGAGAAATAAAAGTACTAATTTTGCATCAATTATTCATTCATCTTCAGTAACCACTTTATTCGGGTCATGGGTTGTGGTGAATCTGGAGCCTATCCCAGGAACACTGGGCGCAAAGTGGGAACACACCCCAGCTGGGATTGCCAGTTCATTGAGGGCACCACGCACACACATTCACACCTAGGGGTAATTTAGAGTAGCCAATCCATGTACTGACATGTTAACATAGACATGGGGAGAATGTGAAACTCCACAGAGACAATACCCCGAGCTCAGGATCAAACCAGGGACCCAGGAGCTGTCCGGCGGCAATGCTGTGCCATGGTGCACCACCATGTGGCCATTTATGAATCAGATTATTTTATATAATGAGGTTAAAAAAAGGTTAGTTATTTCATCTTATAAAGATCACATTAAACAATGTGATCTTTATAAGATGAAATAACTAACCTTTTTATTGAAAAAAAAAACCCTTATTGGATTTTTTATGTTATATTATTTTATTTTTTGAAAAACAAGACTTGTCACTCCCCTTGTGAATTTCTACTGACATCTTTTACCATTAGTTTCTTGAAATTACACAAATATACAATTATTACACATAAAAACATTTATCCCTTAAAGTTTGGAGCCTACAGGCTTTTTTGACATATGATTAATGTGTATTTTTAAAAAAAAACACTGACAGGCTTATATGTTTGGAAGCATACTGAATTCGTAACCCCTTATTGGACCATGAGGCAGGTCTCAACACATCTACACAGGGCAACAAACAGTGTTATCCGTGTTGTCTGAATGATTGACGTGTTACGATGTTGTAAACAATTCTACCTGCCTGTACATATAATTGCTGTATACGAATAGACCATTTTGAGAGACTGCTAATGACTGAAAATTTCTTTGTGCAATTGAATCCTTGTGTTGTAAACATTTTTAAAACAATTCTTTGGTTCAGTTAGTTATATATAAATGAAAAGTGTGTTTATCTACTCCTTGTAGTATCCAGCTACTTCTGGCTGATTGAAAGGTTTTTATTTATCCATTAAATAATTTAATAGGTATTACACTATCAGTCTTTAACTAATGGTGTAAGTAAGTGGATCTCTGTGTTTCCAAGCAAGCAAAGTAACAGGAAAGCACACAACTAATTACATTTATTCTTTCACACTGATTTATTCATTCACTCCTATATACTTTGGTAATATAGTGTATATATATATATATATATATATATATATATATATATATATATATATATATATATATATATATATATATATATATACACACACACACACACACACACATATATATATATATATATATATATATATATATACATACATTTATTTAACATATTTCACACACAAGCAAATTCAAAGTGCTTTACAATTTGTTCATTATAATAATTTAAAGATAAAACAATTTAAATATAAAAGTTAATGTAAAATAGGCATAAAGTAGATCAAAGTGCAGTTTAAATGAGTAATAAATAAATAATAATATATTATTTAAGAAAGTTAAAAAAAAACAAGATAAATGATACAAAGGCAATGAAAAAAAAGTGCCACACTGTCCCTAAGCTTTATTTTAAATTGCTGTATTTATTCTCTCACAGCTCATCCTTTGGCAGACCTAACAGACAAATGTGTAAATTCAGACACAAGATTAATGCTGACAATAACAGGAACTCAGAAAGTCTTATTAAGCCCTCTTTGGGTTCTTAAGACCATATATACAGTATTTATATAACATATACTCAGACCATATATATACATAATATATACTCAGACTAGTGTATTGGTAACCAGTTGAACCTGCAGGGAAATATACACATTGTGACTTTTTGAGAAGCAGATTTATGATACACTTTTATTGTTTGTAGATTCTAAAATGTATGGTGTGTTATGTTATATTATTAGTATGATGTGTTACACTAAATCTCTCTAACCAGTTGGACTGTTGTTCCCCTACAGATGATGCTATGGCACAAGTATTGGATCATTCCTTACTTTCAACCAGGATTTAATTCCTCATTATTTTGCATTAGATAAAGTATCATAATACCATAAAATGGAATAATTCTCAACCTAACTTTTTTGTCAGCCTTTTTTCAGGGTCATTCATCATTGTCATGAATGGAGGCTGGAGACGGATGCAAGTGCAGTAAAAGTCTTTACTGAAGGCAGGCAGACAAATCCAGAAACAAAGAGCAAACACATAGGCAAAAACAGGGTCAGGCGATCAGCAAACAGGCATAACTAGGCATAGACGAGAATCACGAAACACGAGAACGAGAACAGGATCAAAACCAAGCAGCATGACCACTAAACAAAATGCTCAGTTTTGTGTCAAAACACTGATACAATACTTTGTGATATTACAGTGAAACATGAGGGTGTAAATAGACAAATTAATCAAGGGCAAATCAGGAACAGGTGATAATGATGACACCTTAGGAACACAACCAGTAACAAAACAATGGAGGAGACAAGACAGAAAACAAAAAAAAAAAACAAAAAAACAAAGCGTGTAAACAAAGCCACATGAACCCAGAAGTGCGATGTCACGCTACAGGTAGCCTGAGCAGGAAATCCCAGACAATCATTTTCAGCTCACTTGCTTGCAGTGACAGCTGGTCATGATAGGAGGTGTGAGGGCTGAAAGCTATCAACAGCTCGACAATAAAACTTTTAGAGTCAAGCAATGCATTGTATCATGAGGTTTCATCAATGGCATAATAAGAATGATGTGGGGCAAACATCAAAGACAGATATGCAACTGGATTCATGCCATGTTTCATCTGAATACCAAAAATAGAAGCCAGAAAAATTTTTGTTCAAACCATGAAAAACAAAACTTACAGTTCTTGATGTCTGTCCTTTGTACTTTGATTGGACATGTGTGCTTAGTACTAATAATCTGATGTGGAAACCTTATATTGATGTCTTTTTGATTTGGAAGCCTTGCTGGCACACCATGTACACCAGCCACCTCAGTGAGTAAAATAGATTAATCTATTTTACTTATCTAACTATTTTACTTATCTATTACTTATCTATTTTGCAGTGTTTATTCCCACCAGATTATATGAATCTCCTTGTTCACAGTACATTATATTTCAAGCTCCTTTATTGTCTTAGGTTTGTTCAAGTTGATTTGCCTCTTCAATTCAAACCACAGGATTTCAGTAGGGTTAAAATCTGAAAAGATGACTAATGCATCTTAGTTTTGGAACCATTCCTGTGTTGATTTGGATACATGTTTGTTGTTTATTATCTTCTTGAAAGATTGATCTATTTCCAGGTCTGAACCTCTGGAAAGAGGCAACCGGGTTTTGAGCTGATTTCAAACATCAGTACTCTACTGGTATATTTTTACAGTGGGTATCATGTCCTTTTCCTTGTATGAAGAGCCAATATTGTGCACAATATTTATACACATTTTTATACAAATATTGTGTTATTATCTGTTACCTGACACAATTCCAATTGAATTCTCATGAGACCTTCTCCTGGCAAATTCTTTCGATATTTTTGTTTCCTTCATGATACATACCTCATAAACACCGATCAGGTCCAATCATCACCGTCTGGTCTGATCCCACAGAAGAGCTACTGTAGCACAAATTGCAAAGGTTAATGCTGGCTATGATAGAAAGGTGTCAGAACACCAGTGTATCACAGCTTGCTAAGTATGAGGCTGCATAGCTGCAGACCGGTCAGAGTGCCCATACTGACCCCTGTCCACTGACGAAAGTGCCTACAATGGCCATGTGAGCATCAGAACTAGACTATGGAGCAATGGAAGAAGGTGGCCTGGTCTGACAAATCTCGTTTTCTTTTACATCCCAGCCGGGTGCATGTGCATCACTTACCTGGGGAAGAGATGGCACTAGGATGCACTATGGGAAGAAAGCATGCTGGTGGAGGCAGTGTGAAGCTCTGGGCAATGTTCTGCTGGGAAACCTTGGGTCCTGGCATTCATGTGGATGTTGACACGTACCACCTACCTAAACACTGTTGCAGACCAAGTACACCCCTTCATGGCAACAGTATTCCCTAATGGAAGTTGCCTCTTTCGGCAGGATAATGTGCCCTGCCACACTGCAAACATTGTTCAGGAATGGTTTGAGGAACATAACAAAGAATTCAAGGTGTTGACTTGGCCTCCAAATTCCCCAGTTTTGATCGAGCATCTGTGGGATGTGCTGGACAAACAAGTCCTATCCATGGAGGCCCCACCTCACAACTTACAGGACTTAAAGGATTTGCTGCTAACGTCTTAGTGCCAGATACCACAGCACACCTTCAGAGGTCTTGTGGAGTCCATGCCTTGATGGGTCAGAGCTGTTTTGGCAGCACAAGGAGGACCTGCACAATATTAAGCAGGTGGTTTTATTTTAAAGTTATGGCTATTGGTGTGTGTGTGTATATATATGTATATCAGAGAAGGAAGGAACATAAAGACTAAGCCATTTTTATTTAATTTTATTTTTAGGGGAGTCAGTAAATCTTGACAAATGTCAGAGAGCATTCTATCAGGGAAAAAAAATCATTGTGTGTAATATTTATTTCATACAATTAGTTTGCTCCATTTTTTTGATATGTGCCAATAATTCTGGCATGGAATTGATATAATCATTACTAATGAATGTTACCAGTTGAGTGTGCTATACTTTTTTTCACCCACATGATGGTGCTAACCCAATGTGCTGCAAATCTGCTGCTTACAGGGAGGAATGCAAGAAAGGAAAACAAGCCATTGTCACTACCTTCTGTCTTATACAAAAATATTTACAAAATAAAATCAGTTCCAGGCGCTTCACTCTATTTGATATTTGATATCTCTATTTGATATCATTCATTCAGCTTTAGCCTACTTATACATACTCTCCTGTCTGTGACTAAAGAGAAGTGTTACAGAGTCATATGCAGCATAATAGAGGATGGATTCAATTATCCAGACATCAATATGTTAGGTGGCCATTTTCTCAGGAGTTTTGCCTTTCTGTCCTTGGGGCATGCCTATTGTTCCAGCTTTGTCCTAGTTGGTGCCCCTTCCAGGGCCAACAGTTCTGTGGTTTCAGGTTCAAGTACGCTCTCTCAGTGGTGTCAATTTGTCTATAACTGGACTATTTCACCTAGGAGAACTAAGACGAAACTAACAGTGTGTTAAACAGGTTATGCAAGGCTGTCTAAATGGGGTTTCTGTAATTATAGTACATACGAAACTGACCAGACATTTAGTGTATGTAGACTCTGTAGTGATTACAGAGCAGAGATCTTTAGTTTCAGTTCTTTGGTGCCTTTGAGCAAAAACGAACAAATATCCATGATAGATATGTGTAGGTTGTTTGTATTATTTTATTTAGCATTGTGGCTTTTCAGATTTCAGAGAAGATTAAATGATCAATTTTGCTTGTGATTCCTTCTTAGTTCTTGAAGAACATAACAGAAACAGTTGTTCCTGTATGTTCACCAATTCTACATCAGTTGCTCCTTTCCAGTGCAGGTAATTTCATTCATGCATTCATTTAAGAGTTCTAGTCACTTAGTGATTTTCCTCTAATAAAACAAGCTTGCAGTTCATGTGCTTAAACTGTTTATTTGTTGTTGGAACATCTGTCATTGTTTTGGACTCAATTAGGGCATTGACAAGGGATGAACAATTGTTTTCTATAAATAATAAGATGTTTTGGAGTTTGCTCTAGTGTTCCAGTAACTGCAGTTAGACATTTTCCAAAAACTACAACTAGCATGCAAGCTGTGTTCTAATCTGATTGGCTAGCCACAGTGCATGCTAGCCAATCAGAATCCAGGAAGAGCTCTAGGACAAATGTCCTGCCTCACCTGAGCAACCAGAGTCATATAAACGACACCTGAACCAAGAGGATCTAAATCAAACACAGATTGTGTCCACA
Source organism: Pangasianodon hypophthalmus (assembly GCF_027358585.1). Lineage (NCBI taxonomy): Eukaryota > Metazoa > Chordata > Actinopteri > Siluriformes > Pangasiidae > Pangasianodon > Pangasianodon hypophthalmus. Next base: position 6,552,078 of record NC_069733.1, on the reverse strand, counting down.
ATTGGGAAAGCCTCGGTGTAAGTACAATACCTCATTCAATTTTCCTTTTTTTACAATTTGAACCCACTTTTATAGTTATAAACCTGCAATGTATAGTTCATTTATGTGAATTCTTATGTGTATGCAAAAGTGTTTACTTTTATCAAGGCAATACTAACAAAGGGTGCAGCATGCAAGCTATGGAGTAACTTGCATGGTGTATTTTAAAGATTTTTATTGCAGTATAGGTTTAATATGTGTCATGTATGTAGCTCCTAACTGTGCCATATTCATTTTTTCCAGTTACCTGACATACTGTGATACAGCCACCTTCTTTTGTCCATCACTGCCATCATGACCTCCAGCATCTCAGTGCATACATACTCTGCAGCCCGCCAGCCCTCTTTCTCAAGCTCTTCTTTGCGAGACGGAGGCATTCGGAGCCGCTCTAAAGCCCCTGTGCTCTCTTCAGCGAGCACACTCTCACTCTCCCGTTCCATGTCTGTGGGCAATGGCCTCAACAACCTGAGCAACCTATCTCTGAATGGGACCAGTGAGAAAGAGACGATGCAGGGTCTCAATGATCGACTGGCCAGCTATCTCAGCAAGGTGCGGACACTGGAGAAGTCCAATGCTGACCTGGAGCTGAAGATCAAGAAGCTCATGCTGGAGAGGATGCCTAAAGGTCATGACATAGAAGGCATGATCGCTCAAGCTCATGCTATTGGACAGGAGGTCTGGCCAGGTTTTCTTTTACTCCAAATTCCTGCTGTGTCTTTTAAAATGCATAGAGTAATGGTGGAGATTTATTAGTGTTTAGATTATGATCGTATATCAGTATGCACAAACGTTGCTTCTGTGCTGTTTAGGTAAGGAAAAAGACACTGGAGAATGCTCGCATTATGCTGGAAATTGACAACGCCAAGCTGGCTGCAGACGACTTCCGGATTAAGTAAGTTCTGCATAACTGAGTATAGAGACACTTAGGAAAAGTTCCTTATTAATGTTCATGTGCACGTGTGTAAAATTTGTTCTTCTGTATTTCCATTCATGTAGATGGGAGTCAGAGGCTGCTCTGTGTCAATCGGTGGAGAGGGACTGTGTTGCTCTGCGCAGGGCTAAACAAGAGCATGACCAGATCATCACAACGCTCCGAGGAGACCTGGAGAGTCTAAAAGAGGAGCTGTATTTCCTGAAGAAGAACCATGAAGAGGTGATTTTTCATATTATTAAATGATTGGATGGATGCTTACAATAATATTAGAAAATGAAAATGAGCCATAGTCATAAAAAGTCCACAAAGTTTACACACCTGCAGTGTGAAATAAACACAAGTCTATTATTTATTTTTGTATTAATTCCTAGATTGGTCAGTGTTATACCATTGTGAGTAGTTTGTGTGTAATGCATGTGCATGTGACAGCACGGGAGCTGTTGATGTCTATTGTAAATGGAAACACCCAATGTAACCATTGCTGCTAGAGTGACAAATACACACCCACATACACACACATATCCACAGTGAGATGAAACTCTGGACCTAAAGGGTGAGTGTGTTTAGACAGGTGGGTGTGGTGCCCTGCCAACTGCACACTTCATCCTGATTACAAACACGTAATATCAAAGGCAGCATTTAACACAACACATAATTATTTTTATTTTACACCATTATTTTATTTGTCTTGTATTTTAGTTTTTTTCTAGTCTATCTATCATTCCATCCATCCATTCTAATCTACTTTTTTCTCTATAGCACACCAGGAAGTTTGCTATTACAGTTATGGAATTATACAGTAATCAAGAAAAGTATTTTAAAAAATCAAAACTATTTAACCAGTATTCCTGATGAGGTTTTGCACCTTGGCATTTTCTCAACCAGCTTTATGAGGGAGCTTCTCTCATGAAGCTTTTCTTAAAGTTCCCAAATAGGTTGCTTCTCCTAAGTTCTAAATGAAGTTCTAAGTAAAAGCAACTGATTATAAAGACATTTTGATTCAGAAATAAATGTATCCAGTACCTAGGTATTAACTTCACTGTTTACCTTTGTATTAGAAACAAATTGAAATCCATAAGCTTTTATCAAAATATATTTAAGACTTGTGTTATAGTTTATCTATCTATCTACATTATCTACCTTTTCTCAGTTTACATTCTCACAGATATTAGGTAGTAAGTAGCTTGCAGGTATGTCTGTTGCAGGTTCTAGTAGTTAAAAACCACTCCCGTTCACATAATATTGACTGAGTACTATTGTTCTTAATCTTTAGTTTTGCACATTGATCTTGTCTGATATGGTTGTATGGTCTGTATGGTTGCGTTTTGTCTTGTATTTTGCACCTTGGTCCTAGAAGCACATAATCTTATTTCACTATATTGTGTATACGAATAGGGTGATAATAAAATTGGAGTTGACTAGTAAAGTACACCACTGTACAGAAGTAAAGACACTAAAATCCTCTTGACTTTCTGGACTCTGTGTAGGACGTGAGCACACTGAAGGCCCGTTTGGCCAACGAGCAGGTGAATGTGGAGGTGGACGCAGCACAGGGACCAGACTTAGGAGCTGTCATGGCTGAACTGAGGGCCCAGTATGAGGGCATTGCTAGCAAAAACAAGGAGGATGCTGAAATGTGGTACCTAAAGAAGGTTAGTAGGAATGAATAAACATTATTTTGGTCATCTAAACCTAAAGGTTACAGACATAAACCTCTCCTTCTTTCATGTTATTCAATCACAGTTTTGTTTGTATTTCAGCTGGAGACAGTGCAGTCGGAGGTGAAGGAGAGTAATGAAGCTCTAAGATGTGCTCAGAATGAGCTCAATGAGAGACGCCGCTTCCTGCAGGGGCTTGAGGTGGAGCTGGACAGCCTGCGCAAACAGGTGATTACCTCTACTGTAGAAACAGAACTGGTGATACATAAAAATCTAGGTCCAAAAAATGTTGCAGCTCTGGGCATTTGACTCACAAAATATCCAACTGTTATCTGAGTCCTTTTTTTCAGGGTTGTCAATCAGTCACACAATATGTCAAGACTATGTCTACACTTTATTTAGGGGCTCAGGAAGCAAGAGACTACTGCATCTGCTGTTTGCCTTGATGTGTACACAGAATGTAATTAACTGTGTTTACCACCACATGATGTATTACTAAACAAAGAATGATAGTGAATGATACTCACAGGTACTGACAGCTCATCTGATAGAAAAGCCTGATGGTTTGGTCATGTAGTGTATTATTCTTTGTCCATTTCCTTTAGTTAAATGAAACTTCAACTTCATTTTATGGAAGTAGCTTAAGCTTTAATAACTCCCATCACCATATTCATTTAATATCACACCTCCATTTAAATATGTCATATCTTACGGTCCTTTACAGGTTAGCGTTCTGGAGGGGAACCTTGGAGAGACAAGTCATAAATACACCCTCGAGATGGAGCACATGCAGGGAACACTGACGCAACTAGAGGAGGAACTCTCACAACTACGTCTCGACATGCAGCGCACCAAAACCGACTATGAACAGCTACTGCGGGTCAAGCAGAACCTGGAGCTGGAGATCGCCACCTACAGGAGACTGCTGGAGGGAGAGGAGGTGTAAGTACAGAAAAACAGATATTATTAGATTAATCTGAGGACAAATGGAGGTTACGCCAGGAGATGTTGGCAGCTGGAAAGGACTCACATTTGTTTTTGTGCATGTGTTTTAGGGTAAAAGAGACTCCAGCACCTAAAAGTAAGTCATCAAGCATTGGCATTTCTTAGAACACTGCAAAGAATTTAAATCAAGTTAGCTTTATTCATGTTCTTATGCCAGATTACATAAATAACACCAGCTTTTCTGTTCTTTTGAAGAAGAACCTGAGGTAAAGACACGCAAGATTGTAAAGGTAGTCACCCAGACTATGGTCAATGGCAAAGTGGTGGATGAATCAAGTGAGGTGGAGCAGTTCGAGGAGCGCAAGAAGTGAATCCTGCTTCTGCAGGGTTCACCATCATTACTGCTCCATCGTAATAGTGAGTCATCCCCCAAACACATTTGCATGGCAAAAAACACTGCATGGGAAAAAAAAATACTTGGCATATTAATCATTCCTAGCAAATGTTTCTGAAGATGATTTTAACATTTGAATTGGTAACACTATCTCTGGTCTTCTAAACACATGAGCTGAAGTGTGAAGTACAGTGGAACAGTGGATATTCGAGATACTGTGGCTAAATGTGGTCCAGGCTGATATCTGTGTAGTAAATAAAGTAAATAAATAAATACATGTGGAATTGTTGTCGTGTGTCCTTTGTCTCATTTTAAATATGAACTTTCCTGAAGAGTGAGATTTTTGTCTTGTCTGCAAAAATATAACCCATGGCAAGAGATATATTAAAAGTATCAGTTATGTTTTACAGTTTTAGTTACAATATATAGCCAAAAGTATGTGGATGCCTGACCATCACACCCATATGTGGTTCTTCCACAAACTTTTGCCACAAAGTAGGAAGCACATGGCTGTGTTAGTGTATGGTGTAGCATTACAATTTCCCTTCCTCAGAACTAAGAGGCCCAAACCTGTTCCAGCATGACAATGTCCCTGTGCACAAAGCGAGGTCCCTGAAGACATGATTTGCCAAGATTGGGGTGGAAGAATTCAAGTGGCCTGCACAAAGCCCTGAACTCAACTCACTGAACACCTTTGGGATGAACTGGAATACGACTGCACCCCAGACCTCCTCACCCAACATCAGTGCCTGACCTCACTAATGATCTTATGTCTGATTGAGCACAAATCCCCAAGCAACACTGCCAAATCTAGAGGAAGAAGAGTGGATGCTGTTATAGCAGCAAAGGGGAGGCCAACTTTGGAATGGGATGTTCAACAAGCACATATGAGTTTCAGCTGTCCTCATACTTTTAGCGATGTAAGTGTGCTTTTAATCTTTTCACAGATTCAATCCAAAATACAGTGAGTCAAACAAACAGCAGAAAGGCACAGGATTAAGTTTTCAGGATAAAACAATTAGATGACCTGTGCCATGTGGTTTTAAATTGCACTACTGTGTTGTGTTAGATTGAAAAACAGGCCCAGAAACCAGTCTGGTAAGAGACGGTAATGTATAGAAGTACCAGCAGAGAGATAACAAACCCCGGCAGCTCTGTGGGACCTCAGGGGAAGAACCAGCCTCACCACAAAAACAGAGTGGTTTCAAATGTCATTTCTTTGTTATGGTTTGTGTGTGAAATGCTCTCCCTTTCCTATTTCTGCAAAAGCTGTACTGCAAAAGCTTTTTACCTTACTATACAATAGTAATTTTTCTAATTTAGACTTCTACTGCTAGCTCTGATTCTTATTCCCAGCCTTCCCTGAAGAGGAAATAAAATAAAGGGAGATGTTAATGGCATGAATATTCCTGTGTGTTTCTGGGTCACCATGTTATTATGATTAAGATCATGTATCACACAGGGACCAGTACTTGACTGATTGTGTGTTAACAAAAGATCAGTTCTTTAAATCCTGCTAAGAGCCAGTAAGAGTAGTTTTTCCTCTTTTTTAGCTTCAGCACAGTGTATCAACATATAAGTGCTCCAAATATAAGCACGATAAGTGGTTACAGTATATAGAGAAAATTATATTTCGCTTGTGTATTATCTTGGCAAACTATTTTATGCTGAGATACAGTGGTTTGTCAATGCTTTAGAATTCTCTACATTCTTGCAGAACTTTGGCAAAATGTGACTATATGATCAGATATTTACCTATTCATCATAAATTAGAGAGGTCAGAGGAAAATATCCAGATTGGTTTGAGCTGCCAGAAAGTCTATAGTAACTCAAATAATCACTCTTTACAACCGTGGTGAGCAGAAAAGCATCTCAGCATGCACAAAATATTAAAGCTTGAGGTGGATGGGCTACAACAGCAGAAGTCCACATTGGGTTCCACTCCTGGCATCCAAGAACAGGAATCTGACTCTATAATGGGCACAGACTCACCCAAACTGGACAGTTGAAGATTAGAAAAAAATCACCTGGTCATTTTCCAGTCTTCAGCTTCAAGAGGTTCACAAACAATGTTGCATCAGTTTATGCATTGCGTACACCTGAATAACACTGAATAGTCTTGAGTATCCGAGTGAAGATGTTAAAACCAAAAAGTGAGCTAACTTAATTAGAAGTAATCAACAGCCTACTTCTGAGAGAGCCTCATAATTTACAAATTCAGTTGCTGAAATAACGCATTTCTGTTGAAGTGTCGCAGCTGGGTTTGGAGTGATGAATATGACGAATGCACATGAAGCAATTTCTGTCAGTCAATCTCAGTCTAATAGAAACTGATGGAGCAATATGCATGGTTAGCTGTACTGGATGCTACATTAGCTTTTCATAGTGTTACAATTGTACATGTGGTGAAACACAGCACTGCAAAATTTAGACAACCTTCAAGTTCAGAGCCAGGCAAAAAAAGGCCTACAATATTCATAAAGTTTTATTCTTTTATTTGTGTTTATTTATTTCATTTTATTTATTATTCTTATTCATATTCAGCAGGGCAACAAGTGAAGTTGGAAGATTCATGAACTTATAAATAGTTAACTTAGTAACTTAGTAACAATAAATAGATTGATATCATTTCAGTCATTATACTGTAAGGTGGTTTACAGGTGTGACATTCCACCACTGGAGAACCATTAAGGCATCAATGGTCTTCAAAAATGGGCTTGTCATTTTAGAGTTTTCTATTATGTGGCCAAAGAAAGGAGATGTTAAACCTTTATTTTCCCAAACTGGACTTGCCCAGCTCACACTGAAAAGGTATTTTATTTGTGCAATGTTTTATGTTGTGTGCTCTACTTGGTGCCATCGTCTTACCGGTATTAAGGGAACCCAGTGAGTTTCATTTAATTTGTTGTTTTAATTAAATTGATTATTACTGAGAGAGCAAAAGACCCATGTACATAAAATTCACATAAAGTTCTGATTTATTTTCTGTTTTTTTGTTTTGTTTATTTATTGATTGATTTGTTTGTTTGTTTGTTTAATGTTTTTTATTAAATCCTAGCTGTTTTCTGACATTTTGTATGTAATAATCCAATTAATCAAACTGGCATGGTGTTAAAAATAGACTGAATATGTTTGAGTGAAAGTGTTGTAGATTATTTTCATTAAAATTGTTAAGTGACAGGGTTGAAAGTAAGGTAAGAGGGAAGACTATATACATGATTTTGTTTGTCATCTTTACAATTTAGCCCTAACAATTATGATATACTGTAAATGTAACAAATCAATGCCAAGCACAATGACTTGCATTCAGTTTCTTTAGTAATATTAACTGTTCCTCTGTAATAATGGCAGGAATTATCCTCAAATACCTAAAAACATAACAGATTTGGCAATGTTAGGAGGGAAATCTAGCAAAGCCCAATAAAACTATAAAATGATGCAACAGAATCAAAAAGACAGTTTAGGTCCAACTCTCATGATGTTCCCAGCAGCTGCTACCTTTAATTTTCACAGATGGGAAATGACTGTACAATTACATCATTACTGTTATTATACATTAATATGAATTTGAATTATCAGTAATTTTATACTTATGACTTTCAACTTTTATTCACTACATTTCCTACATTTCTAATTTGACAATGCTGTGTAAAATTACAGAAAGCAAAGCTGGATGATGCCATGAAGTTATTATCACTTCTAAGGAACTATCACACTTATAAGTATTTAGTGATGCAGTGTAAATCCTAGATTTCAAAAATGTATAGATTTTTTTTGTCTTTTGAGCCTCTTGTTAAGCATGAAACTAGAAATGCAGTTAGATATATATATATTTTACCATGCTTTTGGTTCTGTGGACTTAGTACATCTAATAGTTTTACGTATATACACCAAAACATCGAAACCTGGCATTAAATTTATATTTATGGTTTATATTGAGCAAGTGTATTTTAGTCTTTTAGTCAAGTCTATTTTTGTATTAGGCAAATAGATAAAACAAACAATTTCTAATTCTAAAATAATTACTAATAATGCATATACATATACATATATGTACTGTATATAAAACCCATCACTTATTTTACATAGGGTTATTTCTGATTTTGCCATGTTTTTTTAACTTTGTGTTTAAATTTATAAATGTATTATTTTCACATTTCATTTAATGCTTTTGTCTCAACTGATTCTTTCTTTTTCTTTAATCTGTTATTACGCTATAAAACGTAAACTGTTTGTTTGTTCATACAGTATGTTTTTCTACACAATTTGCTTATACTGCTAATATCTGAGATGGCAATATGGTATTTGATGGTATTTGACAAATCTGTTTAGCATTTTTTATCAGCAGTAACTATTTTAGCTGATCTGCTCCTCACCACATCATTGGTCTTCGTGTGGTTCACTCAAGACTCCAGTTCCCCAGTGTTTTCCTGCTGACTGTCCCTGCGCTGCTGCTGCTGTGTCCTGGCCGTGTCACTCCCTGATCTCCCCGAGCAGCTAAATTTTTTTTTATGTCACAGGCTTTGCCAGCTATGACACTCTCAGGACAGCTGGTGGTAAACAATGATGATAACTGATTTAATCCCTAATAATTTGTACAGTTCGCAAAAAGAGTGTGAGATAAAAGTTGTGCTCTGGTCAGTCAGGATCTCTTTTGGGATCCTGATTTGGGAGATAACTCGGAAGAGTGCCTCCGCAACACTTCGTGCTGAGATGTTGTGAAGAGCCATGGCTTCCGGGTAGCCCGTTGCGTAGTCCACTAAAACTAGCACAAAGCATTGCCCTTGTGCAGTTTGTTCTAATGGCCGATAAGATCCATGCCAATTCTTTAGAAGGGGACCTTCATGAAATGGGGTGCAATGGCACTTTTGGGGTGGCCAGCAGATTCACCAGCTGACATTTGTGACATGCTGCACACCATGGCAACTTTGCCGTGAATGCCTGGCCAACAGAATGAGATAGTTTAGTGTTTTATCCTGCCCCAAATGACCAGCTATGGGATTATGATGTGCCGCATGGAATTTCCCTATGGCTGTTCATTACCAACAATTGGGTTGTCTCTTCCTTGTGTTGAGTGTCATGCGTCACTTAATATAACCCTTAATAACTGAAACGTATGGGCAAGATAGCACAACATTTGGCTGAGTTTGCTGACCCTCAAACACTCTCACTTAGTCAAAGGTGTGCCTCAAGGTCTTGTCACATGACTGCTCCAAGGGGGAAATATCCAGTTGAAATCCCCGCAAAGGATGGAGGAGCAGAGCCCTCCCCACCCTGAGTGTCCCCCGATGCTGAGCTGACGTTGGTGGCCCTGGCACCATCTCCCCAGCCAACACTGCACACATTCCACCCCATGCTTTACTACTTTAGGACCGATCCACAAACATTTCTCGTACTAATGCCCAAAACCCTGGCTCAATTTGTCCCAAGAATTAGTGGATGAGTGAGGCGAGGACTAACCGCAACCTCTACTTTTTTCTTTTGCCCATGGAATTTAATCATGGCACCAGTGGATACTTGTGAACATCCCAATGCATGCACCTCACCTTCACCAATTGTGCATTTCCCAATGCCCCGTATTGAATCACATGTGTACTTCTTTGTATACTCACTGACGTGGTACATTCCTGCTCGATAGGAGGAGGCCTGTGGCACGTAGGGGAGCCGAATCAGTGTTCCCACTTCCATGAGGGAATGCTGTCCTGGAAATGCCTGGCTTCCCCGCCATACCAGCAAATCTGCCTGGGCTTTGCCCCTGTCTTGGAGGGTGTGGAAGTTTCTACCTGTGTGGAGAGAGAGGGAGTTGGGGGGGGGGGGGGACATCAGAGAAGAAGGAAAAGGAGGGGAGAAAAAGCAGGGCAGAAACCAGGTTCAGGGGTACGGTTTCGGTGTCCTGGTACATAGGTCAGAGGGAGCTGGAACTGGAGGGGAGGAGAGAATCAGGAGGGGGAGAGACAAGAAAAGGAAAGAAAAAGGAGAGAAAAAAGGAGAGCCACCTGCCACCACAGACACCACCAGGTGATCCACCGCTAGCTGGATGGCTTTGTCCAGGGACAGTGGTCAGTAGCCCTGGATCCACTCCGGTGTTCCTGCCGGGAGCCGTGCGATGACCTGCTCCTGCACCACCAGATCAAGAATTCCCTCAGCATCCTGCTCCTCAGCCAGCATCCATTGCTGACAGGAGTCCTTGAGCTGCTGCGCAAAGACAAACAGGCAGTCGAACTCCGGGAGCTCCAGGACCCGGAAGCATTGTCGATGTTCCACTGGGGTCTGGCAGACCTGTTGCAGCACCTTCTTCTTCAAACTCTGGTATGCCAGCTGCACACGTGACAGCAGTTGGGACAGTAACTTCCCCCGACAGCAAGGGGAGGAAGCGCAGGGCCTACTCTTCCTCTGTCCATCCCCATGCAGCTGCCGAGCATTCAAGCTGCCATGCATTCAAAAGCTAGTTCACGCTCTGCAGGTGTGTGTGTGTCACAGGCTCCGCCAGCTACACCACTCTCTCTCTGGTATGAAAAGCGTATTGTGGTGATATTGCTAAACACTGCAATTGTAATGTGTTTTCCATTCAAAAACCCTATAAGGCTCTTAGCTTGGTATTGTAGTTTGTCACTTGAAGCAATGGTAGAGTATGTGTTTGATTGTAAATTTTGGTTATGGAAATCAAGTAAACAATACTGACTGTTTTGGGGAAGTAAACAATCTGATATGCTGATAGCTATTTCATTCATTCATCTTCAATAACCACTTTATCCCAGTCAGGGTTGTGGAGGATCAAGAGCCAATCCCGATAACAATGGGCATAAGACGGGACATTTCACCCTTGATGCTGGCAATTTAACATAGCCAATCTGCTTACCTGCATGTTTTTGGACAGTGTGAGGAAACCAGAGTACAGGGAGGAAACATGGGGAGAACATTGAAAACTCCACACAGATAGTAACCTGATCTCAGGATTGAACTCAGGAACCTGGAGCTATGCAAGAGAGCAGTGATACCTGCCCCTGTTACTAGTTAGCCTTTCAGTTAATAATATTCAGGAAAGCACTCTTCATTCAATCAAATATCTAAAAAGAACAGTACATAACATAATAATGTATATCAACAACATACCATATCTACCTCAGGGGAAGTCTGGGGTAAAAGGAACTGAGTGATATCACTTTGCTCTTTAGCCACTCAGGCATGATTTTCACTTGCCGTATACTCCATGTACACACAAACTGTACAGTTTGAGTTGTATTTAATGTAAGGGAGAGGACCGTATCCCATCAAACATTTAGACCTGCCTCTTGTGTTTCACGGGTGAGCTTCTCTGATATTTCTTTTGAAAATGGTCTGATTTTATTCACCATTATGTTTTTCTCACCAATGTTAAGACTTAACTTATGCATATGCTGTTAGTGAAGTCTTCTGTGTTGTTAAATAGCCTACTTTTAGCTGAACAGTGTGACTGCTGTGAAAGAAAAAAAATGCTGGGGCAGGGCCAGACTAATTCATCGCCTCCTAGACTGTGTTTTAATTGGACTAAATACCTGTCACTCACATGTATTTTTTCCAATAATGTCCCATTGTTGGGCCAATGTGGGTAAAATAAGTATTGGCCCAGTGTGGACTAGCTCACAATGGTCTCACTTTGGATTCATGTGTGCATGCCAAAGTGTGGGCTGCCCACAGAAAACCTGTACTGAGCCAATGTGGGATTTGTATGGGTTAGCTCTGGCCCACACTCCCCACAACTTTCCTGGAAAGGGCAATGTGGGCATGTTTGCTAAGAAATTGTCTGAGCTTCTGACCAATTAAAAAACAGAAGACATGGGACTTTCAGTAAGTAGCAGTCTAGTATAGTAACATTTAACAATATGCATAAATAAAGAACTATGCAAAGCAAGAATAATGTGTTGTAAATCCAGTCCAAACTATTTTTAAACAGAAAATGGGAAAAGTCAACCATAAGAAAGTAGCTTTTTCGTTTTTTTGAAAACCATGCAATAATCAGTTAAATACGCTGGAACAGATCAAATAAAATACAGGGTGTCTCAAAGGTCTCCATACATAGGGGACATATGTAACTTTATTTACAAAAATGTAACTTTATTTACAACACATCCTCTACATGATTGCCATGCATTGTAATAAAGCAAACAATAATTTACATAGTACCCATGATCTCCCATGGCTGCCTCATTAATATGATGTTTAATGTTTTTGTTTTTATTAGCATACCTATTTTAATGAAGTCTAATGGTTGTGGTGTTTGTGTTATTTGTGTTCATCATTCTGATCACGATTCTTCACTGACCCAGTTTTGTGGCTAATCACCAAGGCTATTCTTGCTTTGTAAGTTTGCCTATAAAAGACCAAGTGTATTGTTTTTACAGTGCACCTTGGTCAATCATTTTCCTCACTGATGCCACAGTATCATTAGAATAAAATATATACCCTACATATTTATTCTCTAAATCTTTACATTTTAAAACCTTACAATTTAATTGGCTAATTATAATTAACATACAATGCACCCTCAAACGATAGTGGCCCAACAGTAGGGGTTGTAAAAGCATGCATTAAACCCCATGTAGCCTGCAGTTAGATGTATGAATGAAGCAGTGTCTGCAGATTATTTTAAAATACAATTAATGTTGGCTGACTATTAAGACATGGACCAACTCCCAATCACCTTTTCTCCCCCCATAAAAACATTAATGACATTAATGCTATATGCTTACATAAATTTATCAAGCTTTTGTGTATATAGCGACATAAAAAAAAATCCCTTCAATCATGCTTGATTTTGCCAGAAACCAGGGACCCTGGTGCTGTGAAGTGGCAATGCTGCCCATTTGCTAGTGGCATGGTGGTGTTTTCCTCTGGGTTCCTCCCCGAATCATGATGGATTGGTGATTCTAAATTGCCCCTAGGTGTGTGTGTGTGTGTGTGTGTGTGCATGGTTTTCTGCAATGGACTGGCTTCCCATCCAGTGTTTACCTGGGATATGTTCCTGGCACTTACTTAAGATGAATGATTGTTGTAATGAAAGAATATAACTGTGAAATGTATCAATTCTTACTTAAAAGCTCCTATTCAGTTATTCATGTAAAATAAAAGGAATTTGTAATGGAGACAGTAATTTCTTTATCTTTATAGTTGGATATAGCCTGTGGCTCCACCTGGCTGAAATGATTCAATTATCCGATACCGCCCCCTGGTGCAAAATATGTGTAAGCTGAAAAAAAAATCAGTATTAATTATTTTTCTATATTATAGGCAAATATAATATTAATCTTATTATTTAGTAACATACTTTATTAATATAAAAGTTTACTATACTATTATTATTTTATTTTTAAGAGTGGAAATTATTTAAAGTTTTTTTTTTTACACCTCGCTTAAAATAAAAAAAAAAAAGACTAAAAAATTGAAACGCTTCCGCCTCCTAGCCCCGCCCACTTCCTTCGTCACGTGACTGCGCCAGTGGGTACTTCCTAAACTGCGTACTACGATACTGAATAGTATGTCAAAAAAGGACGCGACCCGTAGGTGGCGTATTTCCATTAACCGCACTATTTAGTATGTTAGTATGCGGTTTTGGACATAGCTGTTGTCTCAGGTATTAATCCGCCCATAACGGTTAGCTTGTTTTACTTTATTTCTCTGATATCGTGTCATCTCATATTGTTGTGTTTTTGTAGCTAGTTTCAGCGTTCTCTTGTAGCTTAGATGTGCACTTCCAGTGTTTATTTATCTGTGCAGGCTTTTATAAAACAGAGATAAAAGAGAGGCTCCTAGCTAGCTGACTGGCTAACAGTTAGCTAATGTAGCTACAGTATTGCGGAATGTTTTCTTGTTTTGTAGCTGATAAAGTGCTGTGGTTGGCTCCAGTAATGCTTTAGCGACACATTGGCGTAAACACATGTATTGTCGCTAGTTTGTTTCTTATCAGCTGCACAGTTTTAGGTTGTATTTGACTCGTATTTGGTTTTTAATCTCTGCTGTTTATCAGTATAGTTGTTAACCAACAGTGGAAATGTGATGTGAACGGCGTTTGTTGTGAAAATGGTCTCTCCACAATTACCTTAACACAGAGATTAACTGGATCTTGTAAAAGTTTATATATGGTGTAAATATATGGGCGGTTTTGAACTTTAAAATTATTGTTGTTCATATATCGTTTTTCCTACAAACACTTGTATGAGATGACAAAGAAGCACGTTGTCATTACTAATTTTCTGTAAAATGAAGTATTTCGACGCAAACAGTAGCATTCAAATGAGACAGTAGCCATATTTATGTGTTTTATGTAGATGGTGGAAAAAAATGGAGTGAAGTTAGTCTGTGAAAATGAAGCAGTCATTTAGAATAACCTGTGTTCATTTGGTTGAAGTATTACATTGCCTCAAACAAGTAGTAATGCTTGTGTTGCTTATCTTAGAGGACAAATACAATAAAGTCTTTTAACAAAGTAAGTGAATTGTAAATGAACTGATTATTTTGCTAACAGACATGCTGTTTTTTTAGGTAGCGCAGACAGCCATGGCACAGGACGGTGTTATTTTGCAATTCAGTTTCGCCACTTTTGGTGACTCCATGCTCCAGAAGATGGACGTGCTTCGAAAGGACAGACGTTTCTGCGATGTCATTGTGCACATCAATGACGTCGAGATTCCTGGTCATAAGGTTGTGTTTGCTGCTGGCTCTCCTTTCCTCAGAGACCAGTTTTTCCTTCAGGACTCACATGAAGTTGAGATATCGACACTGCAGGACGCAGAAGTTGGACGGAGACTTCTTCTCTCTTGCTACACAGGGACACTCGAGTTCCCGGAGCTGGAACTGGTCCACTATCTGACTGTAGCCAGTTTCTTACAGATGGGCCACATTGTGGAGCAATGCACAAAAGCCCTGAATAAGTTTATTAAGCCTCAGAAAGTTGAGGATTCCCATCGTTCTCATCAGACTTCCAACATTAACACACAGCAACGAGAGCCACCACATATTCAAACAGTGTTTGATGATGATGAAGAGGTGGACAATGTGATCGAGGACGATAATGACGATGATGTAATCATTGAACCAAGATCGCCTCCGATATTTCAGAGGAAATGCCAAGGAGAGGAGAGCCCCATCAATATCATTAAGGTGGAATCAGTGGACGATCGAATGCAGATGTCTCAAAATTTACAGAATGGTCCTGCTCGGTCCCCTGCGCTGTGCTCCCCAGAGCCCCAGCACTCACTCATTAACTCAACCGTAGAGACGCGGCCTGCTGAGGTGACCCCTAATGCCACTCTTGACTATGCGCTCTCCTCTCCCGGTCCCAGTGGCTTGGGGAAGGAGAATGTGTGGAGCTGCTCTCGGAATACTGACAAAGGCATGCAATGGTACCACCAGTGCCCAAAATGCGCCCGTGTCTTCCGCCAGTTGGAGAACTACGCCAACCACTTGAAGATGCACAAGCTGTTTATGTGCCTCCTCTGTGGCAAGACATTCACACAGAAAGGCAACCTGCACCGGCATATGCGCGTCCATGCCGGAATCAAGCCATTCCAGTGCAAAATTTGTGGCAAGACATTCACGCAAAAGTGCTCGCTGCTTGACCACTTGAACCTGCACAGCGGCGACAAACCGCACCGCTGCAACTACTGTGAAATGGTGTTCGCTCACAAACCTGTCCTGCGCAAACATCTGAAGCAGATCCACGGCAAGAACAGTTTTGACAATGCCAATGAAGGTAGCATGCTTGAAGGGTTTTAAATTTACTATGGCTTTCTACTATGGCTACTAAAGACTTGTGTAAAGATCTTTATGGATTTTAAAACCGAAATCATCCTGTATATATGGCAATGCCCTGTATGCACACTAATGGTTAATATGTACCCATCATATGAACTCCATTACTTATATGATTGTGTAGTTGGTCATTGTACTGTATTCAACAGCTGCTGTTTTGTAATCATTTTAAATGAATGGTTGGCCAAGTTCAAATCATGGTTACACTAAGTTGGGCCCTTAACCCTCAGCTGCTCAGTTGTAGCCTTTCTCAACTCGCTTTAATTAAAAGCGTCAGCTTTTCTGTCCTGGATAGATCCCAGCTATCCTTAACAAAGTGTTTTTAGTGGGACCGCTGCAAAATACGCATGAAACCTCAGTCATGATTTGTGTTGTTTCCTCGACTGTCCAAAAGTGTATATTCATACAGAAATAGAATGATTTTCTAATTCTACCTGTGAGGTTACTGGCAAACTTGTGATTCATTAAATATAGTGTCATAAATCAGTTTATTCATTTTAATTTTGATTATTTGGAAGAAAAGGATATTAGAATTGTGAAATATGCTGTCCTTTGCAGACTTAAAGGAAAAAAGTATCCTTTATCACCTAATCCTAATGAAATACAGTCTAATGCATCATTGTGTATGGGAGACCAGAGAAACACAAGAGTCAGAAATGTATGAACTTACCATTTACCCAAGACCTTTGTAGTTTTTTGTTTTTTTTTTTTCCATTTTTATTTACAACTACTAATCAGATTTGTTATGGTGATGTGGCTCTATCGTGGACACATAGCATGACGGCCTCCGTCTACTGGGAGATTCACACCTGTAATAAAGGTAGCAGCATCTGAGGCCAGGAAGGCAATTGCCTGAGCCACTTCCTCCACCTCACCAGGTCGGCCAAGGGCATGCGTGACTTTACACTTCTCAAGGAACTACAGCAACAGGAAGGGAAAAACAACACGCATACAAGAATAGTTAATTATTCAGGTCAGCAGGTTTGAAATAAGCCATAGAAAGGTAAGATATTATGAAGAGACCCTGTAAAGATCCACATCAGGCTTTACCTGTTTATACTGTTCTTCATCTAGACCTGCACGCTTGTGAACCTCTGTTATGATCACACCTGGCCTGTAAGAGAAAGATGTCAACATTGCAACAGTGAACAAGATTACAGCATTACAAGTCATGTAGCCTCACTACAACTCAAGCAACAGGACCAACGAACTTACCCAACAGAGTTGACTCGTACTTGCTTTGGTGCCAGCTCTGGAATATAATTTGAGAATAAAAATCACAATTGCATGTGCTACATCATAATTTAAACACAGAAAACTTCTAGGAAGATGAACAGGAATGACTTCCTTACCAAGAGCAACACAGCGTGTAAACTGGTCAATGGCAGACTTGGACATGCAGTATGCGAGCACTCCAGGAAACTGCAGGATGAGAAGAATCACTGTGTAAAATTGCTCACTGTAGAAGAAATTACAGAAACCAAAACATCTACTGCAACACATTTACAATTCTATACACAGTTCAGTAAAACACAATTCAATTTCTGCAAGAAAACAAACTCACTGATCGTTGGCCATTTACGCTGGACACATTTACAATGCAGCCTTTAGTTTGAATCAAGTGTGGCACACACAAGTGTGTAAGGTGATAAACTGATCTGAAACCCAAACACACACAGGCTTTTAAGGTTTTGGCCAACAAAATTTTCCTCATAATTGTTTGCCAAGCAGGTGGTCAGTGTCAAAGGCAGCAGAATGAAACCTAATCCAAAACTCTTACCTGACGTTAACATTCATCACTTTATCATACTGTGCCAAGTCGGTGGTCTCTATGGTGCCCATGGCGAGGATTCCTGCACTGTTAATGAGAACGTCCAGGCGCCCAAAGTGAGCAACAGTTTCTTCAACGGTTTTCTTCACTGTCCCCTCATCAGTCAAGTCTCCTGGCACCAAGAGTGGCTGACAGAATACCACACAAACATATATATAGGCTGCATATTTTATAATTAACAGATGACTTTTTACTTTTTACATTTGTATCGCAATATATAGACCTTTTTTCCAAGATTAACCTGCAAATATCTTTTAAAAAAAAAAAAAAAAAAAAAAAAGCAGCTACTTAGAATCACAATTTATTCTCAGCTTATTGCTGAAAATCACTCCACTTTTATATCAAAAGTTGCTTTCATACTCATTTCTGTTCATAAACAGCATACCGCTTGGACCCCGAAATAAAATAAGCTGGTTTTTTTTTTTTTTTTATACATATAGCTACCTTTCACCAGCATCACTGTTTATTTCATCAGGCAAAAATACCATATCAGATGCACTTGGTAGGTATACTATTACTGGTTGCAATTCAACTGATAAGTTACCCTCTACCCATTGACAAAAATGGCCCTGCAGTTAAAAATGGTCTTGTCTGAGGTTCTCTCTTGGTGGTCCCTTTCCGGTGATAGCCAGGCCGATGTGTGAGGACAAGTGGCAAATCAAGATCTACCCAGAATTTTATTTCATTTGCCTCAGTATTTACTGAAACATTGAACTTGTGACCCCATTAACTATGCTAATAGTACTATACTATAGTAAAAAAGTGCGCTATTTTGGACATTTTGTAAATAATATCTGCAATAGGATAGTGTCCAAGCGATGGAGCACAGGGGATTCTCGGCACTCGTAGTACATTTTGTAGGGAAGAGGGAGTAGAATGCAGTTTTGGACACACTGTTATTTTCACTCCATCTAAATCAGGATAGCTTCTTGGCTCTGCAGAAAAAGCCAGCTTGCTGTCCCATCCAGGTGTTCCCAGGAACAGGGACATGGGAAGGTGTGTCACTTTGGAGCTGCTGGAAGTTTAAGCTACACACGTGATGTGTACTGTCTACACTCACAAAGCATATTAGGAACACCGATACACCTACTCATTAATGAAATTATCTAATCACCAATCGTGTGTGCAGTGTAATGCATAAAATCATGCAGATAGGGGCCAGCAGCTTTGGGTAATGTTCACATAAACCATCAGAAGGAGGATAAATATGTGATCTCAGTGATTTTGACCGTGGCATGAGTGTTGGTGTCAGACGGGCTGGTCTGAGTATTTCTATAACTGCTGATCTTCTGTGGTTTCATGCACAACAGTCTCTAGAGTTTACTCAGAATGGTGCAATAAAGAAGAATCATCCAGTGAGCGGCAGTTCTGTGGATGGAAACGCCTTCTTGATGAGAGAGGTCAACAGAGAATGGCCATACTGGTTCAGGCCTAAGGCTACAGTAACTCAGATAACCACTCTGTACAATTGCAGTGAGAAGAAAAGAATCTCAGTATGCACAACACATTGAACCTTCAGGCGGATGGGCGACAAGAAGAAGAGCATGTTGCGTTCCACTTCTGTCAGCCAAGAACAGAAAGCTGAGGCTGCAGTGGGCACAGGCTCACCAAAACTGGACAGGTGAAGACTGGAAAAACATAGCCTGGTCTGGTGACTCTGTGCCAAGGCACACAGGCACACAGATGGTGGGGTCAGCATTTGGTGCCAACAGCATGAATCCATGGACCCAACTTGCCTTGTGTCAACAGTCCAGGCTGGTGGAGGTGGTGTAATGGTGTGGGGATGGTTTTCATGGCACACTTTGAGCGCTTTAATACCAATCAATCATCACTTGAATGCCACAGCCAATGAGAGTATTGTTGCTGACCATGTGCATCCCTTCATCCCTAATAGCTACTTCCAGCATGATAATGCACCATGTCACAATGCAATAGTCATCTTGAACTGGTTTCATGAACATGGCAATGAGTTCAGTGCTCTTCAGTGGCCTTCCCCGTCACTGGATCTGAATCCAATGAGCACCTTTGGGATGTGGTAGAACGGGAGAGTCGCAGCATGAAAGTGCACCTGAAAAATCTGCAGGAATTGTCTGATGCAATCATGTCAACATGGACCAGAGGACCAGACTCTAAATGGAATCCATGCCATGAAGAATTGAGGCTGTTATGAAAGCAAAGAAAGGCCCTACATAATATTAGTATAGTGTTCCTAATAAAGTGCTCAGTGAGTGTATTATTCTAACAGTAGGCAGCTGAAAGTCAGGAGTATATCACCCTACTATAGCACCCTCAGCACCGCTACTTCTTACGTACTTACCTGGGATAGACGCCAGATCCACCTTCTGCCACGCTGCCCAGGATAAAGCTGTCACTGAAGATGAATGAATGAACACAGCAGGAAGCCAATTCTAGAATTAGACAAGTAAAAAGGTAACCAGGAAATAACGGCTGGCAGAGAGAGAGTCTACCAGTTCAACCAGCCTGGTGTGTTTTGGTAGCTGGTCAGACAAGGCTGGATTTTTCAGCAGGGAAAGCCATAGTGCGGTGGTGATGATAGCAGTAGTGCTTCTGTAAGTCTAAATTTCCTTCTATAAGTGTTAAATAAGACATAATGGCGAATGAACAGTGTTTTTACCTTTTTGCCCCCGCACTCTTCACACTTTTTGGCGACTTTGCTGAGGTTGTCCATGTCACGGCCATTGAGTGCGAGTTGAGCTCCGAGTTTGGCGAAGAGCAGCGCCGTTGCAGCTCCGATACCTGAACTCGCTCCGGTGATTAACGCCACTTTATCCTTCAGCGAGCAAACCTGACCACACACAAACCCGATCAAACACAAACCTGACCACACACAAACCCGATCAAACACAAACCTGACCACACACAAACCCGATCAAACACAAACCTGACCACACACAAACCCGATCAAACACAAACCTGACCACACACAAACCCGATCAAACACAAACCCGACCACACACAAACCTGACCACACACAAACCCGATCAAACACAAACCCGATCAAACACAAACCTGACCACACACAAACCCGATCAAACACAAACCTGACCACACACAAACCCGATCAAACACAAACCTGACCACACACAAACCCGATCAAACACAAACCCGACCACACACAAACCTGACCACACACAAACCCGATCAAACACAAACCCGATCAAACACAAACCCGATCAAACACAAACCCGACCACACACAAACCCGATCAAACACAAACCCGATCAAACACAAACCTGACCACACACAAACCTGATCAAACACAAACCCGAACAAACACAAACCTGACCACACACAAACCCGATCAAACACAAACCCGACCACACACAAACCCGAACAAACACAAACCCGATCAAACACAAACCCGAACAAACACAAACCTGACCACACACAAACCTGAACAAACACAAACCCGATCAAACACAAACCTGAACAAACACAAACCCGATCAAACACAAACCCGAACAAACACAAACCCGAACAAACACAAACCTGAGCAGCACAGCGGCGGTACAGTGCTCTTTACATTCACCCGCACTGTAGCCGGAGCTCACTTGTACAATTCATGCATCTGAACTTAAACTACCTGTAATAAATCATGCACGTGAAGGAACTAAACTTACTTTAACAGCTTCCGAAGTTGCCATCGCTGATCTGCACGTTCACGTTCTTCTCACGCGCACAAACTCCAGCTCAGGTACTCAGGGACGTGACGTATGGAGTGGGCGTGGCCACACATACACCACACAGCCTCCTTACCACGAAATATACCAGCCAAAAAAGGCACAAAATATCACATTAAAATGAAAACTATGACAATTTCGCGCATATACAAATATCCACTGAAACCAAATTAAAGAAAAGTTGGACATTGTATGTGTTCCGGGTCGAAATAACCTAGGAAATATCAACAATAAAAGTCCCCAAAGCTGTTGACTTTATCGCAATGTGTTAAGCAATGCTAATATAAAATTAACTTAGCGAAGAAACTCTAAGTTTAACTCGAACTCTAAAAATATATATAAGAAGAACTTTACCTTGGAGTTTCTTTGCTAAGTTCATTTTGTGTTAGCATATATTATAACATTGTATATATATATATATATATATATATATATATATATATATAAAAGTATGTCATGTAGAATATTATCCCTTGTGTTTTGTTTGCTAATTAGCAGTAGCTGAACTGTTCACGGGTCACACTGACTTTGGGCAGCTGAGACAGAAAATAATATATGAAATATGTGAAATATTATAAAATTATAGTATATATTATATAACATTATATAAAATATTAAATAATATCTTAAATACATCTGTGTTTTGTGTCACATCAAGTATGAGTGCAAAAAGGCATGGAGGTAATGTAATATAGAAAGAATTTGCTTTTTTATGTTTTTATTTTTGTAAAAAGCAGTTGGTTCATGACCCAAACATATCAGTTTAATAGAAAGGGGAAAGAGGGGAGAGCAGAGGTACCAGAAAGTAAAACTGTCCTTCTTACATAGAGAAAATAAGCCAAGCACATATTCTCAAGTTTAAAAAATTAAAATAAAATAAAAAATAGTATGGCAAAACTCTACACAATCTCTGTCCTTGGTTTTATTTTATTTTATTTTTTTAATTTTAATTATGTTTTGTTTTTTAAAATGATACATGATTACAATTCCTGTTTGAAAACAAAGAACATAAACAGAAGGTGAAAATACACATAAAAATACACAATTTATCACAAAGTTTTAAAAAGTTCCAAAGTTTTCTGTACAAACATCAAACCCCATCAATATTAAACGACTGTCCACAGAGTGTTAACCAGCAAATGGGTTTGCGTGAATAGTCACATCCTTAATGTGGACTTCATTCAAAGGCCGAAATGTCTTTTCATGAACGGGGAGTTTCTCCAGCTCATCCAGAGTTTCCAAACCATCTATTATTCTAAGGAAGCAAAGCAAAGTTGATTAGTGATCTGTCCACTATGGTGTATTGGATTTAACAAACAGACAATGACATACTTTCCAAACACTGTGTATTTCATGTCCAGGTGAGGCTGTTTGGCATAGGTGAAATAGAATTGCGATGCGTTGGTATTAGGTCCGTTATTCGCCATCGCCACCACCCCCCTGACGTTGTGCTGCTCAAAAACAAAAACAAGGCACTTTAAACAAATGACTTTTTTTAGACAGATGCAATTTTTTTTGTTTGTCAACATACTTTTAAATGTTCACTAAATTCATCTTCAAATTTTCTTCCCCAAATACTTGTTCCTCCTTTTCCTGTACCTGCATTAAGATGGAGACAAAAACAAGAGCATGTCAGAAATAGTTTCTCAGTATCAGGAATATGAACTCAGTTATAGTTCAGGTAAAAAATAAAATTGTAAAAATCTGAGAATAGGGTCAGAATTCTATTTTAAGCTTAAACAATTTCCAGTCTGAATGACAATATTTATAATTAATATGACAATGTGATCTTCAACTGTGCAAAAGCTTCATTTTATGATTCAATTCTGAGCAGACCTTTTGGGTTTAAACTTCATCAACAAATTGGTCTATTTTGTACCTTGTTTCCTAGATCACCCACAATGCATTGCAACTGTACACTGATTGTGGTGAAGGCTCTAATTCAGCTCTACCTAAAGAAGCAGCAGTGCCCAGCTCTCTCACCTCATCTGTACACACTGCTCACACCGATCAGCTTCCAAAGCTTCATCTTTCATGCTAATATCGTCACCAGCACTAACATTTCATAGAGCGCTAACCAGCACAGCAGAGTCTTTGCTGTAACTCAGCACAACCGTGTCGTATAGCTGCACTGCATTCTGGAACTTTGAGTCCAACGTTTCCTGTCTCCATTGCTTTTACACTGGATTTCATATTAATATGACATTCAACCTTGTTGGGAAAAGGTGTGAGAGAAAAGAAGCTCTTGCTCTTTAGGTGCTAGTAGCAAAATCTGACTGATGTCCCTTATGTGTCAGATTGATGATTTTTTTTCTCCTATTAAACACCATTGTAACTGCACTAGTGATGGGATGGCAGTGCGGCGCATTGTGCTAGTTTTCTAACTTCTTACAGGAATAATGAAAATACAGCATCAATCAACAAACTAGCACAATAATCTCTAAGCACATCATAAATATTTCAATATGAATATATTTCATGTTTTTCAGGGTGAACTTTTCCTTTAAAATGAGGTATTTTAAAATGATGTGATATTTACCTGTAGGGTCTCCTGTCTGGACCATAAACCCTTTTATGTTTCGATGAAAGATGCACCCGTTGTAGAAACCACTGGCACACAAGGCTAGAAAATTCTGTAAAATGATCAATTCAGTGTATTGAGTTTTACACAGTACAGGTAAGGATAGGAGTAAACAGTGAAGTACACAGTTAGAGGTGCATTAGGTAAGATTAGTGTTTTTTCCCCCCAAGATAAAGATTTAAGATTTTTAAACACCTTGAGCCCATTCCCACCCATGTTCACAGTGCTTGGCCCCCAGAATCTGCAGTGTCTATAAAATGACTGACAGGAGACTCATCCAAACACAAACAAGCATTCCGGACCGGAAGTCAGTTTTTCCAATTGGGCTTTCTCAGCGACTTAATACACTGTTTCTAAGGCCATGGTTTAATCTTGGTTGTTGTTGTTGCTGCTGTTTTTATCATGTTCTATGTATCTTCCAGGTTATTTGTACAAGTTAGGAATAAAACAATTCGACTAGTGCACCTTTAAGGTTATGAGTAAACCTGTCATGGACAGTGTGTGAAATGACTGTGTCTCACCTCACAGCTTTTTGGAGTCCGCTCACAGAACAGCTCGATTTTGATGTCCCCGAGGTCTGTATGCAAAGTGACAGACTGAAAAATGGAGCATCAGTATTTAGTTAAGGTTAAATACTTACTATCTTATTGACTGTAAAAGTATAGTGAAGTAAGCAGGCATTAGACTGACAGATAGCACACAGTAACGCTACAGCAGTGTAAATAAAGAAACTCGGGGCTAACCGGCTTGTGATTAAACTATAAATCTAACATGAATGTTATGTGTGTTTAAAAGAATTATTCTGGATAATAAAAGACAATACCGAAAACTATTCCTACCATTGTAAACCGACTTGAGTTAAAGTTTCACTCCACTTGGTTGAATGTCCCGGTGTAGGTGCCTCACTAAAAACATTCCGGAAGAAAATGAATAATAAACTATAGTTCCTCTTCTTTTCCGTGACCGCGTCTGTTTGCTGCCACCTAGTGGGAGCGCATGTCATAAACACACACTGGGAATTAAATGTTAATAGGAGGCATACAGCTAACTAACATTTACAGCATGCACGGTTCCCAGACAGCAGACACAGTGGAAGACTCTTTTATACTTCACTGTGCTCTCATTATTTACTGCATTTAGCAGACTCCCTCATCCAGAATGACTTACAGAAGTGCTTTGTATAGTTTCTATGCAAGTACAAATATAGCAGGGTCTAAGAACACTGTTAAACAATGAGGAGCTATTATAGCAAGAAAAACACAAACCTTTTTTTTTTTTAACTTCTCATTTAAGTGTTTGATGAAAAGATGAGAAGGTGGGTTTCCAGTCTTCATCTGAAGACTCAGCTGTTTGCACAGTCAGGAAGGAGTTCATTCCACCACTTGAGGCCAAGACAGCGAAGAGTCTTGATGATGTATGACTTCCTTGTACTTTGTAGGATCGTGGCTCAGGTCGAGCCAGGCTAAAGTTCTGAAGGCAACATGATGGTTTGATAAGTGTCTTCAGACAGTTAGGGGTCTGTTTTTGGTTTAGTAGGCAAGCTTCAGTGTTTAAAATCTGATGCAGGCAACTACAGGAAGTCAATGGAGGGAGTGAGTGATGTTGGATAACTAGGTGTGCAGTTGCATTCTGGATCATTTGCAGTGGTCTGATGGCACAAGCCAGGATGATATGACGTATGATTTGACTACATTTATACACCGATCATCCATAACATTAAAACTACTGACAGGTGACATGAATAACATTGATTATCTCGTTACAGTGGCACCTATCAAGGAGTGGGATATATTAGGCAGCAAGTGAACAGTCAGTTCTCGAAGCTGATGTGTTGGAAGCAGGAAAAATGGTGAAGCCTAAGGATCTGAGTGATTTTAGACGACTGGGTCAGAGCATCTCCAAAACGGCAGACGACTGGGTCAGAGCATCTCCAAAACGGCAGGTCTTGTGGGGTGTTCCTGGTATGCGGTGGTTAGTGCCTACCAAAAGTGGTCCAAGGAAGAATAACTGGTGAACTGGCGACAGGGTCATGGGCACCCAAGGCCCATTGATGCATGTAGGGAGTGAAGGCTAGCCTGTCCAGTCCCACAGAAGAGCTACTGTAGTACAAATTGCTGAAAAGGTTAATGCTGGCTATAATAGAAAGGTGTCAGAACACACAGTGCATCGCAGATTGCTGCATATGGGACTGTGTAGCTGCAGACTGGTCAAAATGCCCATGCTGGCATGTGAGCACCAGAACAATCCATCAGGAGCAATGGAAGAAGAATGACCTGGTCTGATAAATTACGCTATCTTTTACATCATATAGGCGTCGTTTACCTGGGGAAGAGATGGCACGAGAATGCACTATGGGAAGAAAGCAAGAAGAAGCAAGCTGGCAGAGGCAGTGTGATGCTCTGGGTGATGTTCTGCTGGGAAACCTTGGGTTCTGGCATTCATGTGGATGTTACTTTGACATGTAGCACCTAACTAAACATTGTTGCAGACCAAGAACACCCCTTCATGGCAACGGTGTTCCCTCATGTCAGTGGCCTCTTTCAGCAGGATAATGTGCCCTTGCACACTGCAGAAAATTGTTCAGGAATGGTTTGAGGATCATGACAAAGACTTCAAGGTGTTGACTTGGCCTCCAAATTCCCCAGATCTCAATCCGATCAAGCATCTGTGGGGTGTGCTGGACAAACAACTCAGATCCATGGAAGCCCCACCTCGCAACTTACAGGACTTAAAGGATCTGCTGCTAACATCTTAGTGCCAGATACCACAGAACACCTTCAGAGGTCTTGTGGAGTCCATGGCTTGATAGGTCAGAGCTGACACAAGGTTGTTTTAATGTTATGGCTGATCAGTGTACACTAGTTATCAGTAGCATTTAATAATTTCTAAAAGAACAATGATATGAAACAATGAAATTCATTACATCTGAGTTTATTAAATTTCAATCTATGGGAAGGACAAATTTACCACGTAATGACAAGTAAATCAGTAATTAAACAGTTTAGGATGTAAAGGTCCACACACTAATGCCAGATAAATAAAACTTACATCTAACATGATATCTAATATTGTTACAACAGTAGTTGGTGCTGTTTTGGCAAATCAAGCATGTTTTCATATTTGTGCCAACCGACAAGGACCTGTGTCAAAATGGAAGAACAAAAAATACTCAGCGTTAAAGAACATTGTACAAGAAATCATATTGCTTTTAGTCAGATAGAGAAATTGGCTAGACTGGAAGTGTAGAATTTTACACATTCAAATGCCAAGAGCAGTCTTTGTAGTTACAGATTATTTTAAGACGATACAGAAAGATTTCAATGGACTTGATTCAGCTATTTTGGAGCTAGCACTCTATATGCCTTTATGCACTTTACTATAACCATTAACATCACCAGAGAAAGATGATTATAGGTGTCGGCATAGTTACATGATATGAAACTAGTAGGTAATGGTAGTTTAAGACAACACTGAGCAAAATAATCCATTAAAAAAAGAAAACACTGTATATGAAAAAACATAAATAGAAATGAACAAGTAGTCAAATATTCTGTATTAGAAATGACATTGCATGAATATCCTTTACTTAATCACTTAGAGGAAAAAACAGATTCATGAACCAGTCAGTATGAAGCTGAGTGGAATATACCTGAGTAACACTTTAAACTGTTAAACTCTGGGAAAACTCTGTAGGGAACTGTGTATTGTACTAATACAAATTCAACACTGAGGTAACATAATACATGAGTGACAAAAGTTCTGGAACAGGTATCAAAGAAACAGCTTAACTTGCTACGCAGAAAGTCAGTGCTACATAATCTACAACATTCATTCTAATAAAGTGGGCTATAATAAGTTTAAATAAAATGAACAAAAGCCAGCAGAGCGCATGGCACTTCACAAAATGTTTCTGATTGTCTCATCAGCAGTGCATTTTTCTTCATTACGAAACAAAAATGATACGTTGTGAATTACATTGATGTTAAGTGCAACATTAAATGTGAAACACTGAACATGAACACACAGTAACAGAGCCTCTGGTTGACAAATTGCCCTTTACATTGTACAATAATGCACAGATGAAAGCATCATTTTGACACTGAAAAACAAAATGTTATAAAAGAAAAAACCTTACACTTTCTTCTATGAAAAATTATATTCACCCACATAGGGTAATATATAGTATAAATGTGTGTACATGAACGCTCATGAGTATGAGTTTCAGCATTTTTGTCATATTTGCATTGTTAAATTGAGTGTTGTAAACATGCAAACACTCCAGTAACACTTACAGTACACCGAATACTGACCCGAGTCTCACATACTATAGCAGAGAAATAAAACACAAAAGAACGTATGTAGAACAAAGTGGCACATTCTACATCACAAATACGGACAGTGTACGAACTGGTGGCTCGAATGCTGCTTTTTAATGAATGGAGGTTACACTGCAGAAATGATAATTAAGTGCACTGAATAAACATGTTTAACCCTGTGGTACAAACCCCTTCCACATAACAGAACGTCTGACATTTATAATCTAACTGTTCAAAATGGCTGTATAGCCAATTACAGTGCTAAGATAGTCAGGTTATATTAAGTGTACAAACAAACAAACACACACACTCACACACACACCACATGTATCCACAACCAATTAGTTCTTGCATGCATTTAGACTGAGTAACATAATGAACTGATAATATTTCCTATTAGCAAAGTTTATCATATGTTTGTAAGTTGCAAATAAGATTGCAAATCTGACAAAAACTCCTACTTGGCTCAAAAGTCCCTCCATTTTATTTTACAGACTTCTGTTTTACGTTTTAAGCAGTCCTGTAAAGGTAATAAAATCCTATTTAAGTGTGATCATTGTTCACAATCAAGACCATAAAGTGCTCATGACAGATTAATTCACCAAAGGTGTAACTGTGCACTCATTCTGAATAGTATATCACCAGTATGGAGAATAAAGATGAGCTCTACTTCTCACTTTTTTCTGTCTCTATTAATTCTGAATCCAGACACCCAAAAGCACAGAGAGCTCAATGCTTCCAGCTTTACTTCACACAAGTCTACTTAATGCAACACATTATTTCCTTCAAGCTATTAACCAGGGGTGGAAAGTAACAAACTACATGTATTCTCATTACAGTACTTGAGTACATGGTTCACTGTAACAGTATTAATTTTGAGTATAATTAAGTCATAGTATTTTTACTTGAGTT
Organism: Pangasianodon hypophthalmus; assembly: GCF_027358585.1. Classification (NCBI taxonomy): domain Eukaryota; kingdom Metazoa; phylum Chordata; class Actinopteri; order Siluriformes; family Pangasiidae; genus Pangasianodon; species Pangasianodon hypophthalmus. Next base: position 6,522,980 of record NC_069733.1, on the reverse strand, counting down.
TTTTTTTAAATTAAAATATTCAACTTTGCTGCATTATTTTTGAATCCATATTGTAAAATAATAATAATAATTAATTTAACTCTAGAAGACTGTAAGCCAATGAAATGACAGTAGGTGCAAATTTTACATAATTAAATTTTGAGACCAAATCAAAATAAAGCAGTTTTCTGCCAAAATGTCTACACTACAAATAAAAAGTGCTTTATTCAGCAGCAGCAATGTCTGGAACAGTAGGAACAGTAGAGACAGACGAGCATCCCTGGCCCAATTTATCAGCTAGCTTCAGTTTTAAATGCTTCCAAAAAAACAGTGTGATTATGATCTGTAAAGGATGAGCCAAAACCTGTGGCGATGTCGGCATTCACAGTTCAACAACCAAACAGCAGAAACATGTACAGATAAGCCATTTGCTAGCTGAGCTAGGCTAGCTAGCCAGATGTTTTGATGTTTTACAGTAAGAAAATCTTAAGATGTCATTTCAATGTTCGGTAGCGATTTCTCGTTGTGTTAAATATATCTAAGTGCTGCTATGGGGTATAGCACTTGGCAAACACAAGGCCCATGGGCCGAACGCAGCATGCTGGCTCGTTTCATTCTGCCAGTGTGACCTTACAAAAAATATAATACTGAAACAGCCTGTAGTACACGACTAATTAATATTTCCGCTATACCTAGAATTCACACCAGACCCATAACATAGTGACCGCCTGTATTCGGCACGCTACACTGTACGGTGTGTGTATGGGTTCACATCTCACAGCACTGAAACTGTGGTTAAAATCAACACTTATCTGCTGAGTTTGATGAAAGTCAGACCAAGATTTAAAAAAAAATGTGTCAGGCGATTCGATAAGTGACTCCTAATCCTGAAATGTATCACCCAGTGTAGAGACTTACACGTATGCTGGAAACAATAAAAAAGAAGTTGATGGAGCACAAAGACAAAAGAGATGCTAGACTAAAGACATGTTCTTAGCAGAAATAAGGCTGTGTGAGTTATTATTAAATATCATTCTTAATGTAACATATTTTCCACATTTGGAAAATAGTTTAGAAATATGTAAAAAAAAAAATCAATAGCCATACATTATGGTGCTTCAAGGACTCACAAAATGCTGATGTGGCCCAGGCAGAATTTGAGTGTGAAACCCCTGGTCTATAGGTAACACTCAGGAAAATGTGTAAGGGGCATCTTTAACATTACCTAGCTAGGTAATGAACCTAGCCAGCTCAGCATTTCACTGCTAACATTACCTTTCTTTATATACTATTAATAATCGAAGTGTGTTCACTTCAGCATCGCTCACTTGGTTAGTTAACATAAGAACAGAATAGAAAAGAAAACATTTTTGAGTAATTTTCTTGATGACTAGTTTTACTCAAGCAAATTATTACTAGAGTGGCAGTACTTTTATTCAAGTCAGTGTGTTTTATACTCTTTTCACCACTGGTTATTAATAACTGTTGCTTCAGATCTTGTCCTGAACGTTGAAACCCTGCTCTATGAGGCCATATGCTCTTTTGCTCCGTACAGCTCTGGATTCTAATACAACAGTGTGTTTCATAAGCGTGCTGCTCTCACACTGCCTCTTTTTCAGCCCTCCAGAGCTGCTCTTTGACCTCAGTGGGAAGGGTATTGAAAATAGCCTCCTCGACAATCAGGCCGCTGCGCTTCAACATTTTACACTCTCCCAGCTCCACAGGCAGACACTCGAGCCCATTCCCTCTGAGCTCCAACTGCGTCAGATTGATCAGCTCACCAAAACGAGATGGCAAAGACTGCAAGTAGTTATTCCCCAGGTTCAGTGTGCGCAGCTTCTTACACTGGAACAGCTCAGGAGGAAGCTTCTCAATCTGCGTGGAAGGCAAAAGGGAGAGGAAATGAATTAACAGTATACATATAGAATACATGTACAGAATAAGACAAGGAATAAATTAACTTCAGTGTAATAACTGTGGAGAATGCACCTGTATTTAAAATGACGTGTCTTTATTTTCAATAAAATTGCTAATATGAATAAATATCATCAATCATTTCGCTCTTAGTTCTACGTTGTCTCAAAGCCATTTTAAAGGGAAAATGACATAATGGCCAGAAAGGTCAAAACTGTCATTCAGAATAAATATACAAATCTCTGCTTATCTTTACTATTTCACAATTACTATTTTAATCTTTCATGCTGTTTTGTGAGAAGATACATAACGATCATTTAAGAACATTCAGAACCAATGAAGGTACAAGTTTCATAATATTTTAAAAATTGAAAAAAAATGAAATATTTATTTTTTGGAGAGCCCCACAGAGATATGCAGCTCTGTGCACAGCGTGCAATCTGGGTGAGCTCTGTGGAGCAGTAGCTCAAAATACGAAAGTATATATCTTTTGTTTGTAAGAAATATGGTAGAAATGTGTTTTTATTTTGGAGTTCAGTAAGGCAGTGTTTGGATCAGGTTAAAACTGACAGTTTTAACACTAAACACTAAAACAGTGTTCTCCCATTCATATGAATCGTACTTGATCTTTATTCTGTGACCATTTTCATGCACAACTCTAGAGTTTGCAGAGAATGGTGCAAAAAACAAAAATATCAGCTGTCTACCACAGTATACTGGAGTTGGAATTAAATAGTCAAAGACTTTCAGCTTTAATTTGAGGGTATATACATCCAAATCGGGTGAACTCTCTATGGATTACAGCACTTTTTATATATAGTCCCCCCTTTTTACTGTACCAAAGTCAATGGACAATTGGCTGCTCAGCTGTTCCATGGTCAGGTGCGTGTTATTTCCTCATTATTTCTCTTACAAGAAGATAAAAGGTCTAGAGCTGATTTCAAGTGTGGCATTTGCTTTTGGAATCTGTTGCTGTTAACTTTCAATATGAAGTCAAAACAGCTGTCACTCCAGTGAAGTAAGCCATCATTAGGCTGAAAATTTAAAAAACATCCATCAGGCAGGTAGTGAAAACATAAGGTATGGCCAACTCAACTATTTGGTACATTCATAAAAAGAAAGAAAGCATTGGTGAGCTCAGCAACACCAAAAGGCCCGGAAGACCACTGAAAACAAATGTGGCAAATGTGGTAGATGACTGAATAATTCTTTCCCTGGTGAAGAAAAACCTCTGCACACAGATAAAGGACACCCTCTAGGAGGTAGGTGTATCTGTTTCAAAGTTAACAATCAAGTTGACTTCACCAGAGTGTATATACAGAGTTGACTACAGAGAATACAGAGGATTTTCTGCAAGATGTAAACCATCGGTAAGACTCAAAAACAGGAAGACCAGATTAAAAGTTTTTTTTTTTTTAATTTTTTTTTTTTTTAGACGTTTCTAAACCATAGATAAGCCTCAAAAACAGGAAAACCAGATTAGAGTTTGCCAAAAACATCTAAAGAAAGAAAGAAAGAAAGAAAGAAAGCCTGAACAGTTCTGGAACAACATCCAGTGGACAGGTGAGACAAAGATCAACTTGTATCAGAAAGATGGGAAGAGAAGAGTATTGAGAAAGGAAGGAACTGCTCATACTGAAGCATACCACCTCATGTTATGGCGTGGGCATGTACGGCTGCCAATGGAACTGGCTCCATTGTATTTATTGATGATGTGACTGCTGACAAAAACAGCCGGATGAATTCTGAACTGTATAGTGCTATATTATCTGGTCAGATTCAGCCAAATGCTTCAAAACTCATTTACATGGTGCTTCATAGTGCAGATGGACAATGACCCCAGCATACTTCGAAAGCAACCCAAGACTTTTTTAAGGCACAGAGGTGGAATGTTCTTCAATGGCCAAGTCAACTGAGCTGTGATTTTCACCACTGCAAAAAATGTAAAAATTGTGGACCCCTGGCTGTGCTTTATGGTGCCCACCGCTCTAGGAGATTGATCTGAAAATAAAACTGAAGTATTCTGACTCACCCTATTGGCAGTTACAGCAAAATACTGCAGATTCTGAAGGCTTCCGATGTCAGCTGGGATGTTTGATAGATTGTTGTAACTTAAATCAAGATATCTCAGCTTACGACAGAAAAACAGCTGACTTGGGATTTTCTCAATCTTGTTCCGGTTCAGGTAGAGGCGCTCAAGGTTGGTCAGAGTGCCTATTTGGATGGGGATGTAGGCAATCTTGTTGTACCACAGTTTCAGGCATACGAGTCGATGAAGATGCTGAAAGCTGATGATCTCCTCGATGGTCTTCAGGTTGTTGTCCTTCAGATCGATCTCCTGCAGGTTGTGGAGGCTGAAGATGGAATGAGGGATGCGCTCTAAGTCACAGCGAATGAGCTCTAGCTCTGTCAGGTTCACCATCTTCTTCAAGCTATTAAGAACCATCAGTTTGGTGCCCTCGTTGTTGATGGAGAGCTTTTGCAGGTGCATTCCAACGTCGGTGACAACCTGTGGCAGTTTGGTCAGGTTGCTCTTCAGTCTAAGAACCTTGAGACCTTTTAGTTCTCGCAGTCCGTCAATCACAATGTAGCGATTGTTCTCAGCACTGAGGTTCCCTGTAAGCTGCAGCTCTGTCAGGTTCTTCAAACTGTAGATCCAAAGAGGTATTTCCTTGATGTCAGTGAACTTTATGTGCAAGGATTTCAGGTTTTCTCTCAAAAATGCAAGGGCTGGTGCTTCTATTTTAGCCGGGGTGTGATACAACCACATCTCTCTCAGATTTATGAGCTGGGCAATAATAGGGGGGATGGTGACATCAGGGATAAGCTCTAACTTAAGAACCTCCAGCTCCAGCAAGTCGAAGACTGTATCCGGGATTCCACTAAGCATAAACAGATGCAGCTCTAACTTGTCTTGAGAATTCTTAGTGATTCTTTGTCGAAGCTTGTCCAGGGTCCACTCGTTGTTGAGGTTAAGCTGGCGAAGTTTGTTTTCACTGACCTCTGAGAGGAAGACAGCAAAACGCTTTGAGTAGAGGGGATCATACTGGTCAATCATGTGTAACATGAAGGCAAAGTCATTCTTCACATCTGGAATGTCACTGTAGCTGCTTTCTTCTCTGATAGACTCAAAGGAGTATTTCTTGAGGGAACGTCGGAGCATCCAGCTGAGTGTGTACATGCAGATCATCCCATACACAACAACAAGACTTATGTAAAAACATGCCAAGATTTTGAAAAGTGTGGCAAGTGGATGGGCGCAATTAAACATCTGATAACCAGTAAGATTCTCAATGTCCACACTACAATCAACGCTGAACTGAATATTGTGGACGTAGTAGCCAGTGTAACAGATGATAAGGATGAATTTAACAACTTTGATAATCGTTTGTCGGATGTAAAGCCTGTAGACGATATCTCCTTCTTCGACATGAAGCCTAAATTTCTTAACCTTTTCAAACAGTGCCTTAGCCTGTTCACCCTCTTTTTTGTCCAGGACACCGTTTTCAGAGTGGTCGACAATCCCCTGCTCAAAACGAGACTTGGTGGTGGACAGCATGGAAACACTGGCCTCCACATCTTCACTCACACACGATGCCTTTTTGTCAATTGAACCGTTCATTTTCCCTAGAGCTTTAGGATCACTTTCCTCGACCACTGTCTCAGACAATGCTCGTGTGGTCCATGGAGAATCAAAACACTTCAAAAGAATGGAGACAAAATGTTCCAGTTTGGAACTAGTCCAGGGGAACTTGAACCAAAAGTTGCTGCAAGCCAGGAAGATCAGTGTGTGCAGCAGCACCAAATATGGGAAATACTTAGCGAACCAGTGAAGCTTGTTTTCATAGCACACAGCATCGACGTAGTTGTACTGGTGTCTGTCAAGGTCGTATCGGATTCCCTGTGGCTCAAAGGCAGCCTCGAAATACTTTCGACAGGTTTCATTTACCACCCATTTGCAAGGCAGGCAGATCATCTTGTCCTGGGTGACTTGCAAGGTTCCTCCAAACACTGCGATCATTAGCATCACGACAGACAGATAGTCTGTGAATACGTCCCACCATGGCTTCAAAATGCGGTATGCAGGCTGGGTATCCACAAAGTACCGCAGCTCAGTGATGGGAATCATTGTTTATCTGAAATTAAAAAAATAAAATAAATAAATAAATAATGACAGGACCTCAAGAAATTTTTCTTCTGCATCTTGTGATATAATTTGAATAAAAGATAAAGCAGCTTTACCAGGGAATGGTGACGCTCTGTTCTGGCTTCATCTGTAAGAACAAGGCTCCACCAAGAGAACAATTTGGCTTTCTTGTCAGCTATTATTAACCGCTTCCGCTAATAACACTCAAGAATTGTCTCTTCTCGCTATGGAAAGGGAGTCCATGACCCCAAAGTTCAGATCCTGTTTGTCTTTGGGAGGGGCAGAGGCTCAGCAGTGGCTCCTCTGTGCGCCGTTATGTTACCTAACAGCGCACATGGTCAGTCAGGAATCTGCACTCATCACAGGCCGACGTGTCAGGATGAGGCACAGATTTCCTGTCGAGATAAAGGCACACCAACGTCAACACCCCCAGCACAGCTCCTTTTACTGAAAGAAGATTTCATATATAAGATATAATATATATATATTATATACACACACACACACACACACACACACACATACATACATACATACATACATTATACAGTACTGTGCAAAAGTCTTAGGCACCCTATTTTTTTTTAGTACAAACTTTGTTATAGATTTTTAATTTATGACTTCTACATTACTGATTCAGTACAAAAACTTTTTAGATTTCCAAACATTAGTTTTCCAGCACAACATTAAATGTTACAGAAAAATGTTTGTATGTGAGTAAAGAAAGCAGCATATTACATAAGAGACACTTTTCAGACAAAAAAAAAATAATGAAGTGGCTGCTTCTGCAAGATGCTCAGTAACACTTACAGCTAATTTCTTTATAAAACAGCACTAATTGTACCTGAAACTACTATTTTTTTTAAAGCGAAGGATCGTTACACCAAATATTGACTTTGTTTGATTTATTACTGTTTACTGCTCTTTATAGTATTTTTTTTAATGTAGAAACATTTAATTTCACCGTTTTTGAAGGCATCTTTGCTCTACAGCATTTCTTTGCATGTGCCTGAGACTTTTGCACTGTACTGTGTGGTGTTTTTATATATATATATATATATATATACATATATATATATATATATATATATATATATATATATATATATATATATATATATATACACACACTAATTTTTTGTTTATTTGTCAGTTTTTATTTGTGTGTGAGAAGAAATGTGGGCAGTTTGTGGAAAACCCTTCCCTTAAACCTGGCCCTTGATACTAAATACTTAATAATGTAAATTCTTTAGACCTGTTGAAAGGTACAAATAAACCTTAGATTATGTTTATATTACAAGTACCCTTAAATACATTTTTTTAAAAATATAAATTCACATACAGCTAGCATTATCACTATTAGCCAGGTCATTGAGACTAGATGATTTAGCAACATGTAGCTACAGGATGCTATCTCGCTAACCAACAACCGCTAGTCAACAAGTACCAACCCACCCTGCCCTTTAATATCGACCTTCAGGTGAAATTAATCACTTTATAATTATAAACAGCATCATGAAACACCAGTTAATCTATTAATCAGGTCAGCGTGTAGGACAGAAGAACCTGTCCGGGACAGTTATTTGAACAGAAATGGTTTTCTACATGAACACAGTGCTGGATAGTATGATAAACCCTACAGGACTAGTTGACTTGGTGTTAATAGGTTAGTGTGTGGTTTGGGACAGAGCCATCCTCGGTTAGCCGGCTCGCCTGCTAGCACCTTCACTCCGGCAAGCTGTTATTACTGTCACTTTGTTCTCCATCAAAACCATCTAAACATGCTGAAGAAAACCTGACAACACCGGTTCATAGTAGTGGCAAGGACTTACCAGGATTTGTCTTTTTGATTATCATATTTGGTCAAATTTGATCATCATAGATCATTTTTCCAGTCAGATTATTTGTCCCTTTAAAAAAAGAAAAGGCACCGCTGGAGACGGGAATAAACTGGAAACAGCCGCTCGTCTTTCTGCTCAGTGTAGTTTCACCACCAGGACGCTAGGGGGCAGCAGTGTGCTAAAACTTAATGTGTGCGGAATGCGCCTCTAACCATAATAGAACACTACTGCCCCCGTGTGGCCAGACAGAGAAATAACAACACGCACACCACCCTCCTAAAAGAGCAACAAATAAAAGTGAAACTGATTTAACATGGTCTGAAGAGAGGGATTATATCAATGTACTGGTATACTGGTGTATAATTTGACAAATTTTTAGATAGGTTTACTTTAAAAAAATAAAAAAAATCCCAGGGAAACCCTATTACAGGGATACAAATAAAATTTAATATTTCTATTAATGTTTGTTTGTTTGTTTAGTCATTTATTCAGTCCTTCTTTTTCAGTGACCACTCTATTCTGCTCTGGGTCAAAGCAAGTTAAAGCACCTGACATCCACTGTAAAATACTGTATGGTGAGGCATCATTTTGGGACTGTTTCACAGCTAGTGGTCCATGGGCTTTTGTGAAGTTTAACGGCATCATTCATTTTGATGCGTACCTGGATATCTAACCAAAATCCTGGTTGCTTCTTGGAAGAAGTACAGACTTGGATATAGATGGAGCCTTCAACAAGTTAATACCCCAAACATACCTCCAAATCAACACAGAATTTAGCAGAAGCAGTCACATATACATTACAGCACAGTGAAATTCTTTTCTTCGCGTATCAGAGCTTGTTAGGAAGCTGGGGTCAGAGCACAGGGTCAGCCATGATCCAGCGCCCCTGGAGCAGAGAGGGTTAAGGGCCTTGCTCAAGGGCCCAACAGTAGCAGCTTGGCAGTGCTGGGGCTTGAAAGCCCAACCTTCTGCTCAGTAACTCAGAGCCTTACTACACAACACAAAATTTGTGTTTTGCCATGACCAGCTCTATCTCTGGATTGAAACCCTAATGAGAACCTCATACATGAAGTCCATAAACATAAACCTAAGAATATAAAGTTGTTCTGTATGTATATATTATTTTGTGGGAGGTCAGTAATTTAGAAAAATAATTGTTTTGCAGAAAAGTTACACAACTTCAGTTACACAACTTGTATGTGTTAACCGTTTCATACGCTATATTAAATTTCTGCTGATTTTCATGAAGGATGTCAATAATTTAGAAACTGTATGTATCAAATGTATACTATCAGAAAGAAATTGTTTTAAAAAAAAAGGCAAGTATGCCTCACTTGCATCAGTGGAATTGCAAGTAATTACATCTCAAAGCTCTTCAGGAAATTTCATACATGCTGGTATATATCATGCCGTGGTAATGGGATTCCAAAAAACATTAGCACAAAATCTCTGTGCTTTATCAACCTATACGCTTGGTAGCACTAATTATCCGACAATGTATAGTTCTGTACACTATGTTTACATTAATTTGCTTGCCTGGTGAAAAATAGAAATGTTTCTGTACTGTATGAATGGCTCCCTTTTGCTTTTTTTTTTTTTTTTTTTTTTTAGATCCATCCAATTCTAAACCTGAGTCATGCTTGGAGAAACAAAATGGTGTAGCATTTGCCAGCATCTCTATCAGGAGGACGTGCCAAGCTCAGCCAGACTCCCATGTTTAACTTTAACGTTTACATTTCTCACAACAGGAGGCTTAAACAAGGGCTGTTTCATGCAGGAAGCCTGAAGGTTATGTTAACATAACCCCTTACTCCACTTGGCCAAGCTCTGCCCTAACACCATCCTTTAAACAATGCCTAATACAACGATGTAAATGATAGCTTACATATTGTATACAATATTTATTTTTCAACTTTGCCTTGGGTGAGAAGACCATTAAGATGGTCTTATGCGTCTTAATGCCTCATAATGCTAAGGCCTAAATGTGGGAACCTCTAAATCAATAGCTAAGGACAATGTGTCTCTATATTTCCTGTCCAGACAGTGTTATTTCCTGTGCAGACTTTTACCCTGACTACAGTAAAGATACAGAAGTTCACGATTCGCATGAAGCACATACAGGTTCTCTCATACATGCACACATGTGCACTTTTAAAGAAGCTTCTAAGTATATGGATAATTTCATGCAGATTGTTGGTAACAGGAATCTTTCTAAAGACTCTCATTTTGTTTGTGCTGGTTTTGTTTTTTTGTCTTTTTTTAGAAACATTAGTGTAAGCCAAAGGCTACAGTGAATTGAAGATTGAATTGAACAATGACATTCACGAAAATGAAACAGACATTAATTATTTTTGTACAGGTCAAATGAATGACTGTAATTCAGTTAGAATTTGTTCTGGTTTTGAGCTGAGTAGGGTGTAATGCCCTGTGATGTCACCATCACCACTGACTAACATTGTATAATATCCATTATAATATCTCAGAACCAATCTAGTACAAACAGTAACATTTTCTGGCATAAATCAGCACAAAAAAGTTGCATTCTATTTCTTTTTCAGTGGGGTTCCAGATTAATAGAAAATATAAAGTTTCCCCATAAGTGAGGAAAAAATTTGCATTTGTATTTCTAATGTAGTTCCAAGTTAAAATTAATCTTAGAACCATGTGGGATGTTAGTTTCCTTGTCATCCTTCACTGCTCATTCAATAGGCAGTATTATTTGCACCAATCCACCCCCAAAAAAGTGATTGTCATTTATGCTAAACACCTCTCTGCTTTCCCAAGGCATTCTCACAATAGGTCTTTGCCCTGAATGGACTTCCAATTCCCAAGAAACCAAGGAGCAAAGACTCAGGGAAGTTTAGAAAGGAGCATTAGATGTTTAAAAATGCACTTTGGGTAATGGTCTATACTGAATAGAGCTTAAAATGCTTGGTGTGGAGGCCTGTACAAGAAAAAAGTAGAAAATTCTTCATATCGAGTGCTCTATTCACAAGCATGCTTTTGACTGCTGAGGCCTGTTCAGTGAACAATAACCATTCAGGCAGAGTAAGTGCATTTGAAATGCATTTCATACAGTCTGGCCTACACCATGGTCTGAGGTGCACCACTGCGCTTTAGTTTCAGAACAAAATATTGGGATTAGCTGAGGACAGAGCACGTTAATAACGTTATGTTGTTTTGAAAATCTTATGAACACATAACCTATGAATGTTAAGTCCAACAGAATATTTGTTTTGCAATATAAGTCATAATTAAATGCAATAAGTATTTTTTAATAAGTGTTATGTTACACTTTAGTAAGTAGGGTGCAGTTTGCAATTGTGAAATGTTTTTTTTTTCTTACAGCGAAATTTCTTACAAAATCCATAATGGTCGTGATAACAGCCCTTTGATGTCATATGAAAAACAAATAGTTGCTCAATGTACTTTAATCATTTGCCTTTTGAGTTAGATGATGCATGTGCATGTTGAAAGCTTAAGACATACCATGAATGAACAGAGAAGGGGGTCACATTCCTTTGTCGGGGCTTACTCAACTCAGCTCAGTGGATGCGTTCAACAGGCAGTGTGTGTGTGGAGGGGGGGGGGTGAAGTCTGATGGCCAGCCTCACAGCTAATTAGTTCAGCTCTTGACAAAGGTGGGCCAGCCACAGAAGAGGAGCTGTAGTGAGAGCTTAACAGGGCTCCACACACGGCTCTCAAGCCTGCAGCAGAGAGGAGGAGAAGGGTTCCCCTCACACTTTCCCAATCAGAGCTGGGGTTTGTAGAGAACCGTTGTTCCTTACCCCAGAGCATATGAGAGGGCTCACAGGCATAGCAAGAGTTACTGCTGGACATTTGGGACATGAGAGATGACTTCCACACCAGATTCAGATGATGACAGAGCCTTTAAAGACTGTGAGTATAATTGGTTAATCCAGAGCTGCATCCGTACCATTTAATAACAGTTTTGAGTTTTATAATGTCACCTGCCTCAAAGATGGATAATTATCTGATTGAACTTTGCATTATTAATATGAATTAAGTGATTAAATTAAACTGTTAAAACTTTAATATTTGATTTTTTCACATTATTAAAGGAAAGGTTAAACAAATTTTTAAATAATACTGAATTGAGCTTAAACTTTAGTACAAGCAATTCACGTTTTCTCACATGTTGGTGCACATATTAATTCAGATGTTTCAAGAAAAGTGTATTATTGAGACAAACTGGGTTTTTGAATAAATAAATAAATAAATAAAGATTGAGAATGAAATATGCCCAGATTTCCTAATCTGTATTTGTTTCTAATAGACGTGTGTTTGTGTGGGTTTTAAATGTCTGATAAAATATATTGATTTTACAACAGACTGCCATATTCAGCATTTCCCTCCTTGGTGCTAGACTATAGCATTTCAAAAATATGGGTGGTGCTGTCTGTGGCTAGTTTCATTCAAATAAACAAAAAGGTAGACAGTGCTCCATTATAAAACAACTCTCTGTTGTTACAAATATAATCCCCTTAACACAGTATCCAGCGTGTTGGGGTTTTTCATCATAATATTTTTGCTGACCCTCTGCGTGGGATGGATTTGATTAAGGCACACTGCTCAAACCTTTACTTGGGGTTATGAAACACATTGAAGCCATCACACAGATATTGCTATCACTCCCGCTTTTGACGCTCGTCTGCACCACACATTCAGAGCCAGAACACCTGCTTAATTGGATAAATAAATGTTCCCTTGTGTTGATGTTGGACAGCTCTCACACTGCTGTTGAGATAAGTGACAGGCCTAAGCTGGAGGTAAATCTTTTCTGTTTGAGCCATGACATCAGCTCTCTGTGGCACATCTCAAGTGGAGAGATTTACCAGAGGTCTGAAACCACATAATAAAAAAGGTAAAAACACACTGGAAAAAATTTTGGAAAATAATATTTATCCTAGAGTACTTCTCTCTACAGCTGTGCTTAATATATGTGATATACAAGGTGCATATTGAATACGATGACAGTAATGTATTATAAGACATGCAGAAACTTTTGAGGGATTTGTGCAAACAACCTACACAATGAAGACAGAAAGTGTGAGAGAACATACAGCAAAACGTGAGAATTCCTTTAGCACACACTCAAGTTTCTTCCCTGATGACATTTCAGCAGTAAAGCTGGCTTTAGTACAAAAATCTAAACTGGATCTAACCCTGTAAATTTCACACCGAGGGCTTGGCCCAATGTTGACAGAAGCTGGCCCCCAAACTGATATAAGATCAATTTGTTGTATGTCTCATGACATTGAAAATTAGGTTTTAGGAAAGAATATCTGGTCCTAGATCAGAATAAAACTCTCCACGAGGTTTGGCATGTTTTTCACTTGATGCCTTTTGATGAATAGCTCTGATATTAGAAGGTGAATACTTTGGCAAGCAGCACAAGTTCAATAAACACCCGAGTACAAATACTTGGCTGTAGATATATACTCATTTCTGGTACTGATTGTGTTATAAGCACGACGTTATAAGCCCTTAAACTTAAACAGCTCTTATCAGTGTTTGACACGCACCTCAGAGATTGCTAACATTAGTGGACAGGCTTTAGTATAGGAGTCTGCTGCAGGAAGAAAAAGTAAATGAATAATTTGGGAAGATAGGGAACTACTTGCAACCTTGGACTATTCAGTTTTCATGGCTAAGCATGTCTCTCAATAACTTCTCACTAAGAACAAAAATTTCAAAATCTAATCAAAGACAAATAAGTAAAGATGTAGTGATTAAAAACTTGTTTATTGTTTTTTTTTTTATGTGTTTCCAGTGAATGTTGTTGGAATGCTGCATCAGTTCTGGGAGCAAAAACAGGTGAACGATGGCACAATCGAGACAGAGAACCTAGTAGTTTATGAATCCGTTCCCTCACCAGGACCTCCATTTATCTGCTATGTCACCTTACCAGGAGGGAGCTGCTTTGGCAACTACAAGGTAAGTGAATTGAATTTGACCACATAGTGTGCAGGAAGACTGCCAGGGCAGATGATCTATTTCAATGTCAGTGTGCAGAATATCTGTGGGAAATTAACCTCCAGTTGACCATTTGGCGACAATTCTGGCCTTGTCAGGTGGTAATGGTGTACAGGGCATGTCTCAGTGTGGTCCTGTGGCTCTATTCAATCAGTCCCATCAACACTATCCCTCCAACCCAGGAAAAGAGAGTCTTGTGTGAAAACCAGGGTTAACAGGTGGTTCTTATTAGCCCAATTACTTCAACCCACCACACAAAAAGATTTCTTTCAGCTGAAGAGGAATGCTTGAGGGAACAGAATCTAGAAAAAACAACTAATGGTTTTGGTTTGTTTATTCATTTTTTTTTACATAATGTTAGGTGATGTTACTTTTTTTTTTTTTTCATTTTATTTTTGGTGTAGCCATGGATTACCCAAATAAACAAGACAAATGTTCATATGAATATAAAAAACAAACACTCAAATGTCATGGTAAACACTTTAAGTCTTTGAGAGCAATCACTTAGTCTGAAGTGTGACACATTTCATAGTCGAGTGCTGTCAGCTAATCCAGAAACCCTTGCCATGGTGTTCAGTAACCATAGCTCCAGCTTGAGACGTCTGCTATTTGAGGAGCACTGAGGGCCAGCTGCTGCCCTTTAGAGGAACTGAGGAACACCAGGGAGTTAAAGCCAATGTGCTGAGCTGCCTGTTTGAATAGCTTTCGGCTCCTTTGATCAGCCTGTGGGCACCGGAGGCTTCCACGCCGCCTGCCCTGCGAGCGTTTCCTTTCTATGGCCTCGTTTCACGTCCGGAACGCAACAGACTAACGCCATAGAGAGGCTTTCTTTAGCCTTTCCCTTCAGATCAAAGAGATCACACTACAGCTAGCCTTGATAATTCCTTACTTCTCCTGCTGTTTTGGTTGTCTCCTTTTTTTTCTATCTCTTTGTACACACACTTCATTCAGCTTTATGAATAGGAACGGTGTGGCTCACAGTTTGTGTTTTTGGCATCACTAGTGAGTGATCTCAGCTCAGTCTGCCTCCAAACTCACTATGATCTCTCCAGAGTTATAAACTGATTCACATTTCTATGATAGTGTTGGCATGTGGCTTGTTTGAGACAGGCTTCTTAAATGAAATGGGCCTTTGAGCATAGGAAAATCTCACATATGATGGAGACTGGTATTCTATGAATTTTTTTAATAATTTACATGATCATATTTTAAAATGTGATGATTTCAGTTTGAATATTTCATCTCTTTCCTGTCTGTCTGTTCTTATCAGTATTGCTACACAAAGGCAGAAGCCAGACGTGACGCAGCTCGTATTGCTCTGATGAACTCAACATTCAATGATTTGCCCTGTCGTCGTATCACTCCAGAATTCATAACCCGCAGCATAGAGGAGGCTGTCGCCACTACCAGTGTAAGAAAACCTGACTCTTCATGTCCACTGCATGGTTTAAGGAAAATAAAATAGATTTTTATTTATGTAACCAAAAAGAATACATTATTTGGTTTCAAAAATTAATGTGTTCTAAACAGATACAAATAGAGATGCACTGTAGTTTTTTATTTTATTTTAAGGGCTCTGTGGGGGGATGCAGCAAACAAAAGTCACACAAGCAGGAGGTTCTTAATTTCATGCAGGCAATCAATCAGATATAAAGCGTGTGGGTGCAAGGGAGCAGTCAGATATGAAGCTTAGGGGAAAAACACATTCATTAACGTGAACGTGAGTCAGTGCACTATGCATTTACAAGGTTCATTCATTCTTCCTTAGTAACTGCCTGATCAGGGTTGAGGTGGTTTAAATTAGGCTACAAGTTGCTTTATATTTTCGAAAATATGACCAACTAAATATGTTAGAAAATTACAAAAAAATTATTAATTTTGCTCAGTCCTGCTCCTGTCTCTAGTTCATAAGACCAGTTATGAGAGGTTTAGGAAATGTCACAGCCAGAACACAAAGACCAAAAACACTTCTGGTTTAGACTACATCCTCTTCGTTTTAAATCTGAATACAGATGCAGACACAAATATTTGGAGCACTAAACAGATACAGATTGCGATAGTGGCATTGCCATAGAATGGAGTTTGTAGGGCCTATGCACTTCCTGAGGAAAACATACTGTATAATCATTCACTGCATTGACTGAGCATTCACACACTGTCTATACTTAAGGAGGAGCATTCATCTAGTCTAAATTAGCAAGTAGACATACGAATGATTCCAAAACCTACAAAAACCCACCACAAAAATTTTTGTCTCTTACACTCTTAATGGACTTTCCAGCTTCCCCCGAAACTTGCCAAGCTTTACAATCTGTGTGTGTGTATGTGTGTGTGTGGTCCCTCCTCATTCTCCTGCCCTTTCTCATGTTTGGTCTGAGCCTTTTGTTCCCCAGCAACAATTACAACTTGCTTTGATGACAAAGCAAAAGACGAGTTGCAGGGTCTAGCCCTCCCACTGCATTTGGGAGGGCTATTGAGTGATTATTGGGCAAGAAGTCACTGTGATTCACTGTTTTCAGGGTAACATGGAGGATGCCTCAGACCCGAGCACCAGTTTAGGAGCTTATTATCTCATGCTGAAATCCAACACAGGAAAAACCATGCTGGAATTTCAGGTGTGAAAAAAGTCTCATTATCTTTAAAAGGTATTATTTTGGAAAAATACCTTTGCTATAGTCAAAGGAGATAATTCTTTGTAGTGATTCTAATGCAGTTAGATGGCCAGTGATGTTTCCTATTGGCTGTAATGAACTTGGTTGTAATGATCTACAATACGAGAGACGTTGAGGCTATTCTGTGTCGATAGCAGCCCCTCCTCTCAGTAGTGTACATCTTTATTAAAATTTCACCTTAAGCTAGTCAAGGCTTTGGAGGACAATATTTTCTCAACTTCAAATACAATGCATGGATGCTATCCAAAACATACATTCCATTTGCTACCCCAAATGATGCATGTAATGACCCTAAGAGATATGTTACATGCACAGTTAACTTGTTGAAAAATAACTCACGTATTTTGAAATTCTTATGGTGTCTGCATTAGTCTTAGTTATGAAAACACAATGCTAGATCAATGTAACTTTAAATGTTGATGTTACAACAGGGGGGCATGGTGGCTTAGTGGCTAGCACTTTTGCCTTGCACATCTGGGATTGGGGGTTTAAATCCCACCTCCTCCCTGTGTGTATAGAGCTTGAATGTTCTCCTCATGCTTTGGGGGTTTCCTTCCCCCAGTCCTAAGACATGCATTGGAGGCAGATTGGCATTTCCAAATTGTTGGCATCCAGGGTGTTCCCTGGGATAGGCTCCTGTGACCCTGTGTAAGATAAGTAGTACAGAAGATGGATGGATGTTACAATATGCTAAGTTCTAGAGACGAGTTACAAAGTTTGCACATCTGTGTTGAATTAGAGTCATTAGTGTGATAAATAGTCATGAGCAAGATGTGAAAATAATGAAAATTAAGTTACTAAAAAAATCAAATGTTCGCTTTTTTTTAAGGAATTAATGACAGTGTTTCAGCTGTTGCACTGGAACGGGACACTGAAGGCTTTTAGGGAGAGGAGATGTAGTCGTCAGGTATGTCCAACTCTACAACTACCTGAAAATAGGACATCTTTTTTGTACAGCACCTTTAATTGATCTTTTTTATTGCATTGAGAGAGTAAAGTATGTAGAAGCCTTATGTTCTGTTCACCACTTGTCTTGACATCACCACAACTAAATTTATATCAACTCAAATGTACAGTGTATTTTAAAGTATCCAGTATATCTAATCTTTATAACACTACCAATCTGAAATACAATATGTATGGAAACAGACATGCAAAACACTTCTCCCATGCTTCATGATAAATAAATAAAATATTAAGTTTAGGTTTTGATTCATATTTACAAACATCATTTTTAAATACTTTCAGTTAACCTCATTACCTGACCTGGAAGTGATCTGTGTAATGTTAAATATCATTTGGTTATATTTTCATGTTCATTGGAAAAACTGAGCCAAGTAGAACTTTTTAAAGCATTTTAAGAACAATGTTAAAATTACTCTTGCTATTTTAGTATCACTGCCTGTTAAATTCTTGATACTGATATTTAACAAAAATGTATAATCATTGATATGGTGAATTCTTCTATAAGGAGACATTTATTTAACATTTATGGAAGGAGTCTCCAGTGTCAGCACTTTGTAACAGGCAGAGATAAAGATAAAGCAGTAACTAGGTTTTTTGACACGGGAAAGTCTCCAGGATAAAATATGTTGTAATTTGGTGTTTCACAGTAACAAGCTGCTTATTAACATCAAGTTACAAAACAATTGCTTATAGCTGTTTATAATGAAAGTCACAGGTTCCCAACCCTGCTTGTGCAATACTCCCTGTTCTGTATATTTTAATGTTTTCCCTGCTCTAACACATGCAGGGCTGTAAATTAGCTGATTAATTGAATCAGGTATTTTGGGAGCAGGGAAAATACTGAAACTTGTGATAAGAGATCACAGAAACTAACTTACCTTGTGGAATTTCCACAAGATTAAATGTATCTATAAATTGATAAGATGTATGACATGTTGTTCTCATATAAATAAAAAAAAGTGTTAATGTTGGAAAATTGCTGTGGCATAAGAGGAATAAATTTATTCAAGATGTCCTGTTATAGGAAAATAATCCACTTCAAGGTGGTAACAGTATTTCTGATCTGTGTCTGGTCGCATTACGGCACCTTGTCATTGTTTTCCTATAACAGCATGCCCCATCCTGTTTTATTCCTTACTTGTCACTTATCACTGACAAAGCAAAATTCTTCAAAAAGACCTACTTGACAATATCACTTAAATGAATACAAACCTTTACAGAAATTTTACTCTTTGTTGTACTTTCAGTAAAAATTGAAAATAGTTCAGTTTGTCCCAAACAAGACATAACTGCACAAAAACCCATACATATCACCTCAACAACAGATGGGTAAGTTCAGGTGGGGGCACTTGACATATTCCATTCTCACCTTGCTCTGCGTGTGTGTGTGTGTGTAACAGGAGGTGATCAGCTACTACTCTGAGAAACGGCTGGATGAGTGTATGCGTAGTCACATGGCTCTGGACTGGCTGCAGAGGGAGAGGAAGAGGCCAGGGCTGCTCTCACGGGAGCTGCAGCTGTCTCTCAGAGAGTTGGCCCATGCTCGGCAGGCTGGCCGTGAGCTCCGCTTCTACAAGGAAAAGAAGGAGATCCTCAGCCTGGCGCTCAGTCAGGCCTCCACTGAGGAACTGCAGGCCTACTGTGCGGAGGAAGAAAAAGAGTGCTGGAGGAAAGAAGAAGCTGCATTGGAGTATCTCACGTGTGGGGGCCACTGTGTGGAGGGTAGCATGGTGGACTCGTTAGAACATTGTGAGTTTTATTACCTGGAGAGTGAGAGTGACAAAGAGTCACTGGGCTGAAGTGTGTGTGTGTTTGTGTGTGTGGGGTGAGTTTTGGGTGAAGGGAAGGTCCTTAGATTCACATTGAAGAAAAGAGCCTGTATGTTGTATATTTTCTACTCCTATGTAGAGTTCTTTTTCAGTGTACTGTAATGTGTCTGCAGCTAAATGAGCTCCTGTGTAAATCGGATTTATTTAGTAGTAAATGTGTTAGTAGTACATGTAGGATTTGAACTTCTGGAGAGCAGCTCCAGCTCTCTTATTGTTTGGACTGAGAATTTGGCTTGCATTGAGCAAAAATCATTTTGTATTGCCTTGGGATTTAGAAGGGAATGTAAATAAAGGCTGATACTTTTTGCTTCGGCCACAGGGTGCCGCCATATCCTGTGAATGGCTGGTCCCCAGAACTAGGGTATAAGATGTTTCTTCCCCAGATCTGTACAGGCCATTTTCCCAATAAACTGAATGGGAAAAAAAACAGTAATAATCATGAAAGTTTTAAGTTAAACTCCTCTCTTTAATAGTGTTTTAACTGTATTCTGTCACTGTGTACTCTTAGATCTTTTGATAGTTAAGATTTCTTAGATTAATAAAGTGGTTCTACTTGAACCCTTTTCAGTAGGTATACAGTCATTTGTATGGTTCTTCCTAGATCTTTTAAGGGTTCTCTCAGAGGGACAAACCATTATACACATATACACTCTTTTTGTTTAAATAGTGAAATTCATGACACCATTTTATAGCTGAAAAGAGTTTTATGTCTAATTTAGATCTAATGTATATAATTTTAAACTATAATTTATATATTTTCAAACTAACAAGAAAACACAGTTTACTAACTTATAATTGGGAGCAATCTGCATATAAGATTTAATCATATAGAGTATTACTGTTGCTTAGTTTCTAGCAGTTTCTAATTTTCTGTAAAACATAAGACACCTGGTGTACTTGTTAACAAGAGTTCTATGGTATTAATGATTTCATCAGTTGATTGAATGATAAGAGACAAGTGCAAGTGAGTGCAATAGCCCTAGTTCAGAAAAAGACAGGAAATCATTAGTGTAAAATTCTCCAGTTCAATCCTTGAGCAACTGCGAAAAAGTAGGCCATATGAGATCGCTTTTTTTTCCTCAACTTTTTTCCTCGCAGTGGTTGCTAGGAGACTGTTGAACCTACAGCAAGAAATCATGAGCTACAGCCACGATGGGCATGTGTCCTCCACTGTGCTCTAGGTGGGAACTGATATTGTTATATAAGAGACTAATTTACCCTTTTCTACTTCACTTTCTGCTTTAACTTTAAAATTGAGTTCTTGGTAGAGGTGGCCTAACTGACCTCCACACTCTATCTGCTTACCACATCATTTAGGATGATCAAATATCCTTCATATCTGTGGACTGCCAACACTCACAGTCTATAACAGCCTCATTATTCTTCACCGCTGAATCATTTATGCATAATGCATGATTTTTGCATAAATTAATCAATTTACACTACAAGCCGCCTTCAGTTTTGGTCAATTTGCTCTTCACAAACAGCCAGTTGGGACCCAGTTGGTGCCCAGTTGGTGCTTATTTTGTTATTTTCTAGGAGAAATTCTGTGCCAAATTGAATAGTTATAGAGGTATAGACAGGAAAAACGGCGAGATAATAGCATATTTAGCTCTATTTTCAAGGGTACATGTCTTCCCCTCTCCAGGGAGGGAGAGTAATTTTCCACAGCTAATGCTTGTCACAAGCCTGATGGACCAGACTTTGTGACGTGACTAGCTTTCTCCAATTTACGGGGTTAAAACCCATTTGAAATCAAATAGCATGACATTCCATTCTTTCTTGTGCTCAGCTCAGGGCAATGAAATGTAAATTGCAAAGTCGTGTTCTAATACTGATTGTGAGGAAGAAGAGACTACGAATTTCAGAATGAGTTAGCAGCTGATGAAATGGGAGTGAAATATTCCCATTACAGATAGTAAATGAATAGACAGAAAAAAATACATTTTACAGAGTACAGTGGAAAATCTCAGTGCTGATAAATACATTATGTCCCTCAGGTATCTAACCCTTCATGGTTCAGATGAAAAAGTATCCTAGATGACAACAAATATTAACAATCTCTCTTGTTAGTTCTAAACATGACTTTCATACTGCTGCTTCATTCTTCCCATGTATCCACTCTAGACTGATTGAATGATAAGAGACAAGGTCATTAAATAATATCAGTTTAGTTTCCATCAGAACTAAGTGAGCATAGGACATCATTTTTATTCTTAATCACAATCCCATTCTATTAGCCATCGCTCTCAAACTGTCAAGCTCAGCTCTCTTGGCTGTGATTGGCAGCGAATGATACAGATCTTTTTATTTTAGAAATAATAATAATAATAATAATAAAGGGTGACACAGTGCCACAAGGGGTAGCATTGCTGCCTCACAGCTCTAGGGTCCCCGGTTTGATCCTGAGGTCAGGCTTCTGCCTGGGCTGAGGTTCTGTGCATGTTCTTGTGTCTGGCTGGGTTTTCTTTGGGTTCCTCCTACCTACTAAAAAGAAGCTGGTAGGTGGACTGACTACTCAAAATTGCCCCTAGGTGTGAATTGTACGTGTGTATTGTCCAGTGCGATGGATCCTATCCAGGTTGTATTCCCGCCTCTGCCACAGCATTCCTGGGATAGCCTCCAGATTCTCTGTGACCCTGAACAGGATAAAGTGGTTACTGAATAATAATAATAACTATTATTATTATTATTATTATTATTATACAGATATATTAAATTTATACAGCATCTTTCTCAAATGGCAAGGTTGTTTTTCAGAGTAAAAAGGCAGTGTGTTGATCCGCTCGATTAAAAAAAAAGTGAGAGCTCAGGGTCCACGGTTATAATTTTGCATCTTGTTAACCTTGTGTAAGCCCTCCTGTCAAGACGTCCTTGTGGCAGTGTGTGCTGGGCCCAGCTTCAGGGCCATGTGGCTGCACTTCCTCCAACACTCTCTCCCACCTCTCATGCTTGTTCTCACACATGAAGGACATCTCACTCTTCATTTCTCCTCCTCCTTTCTTTTTATTCACACTGTTTTCTGATTAAGCCAACAGCATGACTAGCCCATGTGCTGCCTTTGATGAGGTGGACTTCATTTACTAACTAAATGAAACTAAATCTGCTCATCTTGATATGATATCTATCTATCTATCTATCTATATATCTGAAATTGTGTAACACTTTTAGAAGAGGGACAGGACACTGAGAGACCAATTTCATATAAATAATGTCTGACAAGTGAAAAGATGCAGTGAAAAAATGTGTGTGGGTTTTTTTTTTTTTTTTTTTTTTGAAAAATCTGAGGCAGATGGAACTGTCAGATTGTCCTCTCTGCATAGCTGAGCTTCTGAATCCTCACCCACTTTTTATTGCTGAAGCCTTGCTCAACATAAACACTCCGTCTTCACTGACACGGTGCCATCAATTCCACATAACTAACAGAAGAACAGCGCTGAAATAGAAACTCAGCATGAGTCTCAGTCACACTGTTATTTACTGCTCCTAACTGTCAGCCATGCAAAGAAAACTGCCTCAAAGAAACACCACAGATAGAGATTAAATTTTAATTTTTGGCTAAAGACATGCTTTCATAATAGGGTGAACTGTGCAAATGAGGTCTTTAATCAGGTTTTTTAGCAGAATAGCTCACTTGATTTCCCACTTGGCTTATCACAAATTCCATGCTGTATTCCCAGTCGCCAATGTGTTTCAGCAGGAATAAATTGGTAAACGTCCATCCTGCCTGGTGTGTTCTCTCCTCCTCTGTTTACAGTGAATTAAACTTGTGCTTGCATGCCTCTGAGTTCAGTGGCCTGAGAAGCATGTAGTATTTAGTAAGCAATTACAAATGGCTGCATCTTGCTGCATTAGAGCATAACTTCAATGAAATCAGAATGTTCAAACTTTCATGTGAAAGACTTTGAAAGTCTGGTATAATGGTGCAAACATGCAAGATTCTATCTATATAACTAAAAAAGTTGTTTAAGTTTGACATAAAAATGAAGGCCATTATCATCTCTTAATATAAGAACAAATATTCTGTTTGTGATTGCAAAATAATTTGAGGTTCAATCCTGAGCTTGGGTTACTGTGTGCTCCCAAAAACATGTCAGTAGGTGGATTGGTAACTCTAAATTCCAGCTAGGTGTGTACGTGTGTGTGCATGGTACCCTGCAGGGTGTATTCCCACCTTGCACCCAGTGTTCCCAGGATACACTCCAAATCCACGGCGACCATGATAAGGATAAACCAGTTCCTGAAAATTAATGAATGAAAAATATTAATGTCACTCATATATCAGTCACTGGTCTTAGATCTAAATAGCTAGGACTACTCAACATACCCAGATAATCATATCTATAAACCAGCAGTGGTTTGTGATGATACATTTTGGTGTGGCAGAGCAACCTTAATAATGACAGAGCCTTAAACAAAATTTAGTCAGTAGGCTACCACACTATCTAATGAATAGGCCCATAATAGGCCATTGAACGACAGCAATATACAGCCATCCAGCATACAGTCTAGCAGCTCATTTTCAGCGTACCGTTTTAGACATACACACGTTCAACTGTGTACCTTTGTTCAACCTTTGCTCGACTTCCCGTTGCCAACAAGTCACCTACAGTATATCATTAAACAAGATGGCCAGGTTTCAGCAAATTTTCCAGCCCGATCTCAAAAACCACATAAAAAGCTGTAGACTGCACTTACTGCACAAAAAAAATGTAGACCGCACTTACACTTTTTTGTGGAATTAATTTTATTTGATTTAATTCTGATTATTTGCTATAAAATAAGATGTTGGCAGCCACTTAGTATTTTTAAGTAGCCCAATCTGGCAACCACATTAACTGTCCTGTCCAATGATCCTCCTTTTCTGAGAATGTTCATAGAACGAGCAAGGGGCAGTGGGTTTCCTGCCCCAATTGATCTCCGGTCATGCTTGTTGTAGTTCCCATTTTTGACCATGAGGTGCAACAATAGCTCTGATGATCTGTAAAAAATTGGCTGTAAATTTTAGTAATTTACTGGCATCAGAGTTGTCAGTAAAGTTCTGTAAAAGTGTACAGTAAACAACTGTAAAACATATTTACAGTAAAGTACTGTAATGTCTTACACAGTATAAAATAACACATAATTCAGTACACCTGCTCATTAGGCTGATGATTTTGAAAAATAAGACATATGTTTGATGCAGCAGACAATGGAGCTGGAGGTTAAGGATGTTATTCAACACCCCAACCACAGTAGTTCAGTGCTGCTGGGATCTGTCAAACTGTAACGCAAAGCCCTAACCACTGAACCACAACAACAAGCACCAATAGCAAGCACTGATTCAACCACTTATACTGCTGAATCAACATACACTAAAAGATTGCTTTGAATCAATGCAAGCTGGTTCAGCTAGTTGAGGTGGCTAAGTTATTAAGGCTTTGAGTTTCCAATCAGGAGAGGGTTCAAATCCTGTCACTGCCAAACTGCCATGGTTGGATCCTTGAGGAAGACCCTTAATCTTCAGCTCAGTTATATCCTGCCTTAGCCAAATGAGTAAATGTACTAGATTATGTGTTATACTATGTAAGCTATTACGGTACTTTACTGTAAATTTTTACAGAACTTAAATTTACAGTCTTTTTTTTTTTTTTTTTTACAGTTTATGGAAGCCAAGTGGGGGCAGTGAGCATGCTGTCCCATGATTAGATTAGATTTAACTTTATTGTCATTTTGCAGAGTATAAATACAGAGCCAATGAAATGCAGTGTTTCACATATCCATGATACGGCACCCCGGAGCAGATGTGGTTAAGGGCCTTGCCGGGGTTCCCAAGAGCAGCAGCTTGAGAGTGCTGGGGCTTGAACCCCTCCAACCTTCTGAGCAGTAACCCAGAGCCTTAACTGTTCAGCCAAAACTGCCCACTGCACTGCTTTTGCAGCATTTAAAAGTTGTAGACAAGTTGCCACTTCTATAAAGGTAGGTTGTAGGTAACTTTTCTTGCTAGTCAAGTTTAGCAATTGTATGTTTTTAGTTGTGGAAAATAATCATAAAATACATTTTATATTTTCATATCACCTATTTTATGTTGCATATAATCCATCTTTATGTAACTCGGGAAGAGACGCTGAACTGTGGCCTACATTGGAAGGGCAACTTGATATGAGAAAAACCAGTTCATTGTTATCAAATGGCCTTAATTCCTAGGACTTAAAGCAGAGCGTGCATATATAACACTATCAGAAGAAGATGGAACGAATACATTCTATTGCCTAGGCAGGCACCAGTAAGTTTGCCTAATAAATTTAGACTGCTTAATATGAGGAGAAGTAAAGGTTTTGTGGTTTACACCAATATACCTTTACTGGTTAATAATTTACAGTGATAACTAGATAATGTTATATTTTTTAATGCTAAGTTTAAAATTATATTTTGCCTCAGATTTTTAAATACCCTCCTGAAGTGGCAAACAGCCACGGGTAGCTAAAGGTTACATTAATTATCAACCATGTTACACAAATTTGCTGGAGGCTGACTCACTTCTCATGTCTAAAGACTGAGTAACATTAATATTTAATCCAAGTTAGAATAATTCGATAGGCCCAAATGACAGCCTAGTGTGGCTTACTATGACTGGCATCCCATCAAGGCTATATTCCTGCCTCATGTCCAGTGTTCCTAGGACTCATGTCCATTGGAAAGTTTAAAAAAAAAAAGGTGAAACTTTCTAACCAATTATCTCATGTTAATAAGGTAATTTTTATTTTGAGAAGTCCTCCACTTTTTCCAACAAAATTCACAATGTTCCATTTTTAATTTTCATATTATGTATCATCTGTAAATACTTGAAAGTACATTGTAAATGTAATGTAAATATAATGTAAACACTGTCTTACAACACCGTCAGTTATGCTAGTGTTCACTAAATGTAGAGTGAGTCATGTACTTTATGTGCTCAACCCCAGCTCAAGTTTGCTGTCAAAATCTTCTCTTCCTAAAATAGCCAATTGATTGGTTGGGTCTATTGGGACTCTGTGAGACTGATAGCTCAGTCTGTCATACACAGCCTTGCTGTGCCACAGAGCCACACTGTGAGACATCACTGTATTCTCAGTGGGAGCTTGACACTAATGCCAAAGGATAAAAGAGGAATTACTTCTCTGGAAGCTGCATCTGTTGCCGCTCTGTCTTTTCTTCCTGTCAGAGTTAGGGCACAAGCTGGTGGTAAGTGAAAAGATGCTTCAGTGGCATGAGAATTCATCACCAAATTACAATTTCCAAAGTGGGGAATGTAGGACAAACAGATAAGTAATATCACATCTGACAATCAGGATCTACATATAGACACTGAACCAAGCCCAATTATTGTTCCACACGTTGATATAGTTTCATATTTTGTGTATTGGCTACAAATGAAAATTAATTTGGAAAACACATAAAATATAAAATAGGATTTACAGAACAAGCAGGCAATAATATACTGTACATCAAAACCCATATAATTTCAACAACAACAAGCAGACACTATACCATATGAATAAAAACAGATCTTTTAATGCCTCCTTTACCTCTTCTCCCTGTTTACCTCGAAGATGAATAGTATGTCCAATGCTTTGAGGCTCTGTTTTGAGGCCTGGCTATATCTGGTCTGTGTATTGACTTTTGGAACTATCTTTATCCTGCACAGTGTGCTGTATTGATTGGTGAGAGAAGCCCACATAACTGAAGACCTTGAGGTTAAGAACGTTGGAGGATTCACAAGGCTTATAGCTGTAAACCATGCCTGATAACATTATAAAAATGCAAAGGTATGAAATATGTATATATTTTTTTAAAAAATACACAGGAACAGCCTAGGGTTAGAGTGATATAATCCTCTTGATTTGTTTTCTTGAATGAGTTAAAAGAAAAGAGAATGTGGAAAAATAAAAGGATTCAAGGAATTTACATGCACATTTACATCTATCTATCTATCTATCTATCTATCTGTCTGTCTGTCTGTCTGTCTGTCTGTCGTGATCATGGGTTGCCTTATAAAATTTGCCCCCAAAAAATAAAGCTTTAAAAAAAAAACTGATATAGGCTTTTTAAACATTAATTCTCAAGAGTGCACTAGTGTGCACCAAGACCTACCACCACCGACTTTGCACTTCATAAGCTGATGAAAGCGGAAAACGTTTTGCATAATTTATCTACATTCACACTTATGCCAAGACTCAAACCTTTGTGATTAATAACGTTCTTAAAGACTCCTATGCCTACAAGGTTTTGTATTTTGCATTCCACCTGCGACAAATCACAATATTAAGAAGACCAATGAAACAAACATTTTGTGTGCCCTCTGAACAGCTGGTAATTGTTTTCCAATATGTAATTAAAGCCCAGCAATTCATCACTGTGAACCATTAATGGCTACGTGAATATAATTCATCTAGATTTGTTAATCTAGTTCCTTTGTGACTTGACAGAGAGAGCAATTTGAACAAAACAAAACAAACCAACAAACACATTTTATGATTTAAGTTTTATTAAATGATTTAAATTAATCAGATTAATCAACTAATCTGCACTCATGTTAGGCTTTGAAGACACTGGTTATGGTAAAATATCAAAATATTTCATAAGGACACCTTGTTGCATTGTGCTGTTGTGTGTAGTGTTTGCAAGGTTCTTGTGCCACAAGGGTGCTTATGCAATATTCAGAAATACATCAAGCATGGTGTATTGCTGCTGTATGGACACCAAAAGCATAAACAGGAGCTACATAGTAACACTGCAATTATAAACAGCCTTGTTTGGGACATGGAAGCTTGTTGAGATTTAGTCTCCTTATAGCATTTGCATTCAGTTCAAGGGACCTCATTATCGCTATTCCTGTAGTGACTGTGATTTGTAAATCAGAGTAGGAGTCCAATTGCCAGTGGAATAAGACTCTCTTCACTGTCAGATCTCTTGTTCTACTTTTGTTGTCTGTACTATTGAAGCCTGACTTGTAATGGCTTTAAAGCCTTTAAAATTCATCTTCTTGTGACTAAGTAATGTCTTCATTCCTGATCCTGAAATAGGCTCTGCAAAAACCACGAGAAGACCACAAGCCTGGGATTCTGGTGTTAATTAATGGATGAGTGGGATCCTTGTGAAAGTAGAACATCCCACACTGCACAGACATGCAGCATATAAATGAGAAACATTCATCATTACTCATTTCATTTGCATGTTTTTAGTTTTTCACTGGTTCAAGTTTTGCACCTTTTACCAGGATAATAGGACAGCAGTTGGCTTTGTCTGTGTGGTCTAATGCAGGTTTTGATAAAACAGAGACTTCGGAGGTAAACATACATCAATGAATATTAGATAAAAGAAAGCATCAACTAATTTGGTTCAGCTGTAGATGACACTGAAACAGAATAAAACAGGAAGGGCTTTCATGTTGATAAGCTAACAGGGCTTTAGAGTGAACAAGTCATGTCACTCTAGCAGTATTATAGTCAGGCCATAGTACATTGTTCATTCAGTCACAAGAGCATTAATGAGAGCAAGGATGCAAGGAGGCCTGGGGTGCAGTTGGTGATCCAATTCATCCCAGAGGTGTTCAGTGGGGATGATGTCAGGGATCTGCGCAGGCCACTTGGAGATCTTCCACTCCAACCTTGGCAAACCGTGTCTTTATGGACCTCGCTTTGTGCACAGAGGTACTGTAATGCTGGAACATGTTTGGGCCCTTAGTTCCACTTAAGGGCAATTGTAATGCTACAGCTTACAAAGCCATCCTATACAATGGAGCTTATCCCTCGAACATTGGGTTTGAACCTGGAATACACCCTGAATGGTAATCCAGTCCATCACAGAGCACCAAACACACACCCGCACACACACACACACACACACACACATTCAGATATTCATTCATACCTAGGGGCAAATTATAGCTAGGTGGGTGGAAACCCACGTAGACACGAGAAGAACATGCGAGACACGAGAAACTATACAGTCACTAAAGCGAGCTTAGAATAGAACACGAGAGCCAGGGGCTATATGGTGGTAATGCCACTCCTTGACTTAAAATGAAACATAGCATTAAAATAAATAATTAATATGGATTATAGTGACTTGCATTTATGTAGCATTTCCAGTGCGGACAGGTCTGGATGATTCCAGCAGTGTTATGCCTGACATCCTCCAGGAACTGCTTCAGTCTTTGTGAGTGTTTGTAAGGTGTGTTGCCCCCAGCACTTCCCCCAATACAGAGCTGAACTAGGAAATAAGGGGTAAAAATAGCATAGAGCAGATGCTCAGCTTTCTGAAAGCCATTATCAGTCATAGGCTAGGTGTTGCTCTTGGGCTGCTGCAGAGGTATTTGCACACACTGTAGGTCGGAAGAGAGGGGGGATGGTAAGAATAAGGTGAGATGAGCAAGAAAAACCATAATACATTTACGCTGGTTCTCTGGTTTTCTAATCACATCAGCATTCACACGGACATGAGATGCTGTTGAGTAATCAACCTATTACCCATTTCTCTGAAGTGGGCTTTCTTCTTGCATTAACATTTTTGTTTGAAAATATTGTGCTGAAATAGTATTTTACAAAATGTTATAAATACTCTGGCACTGATTCGTTTCTTAAAACTCGCAGATCTGTCACGGGTGGCAGTGATTAGATTTAAACCTCATATATTCATTAGCAGTGGGTGAATTTTTACCTCAGGTGTAAGTGCCAGACAGGAAAAGGTACTTAGTGTAGTTTGAAACATCTGGAGTGTAAAATCATTATGCACTAGAAAGATTGTGATAGGAACTGTAAGCTGGTCATATTCTTTGTTAAGAAAATGTTTAATGTCTCTCATGTTCCACGTGGAGTAATGCAAGAATAAATATCTAAATTGAAGTCAAAATAGGAGGCAATGTTTATTGAAGCATAAAATGGTAACCTCAGAGTGGTTACTATAAAAAGTGATTTGTGCTGTAAAAGTCGATTGCATCTGATAACGTATGAATTTAATTAATAAAAGAGAGCATGTGAAAACACACAGCATAGCTGCCTTTGTAAGCTTTAGAAGCAAACACATAGACTAGACACATGGCTAGAACATCCTGTGAAAATGCAGTTTAAGCAGTAGTTAAAATCAAATCCAGCCATGAGGGAATAGAGTGAGAGGATTCAGAGAGGGGAGGGTTGGGATGAAGGGTGGAAACAGCAGAGGAAGACATTACATGCTGTCCAAGTCTAAAAGATAAATGCACATTTAGGATGTCTACAGGGACAAGCAGCCGCTGTCTTAGTTTCTGATGACTTTACAGTTGCTCACCTCTTTCTTACATCCATCATTTACTGGCATACAACCAGATTTTACTGAAATAACCCAGCTTTCAACATACAGAGCTGAACAACAGATAAGTGAGCAGCTGTGTTTTTCTGCCTGATAAGCTTGATAGAACATAAGAACATTTTCAGCTTGACTGGAAATTTCAGAGATTACTCATATTAAATATCGGTCCTGTTGTTTTCATTTAAAAGGTCAGAGAGTGGATGAATAAAAGCAGTGATTATATAATCCACAAGCATTTTTCACAGTAATGAATTTCGCCTCCAGGGAACATAATGACTTATTGGCTCCAGTTTCGTGGTCAGAACGCCATCTGCACCTATTAAGTAATGATTATGGGGCAGATTTACTAATGTTTCTGTTGCTGAAAACCTTATTTCAGTTTTAAAAACTGCATGTATGATTTACTAAACAGGTGCACAGGGCTTTTCTCACCTAGAAGTTCAGTGGGTGGTCACTTATGGTTTGTGCTTAAGTCTCTTTGTATAGCACAACCATGAGGACAAAATACTAGACAGATTATTGTAATGGACCACCCTTTTCTGGTTGATCAAGGCTAATAGTAATTACTGACTTGTGAAAAGCTAATAGCAATTACTGACTGGACTCCATTTAAAGGTGGGGTAAGTAAAGTTTAAGCCAAAACAATTTGTTGTCATATTTGTTAGTTCTCCTTACATTCTGGCAGCTGACATTAAGATATCTGCTCAGAGGAAAAACTCCTGTCTCTGTGGTGCTGACTCTGTAAAAGGGAGTAAAAAAACAAATAAAATCACTGGCTATACCTGTAACATCTGTTAAAAGCTGCAGTAGTTGATGCTCAGAAGAGACATCAGCAGCTACCAAGACAACATGCTTGAAAAGACTTGAAAAAAGGTTTCTGAACACATATTGATTGTATTTATTGACCAAAGAATTCATTGCCAGTATCATCTCTGCCAAAGTGCTCCAGGGTCCCTGGTTCAATCTTGATCTCTGGTTGCTAGCTGTGTGAGTTTGGCATGTTCTCCATGCATCTGCATGAATTTCTTCATTGGTTCTCTGGTTTCTTCCTACTTCCCAAAAAATATGTGCTGGTAGGTGGACTGGTTACTCTAAATTACTCCCTTGTGAATGAGTGAGTGCATGGCGCCCTGTGATGGAGGGTTGTTACGTGCCAGTGTGCTTGCATTTGTGTGCTCCCTCTGTGCTCTTTTTTCCACTGTTTGTTTGCTCTTCTGTCTCTGGCTGTGCTCCTACGTGTGGATCCTTGTGGCAATCACCATTAACTGGTTCACAGGACCTGACCAATGGGAAGGCAAGACCCTGGCCAAAAGAGGCGGACCTATCAGTTTAAAAGCAGCACATTGAAGCCCTTGTGTCAGTGCCTTGCATTACTTTTTGTTTGTTTGTATGTATGTATGTATGTATGTATGTATGTTTGTTTGTTTGTTTGTTTGTTCATTCGTTCTTTCCTTCACCCTTATACTAGCCCCCTTGGTTTGAGAACCGGTAAGAATGTGAGTAAACCTGCATCCCCTCATGTAGGTTGTTTTGAATATCTAGGCACACTAGGTTAGAAGGTGGGTGCCACACCTTGTATTTCTTGTTAGCTTAGCCTAGTGTAGTTAGCTAGTTTTTGTTTGATGTTTTTGGCAGTCAGATTAGCTACTTTAAATACAGTCTAGTGTAGTCCATTCTTGTTATGTTCATTCCTTTAGCACAGTCAATGTTCTCTCTCCTAGGTGAGACTAGTTTCCCTGACATTCATTCATGGTTGTCCTGTTCTTAGTGTCTGTAAATGCCAGTAATGTTTTTGTGTTGGAAATAAAAGCTATAACCATACCTCCAGCTTCCTGTCCTACTTGTATCCACCATCATGATCATCCAACCCGCAATCTTAAATTGTTATTGTTCTTGCACTCACCCTAGGCCTAGCCTTCTCTGGGAACATAACAAGGGTGTATTCTCATCTAATGCCATTACCCTGACCAGGATAATATGGTTACTGAGGATGAATGACTGCCAAGTGGCATTATTAGGAATTTATTGAAAAAAAAAAATGGAGTGCAAGCCAAATTCACTTTCCCTTACTGGTCTCAAGTTTATTAAATTTTACTGGCCTCTTAGTTCTGACGTCTCTTCTGCAACTAGTTCCAAACCACATACAGCTTCTCAATAACCAGTTTCAAACCAACATGCAAAAAACAGGGGTTTATATTGTACCCTTATTTGGGTATTGTTCTCTGTATTCATATGCCTACTGATTCTTAGTAGAATCCTTTAAATTGGCACCCATTAGCAAAAATGCAGGTTAAAACTGATGTAATTTGAGCTTCTCTTACTAAATATGCATCTAAGAGGGCAACTACTTCAGTATTGAGGTTGCAGTGATGATGTTATTTAAAGCCTGTATTATTTCTGTGGGTGAGACTGAAAACTACTTCAGAAAGGTCACTCTCAAGATAAAGAGTAGAACTCCACTCCTGATTGAAATTCTACATGTAGGCTGTGGTTTGGACCCATGTCATATTTCAATCAAAACCTTATATAGAATACAGCAAAGGCCTACATATTGCCCTTGTGTACTCTTTAAGAAAAATAGTTTAATTAGGACTGTTGTTACTGAAATGTTTGTAAAATACATTTCTGGCACTGAAATGATGCAACTTTCTTTCCAGAAATTCTCTGCTCATCACTTCTGATACAAAGAAAACAAGAAATGAATGCAATGGATCCAAATGCTTTAAGAGTCAACACTCACCTTATGTAAAGCTCTGTGTTATGCTATATAATACTGCAGAACATGGGTAATATCCAATGACCTTAGAACTCTGCTGAAGCTGCACTTTTGCTGATGATTCTTTTGTTAAAAAGGAGGAAAAACCCATTCAATTCTGAGGTTTGTTGCCAAGAAAGCTGGGTGGTTTTAGAGGCTGCAACTGCATGTCACTGGTAAAAATTGATGCTCACTTTGCTGTAGCACAGGAAGCCTAGACAATTCAATTTTATTTCGCCTTTAGGGTACCGCACATGGCTAATGAGCCACTTTGTCTTACACGGCACAGCCTGGGTCTGTTTCCTGATCAGCTGTTTCCCCGTGGTCTAACAGATGAGGTCACCATATTCTGGCACAGCTGCTAGAAGAATTAATTCAGGTTAGTCATTTTTCCATCAGACTTTTCAGACTAATCCATACATCCCCAGGGATTTTGGGGCTCACTTTGAAATTAGATTGAGATCTTGAGAAAGGTTTTCATCTCCAAATTAGACATGACTATGATTTTTTTCCAACGCATGTTAAGACTGTTTTTTTTTTTTTTTGGCTTGTTGTGCTAGGTACATGTTTTTGGCAATAGAGCATTATTTACTTATGCAAACATTCATATTTTCCTAGCCATGACAAGACATACATAAAATAAAGACTGGTTTTATTGATATCAATCACATTGCAGATACAACACATATGCAAGCGCAACAGTTTTAGATGCCACCATCAATCTCTTCTAAACTACGAAGACAGTTGATATGTGAAGTCAATTTTGAAATACAATCAAAGTATAGACTGCTATCTCATAAATACATTTTTGATACATTTTGATACATTCTATTGTAATACTTTTTTGCCGACATAGATAAATTGTTTTGATAAATTCTTTTTTTTTTACATTCCAAACTACCAAATAAAAACTTTAAATTCTATGGACACAAGAAATTTTAGATGCACGGTTAATGTCAATGAAAAGTAGACATAAATGAAACACAGCAAATAATGAAAACCCATTGCTAATCTACTCTCCTTTTCATATACATGTGCCATATTACTGGGAAATACATACATCCATGTGAACCTCAGTGCTATCAAATGTCCATGCAAAACTTGAGAAAATCAAAACGGTACATACAACCACAACGATATTGTTTTTTAAACAGGGTTCCTCCAACAGTCAGTGCCTTCATATCTTTAGTTGGTGTTGAAAGGTTATCGATTGCTTTTGATACAAAGGCTATGATTGTGTAAATAAACAGTAACGTCTTCCTTTCTGTACCATACGTCCCCTCTCTCTCTCTACCAATAGGATGCTTTATTTCATATTCATAGACAAAGCTGTACAAGTACTCTGTGATACAAAATTCAGAACACAATCAAAGAAAGTGTGACCTCAGTGTCCAAATATTAAAAAAGAAAGGCATAACCTTTTGGCAGCTGTTTATATCATTGCCTAATATTACTTTGAATATATTTTGACGTCTTCTTTTATTGAACAATCACTGGTTATTTTTCTACTCTTCAGTACTTCTTCAGATCTACATCTCACGTGGCTTGAGAAGGTCACTCGGACAGGGTCTACTCAGAGCGGATAAGGTGGTACAGAGTTACATTGTACAGCACCTGGTGTCCATTGTTCCACGCATACAGTGCTCTGTCCTTTGGGTTGTAGTCCAACATAGAGATGTGCGAATACTTGTTCTGGAAAGGGATGTCGATGTACTCATAGGTGGAGGAGTTGGTGTGGAAGGCATAATAGACCTTTGTTCCTCCAGAGTAGCCGTTTGTTACATAGAGAGTTCCACAGATCATAAAAGCCTCCCCAGCACTCCTTTTCGGGTGGTTAGTGGTCCAGCTCTTGATTACCTGCAATGTAATTGGGTTTAGCTTGCTGATGACGATGTTCCCTGCATTCTGATTGGTGGCGTACACTGCCCAAAGTCCTCCTTCATCCACCATCAGATCAATATCGGAATGGCCACCCCATGAGTAGTGGTAGCGGTTGTTGAAGCCAGCATAATCCAGCTGGCTGGACTTACTGATCATGGACGTCTTGATGTCAAACTTAATGATGGTGTGGCTCTGGAACTTGTTGAAGTAAATGGAGCCATTGTAGACCACCTGGCCTGTGCCAGACCAAGGGTGAGGGAGCCGATGAGAGGTGAAGTTATCTGAGTTCATGAATTCCGCCATGGACGGGTACTCGCGAACAAAGCGGTTGTTATGGTACCCGTCCATGTAATAAACCTGATGGTGGAAAAACGGCATATTCATTAATGTGGTATTGAATACGCTACAGATTTAGACTCTCAAACCCAAACACTACAAGCTACCCCCAATACATCACATACACACTGTAACTGAAACACTAAATATGACAATCAATTAACTTTAACATTGAGCCAGGTTACATTCAAACAAATCTAAACAAGAAATAGAACTCTTCAAAAACCATAAACCTGCTATCATGTTGGTTAGTGTATACAAAAACAATAGATTGATTATATACAATCTATAAGATGCATATAGCTCACTAAAGGAAGAAAAATGAGTAAATGTCAAATAGGCCTAATTCTTTAGCATAATGTTAAAAGCCTATTGTACATTTTATATACAATACTTAAATATACACCCATCAGCCATAACATTAAATCCACAGACAGGTGAAGTGTATAACATTGATTATCTCATTACAATGGCACTGTCAAGGGGTGAGATATATTGCTTGTGATGATTGTGATGACTGCATTAGATCCATCTCCAAAATGGCAGGTCTTGTTGGGTGTTCCCGGTATGCAGTGGTTAGTACCTACCAAAAGTGGTCCAAGGAAGGACAACTGGTGAACCAGTGACAAAGTCATGGGCACCCAAGGCTCACTGATGTGTGGGGAGCGAAGGCTAGCGTATCTGGTCCGATCCCACAGAAGAGCTATTGTAGCACAAATTGCTGAAAAAGTTAATGCTGGCTATGATAGAATGGTGTCTGAACACACAGTGCATCACAGCTTGATGCGTATGGGGCTGTGTAGCTGCAGACTGGTCAGAGTGCCCATGCTGACCCCTGTCCACCACCAAAAGTACCTACAATGGACAGGTGAGCATCAGAACTGGACCATGGAGCTGTGGAAGAATGGAAGTGGCCTGCCCTGATGAATCAGATTTTCCTTTACATCGTGTGGCTGGCTGGGTACATGTGCATCACTTACCTGGGGAAGAGATGGCACCAGGATGCACCATAGGAAGAAGGCAAGCTGGCGGAGGGAGTGTGATGCTCTGGGTGATGTTCTGCTGGGAAACCTTGGGTCCTGGCATTCATGTGGATGTTAATTTGACACGTACCACCTACATAAACATTGTTGCAGACCAAGAACACCTCTTCATGGCAACGGTATTCCCTAATGACAGTGGCCTCTTTCAGCAGGATAATGTGCCCTTGCACACTGCAAAAATTGTTCAGTATTGGTTTGAGGAACATGACAAAGAGTTGAAGGTGTTGACTTGGCCTCCAAATGCCCCCAATCTTAATCCGATTGAGCATCTGTGGGATGCACTGGACAAACAAGTCTGATCCATGGAGGCCCAACCTTGCAACTTACAGGACTTAAAGGATCTGCTGCTAACATTTTGGTGCCAGATACTACAGCACACCTTCAGTGGTCTTGTGGAGTCCATGCCTCGATGGGTCAGAGCTGTTTTGTCGGCACAAGGGGGACCTACACAATAGTAGGCAGGTGGTTTTATTGTTATGGTTGATCAGTGTACATATAAATACTGTATATGATGAGATCATATAGTGGAGGGAACGTAGAAATGTGATTTCACCCTTGGCTTATTCTTGCCCCTTTTGTACATAGGGAAACATGTACATTATATGGCCAAAAGTTTGTGGACACCTGATCACACCCATATGTGCTTTTTGAACACCCCCTTTCATATTCAGTCCCCGTTTGCTGTTATAATAACCTCCATCCTTCTGGAAAGGCTGTCCACTAGATTTTGGATGTTGCTGTGGGCATTTGCTCATTCATCCCCAAGAGCATTAGTGAGGTCAGACACTGATGTCGGGCGAGGAGACCTGGCATGAAGTCAGCTTTCCAGTTCATCCAAAAGGTGTTCAGTGGGGTTGGGGTCAGGGCTCTGTGCAGGACACTTGTTCTTCCACACCAACCTTCGCAAACTATGTCTTCATGGACCTCGCTTTGTGCACAGGGACATTGTCATGCTGGACCATGTTCCAGTGAAGAGAAATGTTTGGGCCTCTTATTTCCAGTTAAGTTAAAATGCTACAGCATACAAAGACATTCTAGACAATCATGTGCCTCCAACTTTGTGGCAAAACTTTGGGGTAGGCCCACATACGGGGTCATAGTCAGGCATCCACATACTTTTGGTACTTAGGTCTAGTTCCCCTTTAAGCAAGTGGTTTGGTTTGAAATTGTATTTGCATAAGTCCATTGTTCCTTTAATGAAACTGGATATTAGTGATCAGGCTGGTAATTTTGAAAGTGATGTAGGTTTGGTGAGAAATATATGCACTCCAATATGCAATATACTTAATGCACAACGAAACTGGAGTCAATACTGATGAGCGCCCAATTTTCCCGGGATAGGTTCCAGATCCACTGCGACCACTGATCAAGATAAAGTGGTTACTGAAGATGAATGAATGAATGAATTTATTGAACTATGTACTCAAATATTAACTAATTTCCACAATCCTAATTTAGCATATTAACATGATAATTAACCCTTAATTGAGACAGATGTTCTTTTAATCTTTGTTGAAAGGATTTTGGCTTTTAATTTGATGTGCAACATTCTGACCCTTCTTCAGTCAGTTAAAACAGATACTTTTCTATTAGATTTTACTCTCCGAGGAGTTAAAATACCTACAGGCTCACTGCAGGCTATTTGCTTTGAAGTGATGTATTAATATATGAAAAGGCCTTAGATTAGTTCTCAAGCACCCTATTGATATTTAACAAAGAGTTATGAGTAGTTAATGTTCTGTAAATTACAAAAAACTTTTAAAAGAGAGAACACTAAAAAGCCCAGACAAAAACAGCCTAAGAAGGAATATACTTGGATATATATATTTTAATAAACATATAAGCTAACAGAAGACTGCAGTGTATGTGGAGCACTGACACAGGTGCTCATTTACTGGGCATTGGGAATGATTCTGCTGCCGAGTTAATGATATCTTTTGAGATTTATACCCAACATTTGCATCTAAATGAGCCTTAGTAAAACATGCCCAGCCCTTGAATGTTCAGAAGAATATATACTGTTGGGACAAACAAGAATGCTGATAAGGTGCAAAAAAAGTGCATTTAGACCTAAAACTGCAACATCATGCATCAGCTGTAAGTCAAGGGCACAGTGTTCAATGTTAATGCAATTCACCTTCTGCTCTATGCATTTTATTGTTCCTTTGAAACATTTACACAAACTGTTTTT
The DNA here is from genome assembly GCF_027358585.1 of Pangasianodon hypophthalmus. Classification (NCBI taxonomy): domain Eukaryota; kingdom Metazoa; phylum Chordata; class Actinopteri; order Siluriformes; family Pangasiidae; genus Pangasianodon; species Pangasianodon hypophthalmus. The sequence goes on along the minus strand of NC_069733.1, from coordinate 6,484,122 downwards.
TTTTTTTTTTTTTTTTTAAACTTACCCTGGTGTCACCGTCAGGGGCAAGGGGATCAGTCATCCATGATCCGTATCTTGATCCGGATGTCTTAATAGTGACAGGGTCACTTATTCCTGTTAGTTTTCCACATGCTGCAAATAATAAATAAAATTACTGCAGATTATGAGAGAGACCACTAAGTGCTATGCATAAGCAGCAATGTGGAATATTGTCTCCCTAACACTCCCTCTCTCACTCACACACAGACAATGGAACACCCTTGAGCTAGTGTCAGGATCAGATTCTTTGTTTCACTAGTGGTTTCAGCCATCCTTCCATGGCTGAAAATAAACTCCACTTGTCATTATTTCTCTCTCTCCTCATATGACATCCTTAGGGAGCACCAGGCACTGCATTCTCTCACCAAACCTCCATTTTTAGCTCTTCTACCACTTCCCCTCTGCAGCATATTTGTGCTTATCAGTTAAACATTATCTGTATAGCTTGGCTTAAATAAACCCTGACTGGCACCAATTCAGTGAATTGTTTTATATAGTGTGTGATTTTTTTTTTTCTGTTATTTCTGTATAGGTATATAGATATTCACCAGAGAGGGTAAACTATAAAGACTTTATAGTGTAATGGGTGATGGAATGACTTATACTTTATACTTATACTTTATGTCATATCATTTTACATCATCTTGAATACAAATAATTTAATGTAGCATAGAGTATAATATATTGTAACACAATGCACTATACAATGTGCACCAGCAATCTGCTATTATTGACCAGTGTAATCCCATAATCTATGTTGGATTGGGGGGTGGGGTTACTTTTGCAAACATGACCCATTTTCAAGCAATCCTCTATGGAAATTAATATTTAATATATAATGGTTAGATATTCGTCACAGATGGGCAATCACTGGAAGGCATCTGATGTGCAAATGTTGGCTAATAGGCTTATGTGGTACAAAAGAGTATTATAACCAGATTTTTGCTAAGATTTCAGAGTGCTTCCAACTAAATACAACCCATTAAAATAGTAGGTCAAAAGACACAGCACTTAATCAGTGAACATGTCAAATTATTCTGTAATGTGCTGTAAACAAGATTGAGGTCATGTCCTTTTTTAGCTTGAACAATACTGCCTTGTAAAATCACTCATTTATATACTATATGGGTCAGACAGGTACACTGTATTTTGAAGGGGCTTCAGGAAATAAAATTTTGTAAAATTTTTAAAAATGAACAAAAAATGAAAGGGGGCATTATTTCCTACCCACTCTATTACTACAATGGTTCTTTGGATGGTTAATAGGTCTAGCTTCTAAATGGGAACCCATCTGTTGTATGGGAACCTTAAGGGCCCCCACAGACTGATAACTGAAAAACCCTTTTAGAGTGCAAATAATACCTAGAGTGCAAATACCTAGGTCTTGTGTTTATATAATCTCAGTTTGCACCAGACCTAGATTATGGGCTGCTCCTCGGTGTGTGTATATGTATGTATGTATGTGTGTGTATGTGTGTGTGTGTGTGTGTGTGTGTGTATACACATATATATTTTATGACTTCTACATTATTGATTCAGCACAAAAACTTTTTAGATTCCAAACATTACTTTTCCAGCACAAAATTAAATGTTACAGAAAAATGTTTGTATGTCAGTAAAGAAAGCAGCATATTACATAAGAGACACTTTTCAGACAAAAAAACATAATGAAGGCGTTTTGGTGCAAAAATAAGAAGCAAGTGTGACAGTCAATGTCTCCAGAAGAACTGTGGCTGGTTCTGCAAGAGGCTCTGTAAAACTTACCAGCTAATTTCCTTATAAAACTGCACAAATTGTACCTGAGACTACTATTTTTTTTAAGCGAAGGATCGTGACACCAAATATTTTGATAACATTGATTTTGTTTCATTTATCACTGTTTACTGCTCTTTATAGTTTTTTTTAATGTAGAAACATTTAATTTCTTTATTTTTGAAGGCATCTTTGCTCTACAGCATTTCTTTGCATGTGCCTAAGACTTTTGCACAGTACTGTGTGTATATTTATATTGTGTGTGTGTGTGTGTATATATATATATATATATATATATATATATATATATATATATACACATATATACACAGTACAGTGCAGAAGTCTCAGGCACATGCAAAGAAATGCTGTAGAGCAAAGATGCCTTCAAAAATAAAGAAATTAAATGTTTCTACATTAAAAAAACACTATATAGAGAGCAGTAAAGTGATAAATGAAACAAAGTCAATATTCGGTGTGACAACCCTTTGCTTTAAAAAAAAATGGTAGTCTCAGTTACAATTTGTGCAGTTTTATAAGGAAATTGGGCTGGTAAGTGTTACTAAGCATCTTGCAGAACCAGCCACAGCTCTTCTGGAGACATTGACTGTCGCACTTGCTTCTTATTTTTGCATGTAAAACCCAGCAGCCTTCATTATGTTTTTTTATTGTCTGAAAAGTGTCTCTTACATACAAACATTACATTAAATACAAACATTTTCTGTAACATTTAATTTTGTGCTGGAAAACTAATGTTTTGAAATCTAAAATGTTTTTGTACTGATTCGATAATGTAGTAGTCATAAAATCTATAACAAAGTTTGTATTGAAAAAATAGGGTGCCTAAGACTTTTGCACAGTACTGTATGTACATTTTATATATATATATATATATATATATATATATATATATATATATATATATATATATATATATATATATATATATATATGAGAGAGAGATATGTTATGCACCTCAGGCTTTTGTTTTAAGAGAACTAACCTTTCTTGAGCATAATGAACTATGACCAGTTCCTACAGGCAAGATGTAATATACCAAGAACAATAATCTGTCACTCTTTAAATCCTGACTCTATTTATAGATGATTTACTGCTTGATGTAGCTTTTGACCCAGAAGGAGACATAAGCCCACTATAGATTTTACAGGCCACAGTCAAATCTCAGCATGATGCATGCTCTAAACTAATGTAAAAGAGGATAAATTACATCTTGTGCAAGAAATAATTGTGTAGTTCCCGTTAAGATAAACAACCCAAATATGTCATTAACCACCCTGTTTCACAGGGGAAATTGTACAAGATGAATTCCTCTTCCATTCCTTTTTCTTTGTAATTTTGTGAAAAATTCCTATTTACTTTTAGATGAATCTTGTATTCCCAGAACAGTTTGTGTTAACTGGAGGATGTGCCTGTGTCTTACTGCACCAACTGATCCATCTTACCTCAGCTGCATTAAAGTTATGTCTCCAGAAGTCCTTTATTTATTTATAGTCATTATTTTTTGTACTTCTGTGAAAATGTCCTGTTTGCTTTAAAAAATATATATATATTCCAGTATTCCCAGAACAGTTTGCTGAAATGGATATTCTATCTTATTCTATCCGTATTAAGGTTATATATCCAGAAGTCCTTGATTTATTCATTATGGCAGATTGATGCTCATCAGTTCATGCTAGGTGTGAAAAAATCCATCACTCAAGGTCACGAAAAAAACTGTCTGAGATTGAGGATGACAATGATATTCACGTATCATGAAAATAGCTTTTTTTTTTTTTTAATCTTCTGTACACTTATGTCATGTTAAATAATGGTATATGTCTCCTAAAATCCTACTGTACCCATGGCAAAATGTATTATATTTAGCAGTGAACTATAACAGCTTTTGTATCATCATGTTACTAAATGATGGTATTTGCTTGCTGTCTTCATTATAACTACTGTTTTCTATTCTGTTCAAAAAGCATTTAAACTTACCTGTGTGTACTTTGCTCATTAGTATTAAATATGATCCATCTTAACCATGTTAATAGTCAGCAATTATCCTGCTTAGCATGTACTCTCTACATACATGCTGAAACGTGTGTTTGTGCATCTGTGTATGTTTAAAAGTTCAGTTACATCTAGTTGTGCAAATATATCTGACTAATGTGAGCCTATCAGATTATATATCTGACTAATGTGAGTTTATCGAGAGGGTGTTGATGTTAGTGCTCAAACTCAGCCTACCTAATTTTTGCATGCATGCACGAAGCCTCTCCTCAAGATTTGACACCCTGTTGTGGAGCTCCTCGTAGTCAAAGGCTCCGATCTCCTCCTGCAGCTCGCTTAGCACTGACGTCAGATTCTTGACCTCCTCTTTAAACTGCAATACCAATTTTGCATCGGCCTTGTATTCCTCCAACACTGGTATCATTGGCCTAAGTTCCTCCATTTTCGCTTTTATGGCCTGTAAGGTTAAAATAGGCTTGGTTCAGTAGGCATGTGTGCAACCGTCCTGTCCAAACACCTATCTGGCCCTAACATGCCCTCTCTGTCTAACCTAGCCTGAGTGCAATGTGTGCCTAACACAGATGTGGGATATGACATATCAAAAGAATCATAAAACAACTCCTCAGTACACAAAGAACAATTGGCAAAACTCCTTTATTTTTCAATGTTTAAAATGCAATGTCTTAAGTGATTACATGCTTTGCATCACATACAACATTGTTTACTCATTACTTTGTTCCCCTGGTAACAAAATGTGCATTAACAAACCTGAATGAGGAAAGACACGGAAGAAATTCACCATAACATAAATAAATATCTAGTAATGGAATGCTTCTACAATGGCATGCACAGAAAGAGCGCAACATGGAGCTTTAAAAGTGCTTATTGGCTTAAAAATAAACTAAATGGTGCAAAGGTTCAGTAGACCAGCTCAGGATTACAATGGGATTGAACTTGCTCTTCAGTCTCTGCAGCTTTGATATTCATAATTCATAATTTTAGCCCTGCAAGCAAGAAAATGAGAAACTGTTGAATAGCTAACTCGCTAGCCTGTCTGAAACATAAACACACACTATACCCAGATACAGGTGTATTCACAAGACAACACATTAACATAAAAATGGGTGAAAGATGCAGCATGCAAACAGACACAAGAGGAATCGCAGTGCAACTGTGCAAATAACTGTGATAATGACTGTGGTAATTAATTAAAATAATTGCTACATCAAACATAGCCAGCGAAGCTATAAATAACGCTAATATTTAAAAAGGATTAAAGTCTCATTAAAGATTCATAAGGCACTATGGAGGACACAGAGGGCTTCTTAGGAGAGGTGCCTTAGGTTCCTATTTCTTCCATAATTCACTCTGCACTTAAATAAATATTTTCATTCTCTAGCTAAAATACCACATTTGTACATGCTCTGTACATGCAGAACTAAACAGCATGTTAAAAGTTGAGGTTTGAGGATCATGATGATATTGGAATACAAATGAGCAGGCCTTTCATGCAGATTAATTATTAGGGCTACGTTTTAAATTTGTGCTCCAGGAAACTGAAGCTAGCCATTTTCTGTCCCTGCTTGATTTATTTTTTTCCAACACAAACCAATTAATCTTAAGCACATTAATCAAAGTTAGTTAGTAATAAAGCAAATTAAAGCAGGGAAATATTGGAGGCTGTTAAAATGCAGACAGCTGCCAGGCTAAAAATGGAATCAATAAACCTGAAAGAACGGATGGGTGAACACATTATCTTGCCATACCTTGTATTGCTTAGCAATATTTTGCTTGTGGTTCTCCTCCACCTGTTTGAATTTAGTCTCCAGCCCACGCAGCTGCACCTCCATTCGATGAACGTACTGCAGGTCTTTCTGTGTCCTCTCGTCCAAAGTCTGGATTGACTGGGTCATGTTCTGTACCTGGTGGAACGGTGGAAATAGATGGGAAAATTACCATGGACCATGAACATCAGGGGAGCATTTTGTACCTGGAGCAGTGCCAAATCTGAGGTTCTGTGAAAATATTCACAGTTTTTTACATAATAAGCAAGTATTGGAAGGTCATGTCAGATAAGTTTGTGCAAGAAGGTCTAATATGTGTGTGCTTGTGTGTGTGCTTGTGTGTGTGTGTGTGTGTGTGTGCTATACTGATTATGAATGTAAAGGTTACTTTTTCAAGGAGCTGTCTCAGCTGCTTAGTCCTGGCGTCCCGCGAGCACATGGTCTGCTGAGGAGCCACCACGGTGCACACACACCTGCCCTCACTGTCCTGTGCTGAGCTGTACACCTGCCACGACTCCTCCGGGTTCGCAGGCAGCACCTGGACATAGCAGACAACAGACAGACAAACGAGGTCAGTGAGAGAGACTCCAGAGTCACACCAGAGGATCTGTGCCCGATCTCTACATTTTACTTCTTTAAAAGGGGATACAGGAAATGTGCATTCTCCAGGTACAGTTGGTTTACTGCAAATCCTAATTATTTTTACATTTTTCTATGTCTCTGCACTAATCTGTGCTCCTACTAAGAACACAGCAAGACATTTCACTTATGTCATCATGCTGGGCTTGTGCCATGTGCAACTGATGATACATTCACACAAGCTGAACACTTTTTTCCTCAGAGAGCTGAATGTACAAATGAAGGGCTTTCACACACTTACAGCTAACAGCTGCCGAGTTCAAGCGTTTTCATATATGATGCATTAATTCATAATTACTTTTTCTTCAAAAATAATTTTATGATCTAAAAATTCCCTGCATGATCTTCATGTGAAACAGTCATCTGGATTTCTGCACCAGAGAAACTGTCCTCTATATTCATACTTCCAATGGTCACGACAAGAGAATTTTATCAAAATAAAGGTGCAGCTTTTTAAATTCATTTTAATAACTTTAATATTGAGTTTATTGAATGAAATTATGCTATAAATATCTTTGAAGTGTATCAATCTTAAACTGTATGAAAATGGCTGGAGTAACCCAGTAATAATCCATTTAACCTTTAAAGGAAGCCAACTTCCTTAGAAAACGCACATTCGTGCTGACTTTCGAAAGAATAGCACATTTAGGCAGACATTTAAAAGAAGTTCTCCGCCCTTCAATTTTCACTCACTCACTAATAAGCAGAAAACAGCAATTGTACTCTCCAAGTAATTATGCCAGACACATATTGTGACACAATTTCAACCATATTGCCTGTTTTTATTTATTTATTTATTTTAAGAAATCCAATCATATGTTTGTAAGGCAAGATTGGAATTTAAGACAGCTCATTAAACAGCTCAGCATGGTTTTCTAACGGTTCACATGTTGAATATGTCTGTTCTTGATTCTGTCTAAGTGCATTTATACATTTAAACATCATAATTAGAATTTGAGATCTCCTGAGGCATAATATCCTACCAAGATATTAAATGATGAGATCCTATTAAAAAAAATAAAAATGATAAAAAATAAAAATAGATAGATAGATAGATAGATAGATAGACAGATAGATAGATAGATAGATAGATAGATAGATAGATGCTCGGGTGTTCTGTAATTGGTGTTGTGGCTTGTCTCCAAATATATTCAAAGAAAGAAATAACAGTGACAATTACTCCAGTGAAATACTAAGCAATTGCACTTGATAGCATTTCAGATATTAAAAAAAACAACCTGATGCAATGGGAAAAGTCTTCTAGCAATAAACTGCTCAATTTAAGAATCACACTTAATTCTATTAATATTTCCATCCACGTTCCCAAACAGGTTTTTTTTCCCCTTTACAGTTAGCACTACGCTCTGCACATATGCTCTTGTGATGATATTGCATTAGTCTCCTGTGCTCAGATGTGTGATGCAAAGCTCAGTAACTCACAGCCGTGCTACGGTCCGCTCCCACAGGCGGAGCCGCCATCAGCCTGGTGGAGTTCAGGCCCACGAGCGAGGGCAGAGTCTGCGACATCCAGTTAGTGATCATGGCCATGGTGCTGAGCACAACGCCGATCTTCAGCAAGGGCAACGACATCTTTGCGCGCCTTTCTTCCGCTTCAAATCCTTCATTATACGCACTCCAGCGCGGCACGAATCTGCAACCCAGTGCTGCCCATCAAAGTTTGGTGGTGCATTTGAGCCCCGGCTGGGGACAGAGCCGCTTCGGACATGACCGCTGCTCTTTTCCTTCACTGTAAACCCAGCGGTGCTGTGCAGAAGCTCGCTGCTCGGGTTGGCTGATGTCTGTCCTGTCGGCTCGCCTTCTCTGTTCGAATAACGAGAACTGCGGAGACTCAGCGGAGCTTCTCATTGGTCCGCTGGCCACGCCCACCGCGCAGCTTATTAAATATTCATGAGCCTGTCCGACTATACATGTATTTTTCCATGCGTTGCAAATATTCTCACATCTAAGATGATATTCTGAGGGCTTTGAAATATTATAGTCCATACAGCATCTTGTTTTAGATTATGGTTGGATTATGGTTGGATGAATAAATCATTTTTGATGCTATTATAGTAAACCGTATTCAGTGTTCGTAGTAAAATGGTGTGAATGGTTACTAAATTGCACTGCGCCTTATACTACACATATTACTACACCTGTTTTATTCTGATCACAGGCTTTAACAGGCACAAATGAATCCTGCAACAGATCAATGACAAAAGCCAAAGATGCAGAAAATTAAACAGTAATAAAAATGGCTATAATAATCAGTGTGTTTTAACTATGTTTATTTTTCTATAGTCTGAGTCTGGACACTGATAAATGCTCATTTATTACCAACTGATAATTTTCCAGAGTAACAAGACAAGATATAAATTAGCCAATAGGGGGCAGTGCAAGTTTTCTTATCCTTTTAAACTAGTGACCTCTGCTGATTAGTGTTTCAGCATAGTTTGTCTCCATACAGCACCAGGGACCTCAGTGTATTTGATTATCAGTGTTGAAATGTATTTGATTAGCAGTTTAGCCTACTTTCCCTTTTAGGGTTCTTTTGACTATAGCTGATAAATAGTGGGACAGGGGTGTATCCAAGTTAATGTTTAGTTATCAGTCCTATAGATTAATAAACCAGGAAATAATGCACTGATCCAAGAAATGAAGTCATAATAGTCATAACAGGCCTAAGAATGTAGTAAATTATAATTGTTTTTTTTTTGACAGTCAATTATTCCTAGTTTAAATCTGGCGACATGGCTGTCCAAATGGTCACAAGAGAAGAGCCTTCAGATGACACCACTGTGTCTCCTGCTCCACTTTACACATTAATGTTTCACGAACAAATGTCTTCAGTGGTGTATTTCCCCTCTAACCATGTTGTACAATATCTCTGTAATTTACTGTTGAACCAATCATTAAATATATGAGTGCGTTTGTTTATTTATTTATTTATTTATTTATTTATTGCAGGCTGCATTACAATCACACACATTATCCATTTGCGAGAAGCTTCGAGCCTAACTCGAAATGTATTTTTTTTTTCACTATATATGGCAGCATTATTCACTGCATTAATCCACACCGAACCTGTTAACCGACACACATAAAAACTGGATCCACATACATTTTTGATATTCCATAAAAAAATATGATGAGGACCTTATTCAATTTAGAACTTTGTGATGTGGTACAAGGTACAATACTGATTTACAATATATATATATATATATATATATATATATATATATATATATATATATATATAATCTATTTTTGTATCGATTTGTAAAGCTTATAAGAAATAGTGCGACCTGTGACCTGGGTGCTAACCTAACTAAACAATGAAGGTGAGTTTGAATGAATATTTAGGTATTTTCCTGTCTGGCTTTGGGCTGAGGAGTACTGGTGTGGTAGTGTAGTGTGTTAAAGGAAAAAAATGCAATCTAGGACACAGATTTAGTCTTTGGAGTCGAGGGAAGAGCAGACCCATTGGGACCAGGCATGGAAGTGAAGATTTACTGCTTTATATAAGAAAGAGGATTATTGGTCATATTGTGGTCATATTGTTTAATATTGTGAGTAGAGACTATTCCAACATGCATCACTATTTTTCAACATACACTGTCCTTTCACTATTTTAACTTGGAAAGGGGAAAGCTGTGGATTCCACTCCTGAACAATTTTTTTTTTAATCTCAAAATCTATCTGCAAAAAATCGCCATGATGCTAGCATAACTCTACCCACACACACACACACACACACACACACACACAATGTCCAGTGTGTTAATATGTCCTGTATGTACTGTGACAGATAGAATTCGTGCCTCTAGGTTAATCTGATATCTTTGGGTTAATTCAGCACTGGGGATTTTGCTTAAATGTGTGTATATGTAAATATTTAGTGTAAATAGTGTGTCTGTGTGGTGTGACAGGCGGAGGTGCCCCAGCGATTACTGCTTTGAAATAGGCTTAACATCATAACTACTGCAGGTTTTAAAAACCATAATCTACCCAGTTATGATGGGAGATTTGCAGTGGCAGATGTGGATTATTTCATGTCAGAACAATTAGCCTGGTGTAGTAGGATGGGGAGAAAGAAAATGGCGTTTATAAACCTACTTGAGTGAGTTCTGTTCCCATCAGCACGAGCAGGGTGAGACTCAGGAGCTTGCTTGCAGGCTGCATCTTCTCGTCGCCGGTGGCACCTGATCCAGAGCTATCGCATGCAGGGCTACTTTAGCACAATCGTCCAGCTCTCTTTTTACACGCCCGTCTTCAAGATTTTCTTTAAGGATTCGATGTCAAAATAAGGAAAGGGATGAAATCAGGGTAGCGGAGCTGTCTTTTAGCATATTTATCGCGTCTCGGTTTGCCGACGCGTCCTCGACCTGTTCCCTTGGCTGCTTCTGAAGACGACAAAAAAGAAAGGAAAGCGCAAAAAAAGGAGGCAAAATATATATTTACTTCATCGCTAGCAAAAGTTGGCTTCCTAATGCGAGAAGGGCAGGTGTGGGAGGCGAATTTGAGACGCGAGGAGCTAGCCGTGGTGTTGAACCGGAAGTGACACGAGAAGGCGTGGGAGAGTCAAGAGCGGCGGGGCGCGCGGGGCTTCGTCCAAACCGCATACTAAACCACTAAACACGATGCAGTATGGCCTAAGGCGGTGTGCGGTTTTGGACGGACATATGTAATTGGTATCTCTCTGAAAGAGGCTAATAATGCGTAGAATAATGGCGCATGATCACGCTGACCATTTGCACGATGTTTTGATTAGCGGTTTTTGTGTAAATGTGTCGCGACGAACTAGGTTGCTATGACGACTGCGTCCTTGCTCCTCGGTTACATCCTGTTTGTAGAAGAGGTTACATTATTACACGCTTTTCCCAAAAAGAGGTCTAATAGTTAATAAATACTGTATTTTTTTTTTAAGAGAGAGAGAGAGTCTTGGACTTGCTCTTGGACATATGTCTGACTTGCAGCTTGGTTGGACTTGCTCATCTATAACCTAAGGTTCATCATTGTGCTGAGCCATTATGAGACTTGGTTATATAAACAATTATTTGTTAAACCTTAGCCTGAAAATACACTACAGCCAGTTGCAATACATCAACCTTGAACCTCATTTAGAACTCAGCATGGATTCAGAGTAGACTTTGGACTTGACAAGGGTAATATCACATAAACTCGACTTGGACTTGAGGGTAATTGGTTTGACTACAACACTGGAGAGCACTGGCTGGAGAGAGAGACAGAGAGAGAGAGGGAGAAGGAGAGAAGGAGGGAGGGTGGTGTTGGTGATGGTTTGAGGGCAGCCAACAGTTTAAACTGTAATTAGTCTAATAGTCCAATTACTCTAACTGCATATACAATGTTTTTTTCTGTTCAATCATATACAGTATGTGCATACTTAAGCCCAAGCACTAATGGAGATCTGTTTAGATTAACTTTTCACCATGAATATCCCCCATACCATCATTAGAGCTGAATAGCTCACAGTAACTTGCTATTCTATTAGGGCACTAAATACCATCACCATGGTAGCTTTAGAAAGAGAGAAGTCATGTTATAGAAATGATGTGCTAGCTCCTGCTCATAGTGCTAGACCATGGCCTTAAAGGTCAAATGAACAGAATTTACATCCTGAAATGCAGTCAATTAGCAGTTACCATTACTGGCTCTGCATGACATTTTATAGAATTCAAAAGTAATTGACTGTACTGACCTGTAATTCTTCCATCATGTTTTCAAGTAATATGTGGAAGAAAACTAATGGGGGAAAACACCTCCAGTGATTACACCTGGGTTCATGCACTTGTACTGTATTTATTCTTAGACATTACACACAATCAACAAGACGGTCTTCATTAAATAATATAGAGTAGAATATTTAAAAGATCTCTTACAAAGAGAACTCCAAAAGAGACAAAATGGTTAAATCTAACCAGGTTCTAATCGACCTGCATCTAATCAGCCTAAAGGGTATTTGGTTTGATCTCTCTGCAAGAAACCTTAAAGGTTCTGCGTAGCATATTACAAGGTTTTGTTTTAAAATGATCTAAGTACAACCTTTGTAGAAAGCTAGAGCCATTAAATATTCAAATAATCCTTGAGGAACCTTTTTTTTTTTCTAAAATTGTGCATAGGTTTTAGACACTAAATCACACATCACAGTGTCTCTCTGAAGATTTTGTGGTCCACAATATTGCATCAACTAGCGTTTGATCTAGCTATTTTTGGGAGCAAGTAAAACAGTTACGCCAGAACAGAGATTGTCACGAAATTGCATATTTTTTTATGGTTTTTCTAATGAATACATAAGCAGTGCTGTACCAGAAATAAGCCTTGAGGAATACAAGACAAGCATGCCCCACTTTCTCTCCCTTCCTCTTGCCTGCTTTTTGATCCTGAGATCAGTGGAAGAAAACAATGTTGGGTCTGTACACTGTTTAACTATTTCCAGCACTGAGACAAACCGGAAATCAATGAATAAATTTTATACACACACACACACACACACACACACATATATATATATATATATATATATATATATATATATATATACATACACACATACACAAACACCTGCATATTTGGAGATGAATCCATTTGTAGGAGTGTTTTCAAGAGGAAGGCAAGGTATATGTACATCTACTGCCTTGCAGAAAATGTATGTGCATGTCAGAGTCTCTATGTCCCAGGATTAGATTCTTCCCCCTTTTCATTAATATTTTATGACTGAAATCATGAGGTGATATTACTTGAAATGAAATGAGCACAGAAGCATATCAAATAATTCAGCAGTGACACAGTGACAATAGCCAGTTGATAGCCCCAAGGGATTACTACAAATTGAAGCAAGGCTGAAGCATGCTGAGATATGAATGAAAAAGCTAGATTATTATCTCAATTATACTAATCAACAACATTCAGCGGTCAGCACCACCAGCATCCAACAGCAGCAACAGCAGCAGCACAGTTTTATAGCTTCATTAGGAGAACAGTACTGCAGAACACTGCAAGTATGAAGCTCTGGACTATTTTCATGTGGGATTTTCATTAATAAAGTGCACAAATCTAAGGCACTGATGCTTAGTTAGAGTACGTTTTTTTATTTAGTTCATTGCATGAGCTATATTCTGGCAAAATATTTTATATCATCTTCACAGTGTATTAGTTTCCAACTTCACCTGGAATTCATACAGATGGAGTACATGCAGTACTGTGCAAAATCTTAGGCACCCTAATTTTTTTATAGATGTTTATTTTATGACTTCTGCATTATTGAGTCAGTACAAAAAACATTATATTTCCAAACATTACTTTTTCCAACAAAAAAATGAATGTTTAAGAAAAATGTCAGTATGTCAGTAAAGAAAGCAATATATATATAATACACCACTTTTCAGACTAAAACATAATGAAGGCTGTGGGGTTTAACCTGCAAAAACAGAAGCAAGTGTGACAGACAAGCAGATTCTCCAAAATGCTCAGTAAAACCTACCAGCCAGTTTCCTTATAAAACTGCACAAAGTATACCTGAACCTACTGATGTACTTTTAATGCAAAGGGTTATCACACCAAATATTGACTTTGTTTAGTTTATTGCTGTTTACTGCTCTTTACACTATTTTTTATGCAGAAACATTCAGTGTCATTATTTCTGAAGGCATGTTTGCATCACAGCATTTCTTTGCATGTGCTTAAGACTTTTGCACAGCACTGTATGTCAGTATACACTGCAGTCAGCCCAGACCTTCAGTTATGATATATGACACCCATGCTTGTAAGTGTTGCAACTCCAAATGTGAAAGAACTAGAAATAGAATCTAGGTAGAGTTGGAGAAATATGTCGATGTAATGACGTCAGTCAGTAAGCAGTCAAAATAGGCAATGAATAATTAGATTCTCTCACGCTATGAAGTTGCGAAATCTCATCACTAAATAACAGGTAAATGCCATCTACACCTTCAATTTTTCAACACATTATTCACAAACACAACACTATCTCTTGTTAACAGCTAGGTTTGTCTCACCATCACACACTGTTTTTAGGAAGTTCCTGAGACACCCTAAAACTCCTAAATGGCTAGACATGGCAGATTTGTGCAAGTTCATCAGGCACATACGATCCCATTATGAGGCGACAAAGTTACGTAATAATTAACATTTTGAAAGCTATAATATATAACAAAGATCCCCAGTGCTGTATGGTTAGATATCTCCCATTCTGTAGCTCTCCCTTAATAACTAAGCAGGAATTACTTCCAGTATATGGAGTCTTCATGTCAAGTGGAACCTTTTGACTGAGATTCTGTAGAGCACCATAAAGAAAGCTTACACCTGTTCTCAAAGATTTTCCAAAATCTTTGACCCAAAACACTTTTCCAATATCATCATTTGACAAGCTGTACTTAATCAATAACAGAGATGAGAGATGACAGATGTCAACAGCAGAGTTTCCTTTAAAAAACAGGAAAACTAGAACATGCAGTATTCCGATATTATTTTTATTTCTCTACACAAAAAGATTTTGAGTTTGCAATTTGAGATAAGGTATCACTGTGGTAATGCTACAGTACAACAGATTATTTATTTATTTATTTATTTATTTATTTATTACATATTATTGTCATGCTAAGATTTGCATAAAGCTCTTAGCAAAGAGCCCTGCTGAAGGTTTTTGCATGCTCTCAAAACATTTTTCTTCCTAGCAGAAATTGCATTAAAGTCATAAAGTAAATGAGACATATTGGATTTCCACCATGACACACCTTTCCCATCTTATTACACTGCATTAATGGAAATCCAGAATAGACTCGTTCATAGACTAGACTATTCTTGGTTCATAGTGCAATTTAGCCACGTTTTCTTTGTAGCTTTACTGTCTGACACAGTTTTGAATGTCAAGTTAAATATATCACAAAACTGCACAGACTACTGATCAGTGCATCACTGACTTAAGGTCTTCTTCCAGTCACATTGCTCAGACTAGCGTGAAAATTCTAGTATATATGATCACAGCCCTCAAATTCCAGCTGGCACCTCATACTATTTCAACCAGTGGAAACTAGCCACAACAAAGACATTCTCTGAGCATTAGTAACAAGAGAGGCAGCTTCAAATCCATTGATTGATCATAATAATGCTTTTACAAACCCCAAAAGACATTATATGTTCTCTCCTTTAATATGCCATGGGCTATGAGAGACTGCACATTAATCATGGAGCCAGCAGTAGCACTCACTGTTTAATGAGTGGTAGTTTGCTATGAGCCATTTTTGCTGCACTGAAATGGCGAAGGAGAGAATACTATTGGAACAATATCACATTTCTTGTACCATACAGTAGATCAGGGTGGCTGTTCCTCCTCTTATTCCATATTTTCTTCTTTAAATAAAAGAAGAATTATATGTATACCTAGGTTTATTCCAGGAAGAATTATGAGTACTTTTATATGAGTATATTCATGTGAAGTACAATGGCAACTATAGGGTCATTTTTTAAAGGTGTACAGTTTTGACAACTCATGATATAATTTGAAATTGAATACTAATCAGAATACTAATCAAAGTGTGTAAAGTCTGCCTGAGATCAAAGACAGACTATCTCCTCTCATCACATTTTCCCTTCTGCTCTCAGTAGAAAAGAGGTTTCATAACAAGATTTAGAAAGCTGTTAGACGTAAGGCAGCTGTTATCTTTTAGTTGAAGGGTCTGTAGGGGGAGTACAAGAAAAAAATATGCACTTGATTTCATGCTGTTAAAGTAGACAAGTTGTTCTTAAACTCAAGTGATTAGTGCTTATGGCTTGAATACTGCTCATCTACAGTCCATCAGATTTTACATTAAAATCTTAATTAGTCATACTTCCATAACAAAATGTCTGGAGTGCACGTATGTGGTTCCAGGAAGCGCCGTGACTTGAGTCATAGACTGTCATGTCTAGCTGCCAAGATGAAGAGAATGGAGATGCAGCTCTGGCTGTGAGACCATCTGTCTCCCTCATCGGTCCATGGATAAAACAAGATCCTCTCCCTTGTGTCTCTCCATACTCACAGTGCACTGCTGAGGAGGAGAAGGTGGTGTTGGCACCAAGCTAAAGAGCAGCTTATTGAAATCTTTCCCAATGGATGAAGTATTGTTTGTGTTGATGATACAGAAAAAGCTTTGGTTATGCCTTCAGAGAGGATATTCATTAGAAGTGGGCAATCAGAAATTCAGGCTAATGAATGCAAACTCAAATCCAAGGTCACATGCTTTATTCTCAGGGATCAACATTGCAAGCATCATTCTCACACAATGCAAGGTGCTCTGAATCTTTTGGCAAATCTTCTGTTTGACAAAAGATGTCAACAAGGTTTGATTAATTTATCCATCTGGACTATTCTATGGTCAGAATACTCTCTAGGTTGTTACCCATTTATCTACCATCTAGCATTCATCTATTACTAATAGAACATACCTTTTAATCTGAGCTCCTGTCTCACCAGGCAATATTATGTTTATCTTTTCTGCAACTACTAGCACTTATAATATGAACCTATTGAGAATAAAATGCAAAAATACATGTTAGTAATTCCAGTAAGCTCTCACTTTATACCTTTGATTAGTCATAAACAAATAAGTTCTCGGTTTGTAAGCCAGAGCTACACCATAGTGTATGGCATGGCTTCATGTACTTCTGTGTAATCGCTTTTGTTTCCATGTGAAAGTTGGGGATGGTGGTAGATAAGGTAGGTGTCACAGGTAGTGTTTGAGCTAGTGCTTTCACTCTTCTCTTCTCTGAGCTGATAATAATGGATGGCATGAGCAAGCCTCTCCATCTGTCATCCTTGTGACAGCCAAGTGAATGCAGTAAGCCTTGAAGCTGTTACACAAGCTAAACCCAGCAGCCAGGAATACCGAACCCATTAGCTCACAAGACAGAATGAATACTGCTGACAAAAAGAAAGTGATGGGAATGTCAGAAAAATTGACCATAAGACCAAAAGAGTTCACAGTACCAGTTTGATGATGAGAGTAAATTACAGCATCCTAACCAAGTTTATAAAGCAACTGACATTTAATTTTTAACCATTAAGGTTTAGTATTAGACAGTGAAAGCAGAAGACAATAATATAAAACAGTAAAGCAAACAAACGAGTGCTTAAAATATGACACCACACCTACACTTTGCAGCACCCTAAAAGAAAGAAAGCAAAATAACCTTGGAAAATGAAAATGGGTGCCAAGTTATTTTTATGATGCTAACAAACCCTATAACCACATTGCACAACTGCAAAAAACAGACTGCAGAGAGCTAATGTTGCAGAGAGGAAAACTGGAGAATAGTCTCTGCAATTGCAGAAATGAAAATAAGAAGGTTACGTTTGATAATACAGGAACTGTTCTGCAAACTGATTAAGGATTAAGAAATAGGAGGAATAGGAAGAATTTGTGCCTTATAAGTCTCATAAATATAAACCTTGAGCTTTTTGTTCAATATCCTACTTGTTAAATCTCAGGGAAGGATTTATGTGACATGAAGAGGGGTATCTCTTTGAAGGTCTGAGTACTCTGCATCAAATAGTTAGAGCTTTAGAGATAATTGGAAGAACCTTTGTGGTACAACTGTTCCTTTCAAGGAAAAGCATTCATCCTGTGTCTGATGCATTCTGTTTTATTGTTTGTATGGATGAATTGTCTGGATAAAGAACAGAATATATGGAAAAACACAAGTTCTATATTTTTATAAAGATTTGTATGTTTTAAAGTGAAATATGAATTAGTTCCTGAGAATTACCTTGTTTTTCCATGTTTGAAGAGTAATCTAGCATTCAATAGGGAACAAAGCATATTCTTCAGGTCAACATAACCCTTAACGTACCTTAACCCTTAACAAATTATCATCACTCACATTATCAGTGTCTTTCTTTACACCTAGGTAGTTTTTCGACTTATCAGTATGGCTTCTACAATTGAGGCCAAAAGTTTACATACACCTAGTCTAAAGACAATCACACTCAATTTTCCACAGCTCTACTTTCATGTTACCAAATATTTCCTGTGTAAAGTCAGTTAGGGCCTCTCCTTTATTTCCATAAATGGTCATTTCAAAATAACAGCTAAGAGACAGATTTATTTCTGCTTTTATTTACTATAGCAGATTTTCAGTGTGTCAAACGTTTACATACATTTTGTTATTTGTAATTCGTTATTTGTCATTTGTATTTGGTTTTCACAATACTTTGCTGGATGTTTTTCCCCAATAAGCCATTTTGTTACAACTTTGGAGGTATGCTTAGGACCATTGTCTTGCTTAAAGTCCCACTTACAACCAAGTTCTAACTTTCTGGCTGATGTCTCGAGGTGTTGCTTCAGTATTTCTAGATAATCCTCCTTCCTCATGATGCCATCTATCTTCTGAAGTGCACCAGTCCCTTTTCAAACAAAGCAACTTCAGTCTGTTTTTTTAATGCCAGTCTTGGAGTAGGCATCTTCTTTTGAGCTACAGCCTTTCAGGCCATGGCAGTGTAGGACCCTCTTAATGGTGGATGTACATACTTTGGTACCTGATGCCTCTAACTGCACCAGTTCCTTGTTGTTGTCTTGTGATTCAGTTGGAACCTTCAGCCCAATGTTCATTCACCCCCAGGAGTTAATTTGTGGCTCCTTCCTGAATGATGTAGTGTCTGTGTGGTCCCAATATATATATTTTTATATTTGCATACAGTTGTTTGTACAGATGCTAGTGGTCCCTTCAGTTGTTTAAAAATTGCTGCTAGGGAGGAACTGGACTTGTGGAAGTCCACGTTTTTTTTTTCTTGGATGAGTTGCTTGAATCTTCCCATGGTACCAAGGGTTAAAAGGCACTAGCTTGAAAGGTCAGCCCTAAAATACAGCCAAAGTTATGCTCCCAGTTAACTCCAAGTTATGACAATTGGGTAAACAGAAGCTTCTAAAAGCCTTTGCATCAATTTCTGGAATCTTCCAAACTGTTTAAAGAGACAGTCAACTTGGTGTATGTAAACAGCTGACCCACTGGAATTCTGAAATAATAAATTAAAGCTGAAATAAGTCTGTCTCTAATCAATTGTTTTAAAATTCCCTCTAATGGGAACAAAGTAGATGCCTTAACTGACTTGTGAAAAGAAATGTATGGTAACTTGAATGTGTGGAGTTGTGAAAAACTGAGACTGAATATCTTTAGCCTGGGTGTATGTAAACCTTTGGCCTCTGTAAGTAGTTCCACCTTAAGTAAGCTGTCTTATAAATTGTTTTGTTAAATGTATACTCAGTGTTGTTTTATTTCCATCCAAGGCTTGGCCCAAAACCCTGACGATATGACAGAAAAAACATAACAGGACTCTAGTGATTTTTAAATGCAAGCCAAAATTTATTTTCTAAAATAGTGTTATGCATGCTATTGAACAGGACCCGTTTCCAAGCCAACAGAAGATGGTTGTTTTTACAGGCATTTGGAGGGATAATTCTGCTGCAGCTTTGCATCACCCATTTCATCTTGGCTAAGTAGCTAACTATCAGTAAAATTGGTATGCTAACAAAAATTTAACATGCGTAGCCAAATTAATATCAAATATCAAATCATCTGTAATATCAAACCTATTTAGCTCTAACAGCATTTTTGTGAGACCCTGAAGGGCTGTAATTTTTTGTAAAGTTTTTATTTTTATTTATTTATTAATTTTACATATTTAACATATTCTATTGACCAACACCAATAATCTATAAGCTCTGAAATTAGAATAGGATGTTTCTATAGGATAAAGAAGGACTAACTGAAACTAAAGTGTATGCCCTATTAGGTAATAATATTATATATTATTATTATTATACTGATTATAAAAAAGGTTTATTTTATGAATGCATTCCTTTTTTAATCACATGTTATTGGATACCAGACACTGTGGTGAGAAACAGGATTAGCAAATTTTATGGTATTACGGTTTAAGGTAACCTTCTGATGACTACGCTACAGATCTGCTGTGAATTCTGGGTGGTGAGACAATGTTAAGCAATAGTGTTTTAGTATTTTTTTTTTTTTTTTTTTCAAGTATTTATTTTTTCCAAGTTCACGTTGCCCAAATGAAATGAGGCTGCAGGTCGGATTCAATCATGTTCTTACTGAGGAGTTGCCTATAATGGACACATATAGCTATCTAACTTAGTTCAGCTTACAAAAGAATTTATAGCATCTGGCTGGGAAGCACCTCGGCTTTCAGTGTAAGGTCCCTGGTGTTGTAATCATAAAACAAAACTTAACATGCCCACAAACAACAAAGTTGTAAGCATCAAGAGACTTGTATGCCTACTTTCATTTCTTTCTAGGGTTAATGCTTGGAGTTTCTATGAGATATGTGTATATTTCAGGTTAGACCACTGCTTAGCACCTTTTAACCACTGACAGGATGCCAAGCCATAAGAATCTTCTAGAATTACACCATTTGAAAATGTTACTTTAGCTGAACAGCACTCCAAGTCTTTTAGTGGTATTGCATAATAATACATGGATAACATTTTTGTCCATCTGATTCCAAAATAAAATTCTTGATAGATAGATCTCTTTCTAACCAGAATGCACTGACACCTCTTTTTCTTTACAAACACTAAATCCCTATGGATATTTGTATGTGCAGCCAGCACTTCAAACTGGACTAAAAAATGGGTTTGAAAGCAGAGTTCCTTGGTCTTCCACTAAATAAGATGGCAATCCTGTCTTTATTTAGTACAAAACAGAGAGCAGATAAATTCCATGCCCGGAACAAAAGCAGCTTGGGAGAACTAGTCAATGTCCACTAGCAAATGCTTGTCTTCTCCGATGTAACTACTAATAAGATGGCTAATAAAGTTTTAACACAAAGGTAAATAGTCATGAAGCATTGTTAGCTGACATTATGGTAGTTACTTGTGTTGCTAATTTCAATTATTTGGCTAATTTTAATTTTTTAATTTTGAAAGACCTACAGTTGCTCTCTGCTTGCCTCCTGTTGCTCTTCTCACTAGCACAGTTCCTCTGTATATTCTGGCTCAAAACTGTATGGTTGGAGGTCACTGCTCAGTAACTCAAAAAATCCTCATTTGCTGACTTGTTTCTGTCAGTTCAGTAATCTAATTGATCTATCTCAATAATTTACTTACAAAGTCAGTGCT
Organism: Pangasianodon hypophthalmus; assembly: GCF_027358585.1. Taxonomy (NCBI): domain Eukaryota; kingdom Metazoa; phylum Chordata; class Actinopteri; order Siluriformes; family Pangasiidae; genus Pangasianodon; species Pangasianodon hypophthalmus. The sequence goes on along the minus strand of NC_069733.1, from coordinate 6,462,746 downwards.
CATTACCATTAGTTAGCTAGATATCTCACTTCCTTGAACATACATTTATCTAGTGAGCACCACCGCCATTCTCCCCATTCACCTTCCCACCCAAATATCCACCACAACCCCATTGTAGCATTTCAAATTTTGCATGCACCTCTAAGATATGTAATCTGGAGGGGGTTTCCCCAGTATTCAAATGGGGAAATCTTGCTACAGAGCCTGTTGCATCATCTCTGTATTTTGCAAGTAGGCATGTTTACAACAGATCTATCAATGATTACATTTTTGATTTTGGCTGGAGTGTCCTTTAAAGATAGGACTCATTAATTGTATTGGAACATGCTGTATTTCCAAGACCCGGGCAGCATGCTTGAGGGAAGAGTGAACTGAGTCTAAGTGACCTGAAATAATTATGCAGCAGTAGCTGGAAATTCATCTATTCATTTATTTTCTGTACTGCTTATCCTACACAGGGTCATGGGGAGCCTGGAGCCTATCCCAGGAAACTTGGGGCACAAGGGAGGGGACACCCTGGACGGGTTGCCAAACCATTGCAGAGCACAACTGCACACACATTTACACACAACAGACAATTTGGAAATGCCAATCAGCCTACAACACATGTATTTGGACTGGGAGGAAACAAGAGTACCTGGAGCAAACCTCCAAAGCACAGGGAGAACATGCAAAAAAACAGGGCGGAGGCAGGATTCATCCACCAACCCTGGAGGTGTGAGGAAAATGTGCTGCAGTACCTGGAAATATAAAAAAATCAATGCAAATGTGTTTGGAAAATCTTGCAGTCTTTTTTTTCCTGGGAAAACTGGTTAAGATATTGATTTCATTGACAACTGCTATGGTGGAAGGAAATGTAAAAGACTGGAAATATCATAGATGGTACCAGTGAAGTCCATCAATAGAACCCCAGTGAATTGACTCTTTCCTCTATATTTCACTCCATACTGCAGCATCGCTGAATCTTAGCTCCAGATTTGAATAAAATATGAATACCATTAAAGTTCTAGGCCACAACGATCACACGTCTAAAAGACCTTGTGATTGGAAGAGAGCTTTTACCAGAGCAGAAAATTCCTCCCTCATCTGAAACTAGTTTTCCATGTCTCTTACAATATGTAACATTAGAATTGCTCTAGAGACATGAATCCCTGACCAATATGAAAATTTTCTTCCAACAATGAGGGTGTTATTCTCTCCTCTGCCTCAAACCCTGTCCATGTTAACAGATGGTTTCATTCTGGGAGTCTATGGTGTGGGTGTATGTTTTGCTAGGCTTCACAGCTCCTAGGTCCCAGGCATTAGTGAGTCCATTGTGAACCAATATGCTGATTTCTTTAGTCAATGATCAGGGTATTTATTCTTTGCCACCTATAAAGTAAGCTCTGAATTATAAAACTGTACTCAGGCCACTTTATTATCAGTTCTTTTTAAATTCAATTTATCAAAATAGATATAAAATTGAATTTATGTAATGCATACATTAAATTAAACAAATGCACATGCTGTTATAATTAAACAGCAAAGTACAAATATTTGGCACTACAACTATTAGAAATCAATATCAGCTTGTGGGCTCATTTCTAGACCAGCCTGGCCCAGCTGGCTGTCCAAATAACTAAATCTCTGGTTCTTTTTCCCTCTTTCTCTCACCTTGTATATTCACTGACTCTAAATGTGGTCCTACACATTGCTGAAATCACTTTCACACCCTACACTCTCCCTTGTTGTCATAGC